>NC_143445.1:9028125-9351250 GCF_987193195.1 Phasianus colchicus | reverse complement strand
ATAACACTTGAAACCTTAGTAAAAATTATCACCACCACTTACAGTATGAACGAAATCAAAGCTTTGAACCTCCATGCATCTGAATCTCGAGGCAGTTCAAAGCTAACTGAAGGCTTTAACCTTGTGTTTATAATAAATTCTGATTTCGGAGGGTCAGAAAGCTCTTCATATAGCCAAAGATATGTTTTTATGATTTGGAGGCACGAGGGATTTGCACTTCCGAATCAGAGAAGTGCTTTTGAAAATTCCACCCATTAGGGTATTAAGTAACAAGAAGAAAAATGCGTGTGAAGCATCAAAGACTTAAGGTTAACAGAAAACAGTTTTTAGGGGTAAAAACGCTGAAATCATCATAGCACATTCCTCTTCCTTGTTAGCTTGTCAAAAGGCATGATTCTTTCTTGGCAGAAAGGCCCTGAATGTCTGTAGTGACTTATTTCACATTGGTCTAAAAGCAAGAGCCAAATAAAAGATTTGCTATATAGTGCTGTTTTCTGGAAATGTAGATTTGCAGCTTTTGGAGTCCAGACTTTCTTCTCAAAGAGCAGATAGGATCCTGTCTGCCTCACTGACTGCACTGAAAACTCCTTTTACAGGGAGCCTAAAATCTTGGCATAAATTCTCAGGGTTGCCTTGAGAGGGACTGAGAGCAAAGGAAGATGTCTTTGTTGTGGACACGAATATTTGTCATGAGTGGACATGCCAGACACTTCAGCAAGTAGAGTCCAGCATCTTTGGAAGCTTAAATACAGTCTCTGTTATAGTAAGCACTACTGGGAGAGGAGGTTGGGGTGAACAGAGGTCACACCAGTATCTCCTCCATTTTAGAGATGGATTCTAAGAGGGAACAAAAAGGAGTCGGATGGGGATTGATTTTTAAAATCCACTGGTAAGAGCAAGCACAACAAAAACGTTGACCTACTTATTTATTTATTTGTTTCCCCTTTTCAAGACCCTGCAGAAGCTTCAGTGAACTATGATTGCTCTCAAGAAGAGGCTGATTCTTCAGAGAACACCTTGCATCCAGACTTTGCAAAAGTAATGGCTGTTATGTTTGTCCTTACAAGCTGAGTGGAAAGTGCTGCCTAGGACAAAATGCCTGCCAACAGATGATCATTACTGTTGTGAAAGGTTTCAAAATAGCATACACCCCATTTTGTGTGTTAGAGCCATGATAAATGATGGAAATAATTTTATTTCTGAGTTGATGGTTTTGTATAAATGAAAAGAATTCCACTGGGTGTAAAGAAAGTACATGCTGGTTTGATTTATACCTGTGAAGTCAATAAGGCTCTAGCCCCGGCAGTTGTTTATGAAGTATTTACTTTTTTAACCTGCATTTCACAGACTTTGGTCCTCAGAGACACAGGGTTTCCTATAGGACTTGCAGCACTTAAAGGAAATGAGCTGCAAACTGTTCATCACCTTCACTAATTTCATTGGAAGATGTATGTGGAGATATTTTGTCTTCTAGTTCTCACAGACTACATCATGCAAATGAGATAATTGTTGAAGGTGCTAAAATGAGGAGAAGCTGGTTTGGAAGTATGTCTTCACTGGTTTTCCTAAGTGAATGTGTGATGTTTGTAACCTTCTGTCATGGGGCATCTATAGATGCTATCTACTTGTACATACATACAGCAAAATGCTGCCTGAGAATGTTATTCCTACAGATTTGAATGAAAATGAGAACAGAATTTGGTTTACATTTTACTTTAGGTTATATGAATATTCATATTTGTGAAATTCTCACACAATTAAAATAGCTACAACAAGAACAAAAGATAAATCATTGTGTTCATGTGGGAGGGCAACAGTAGTATCTGATCGTTTTCTCAGTAGGCAGGTGCTTCCTTTACCACAGATAGTTTGGTTAAAGCAAATGCTTTCGTTACTGGTGGCCTGCAAGGCTAAAATAAATGGTCTGCAAGTTGTATTGTGCTTGTATTGCCCTTTATATAGCTAGTTCTTTTTTTACCCCTTGCTCTATATGCCTGGCTGCAGTACTAAGGACCTACCCTTATCTCCCGATCCTGTATCTGCCTAAACCAGGGACAGAGAGATGGGTGGGGAGAGGACTCCCAAGCCTGACACTTATGGGTGTTCTGCAGTCTGTGGGATTCTGCCTGTTTGAAAGGCAGGACAGCATTTCCCCCACTCCCCTCTCTGCGTTCCCTGCAACAAAAATGGTTTTGTGGGAGTCTGTTTTTCCCTGGGGTTGTGAATCCCCAAAGTGTTTTCAGTATGGTGAGTCACTATTCTGACATCTTAACAATGGACTCTTTAGTAACATATATGAACTTGAGTTACTTAATTGGTCTTCTTTTGGGTTCCTTTGAAGTGTATTGTGGGCTGAAAATCCTTCTTCACAAAGGTATAACCTTCAAAGAATGTTTGAAAGCACTTTAGAATACCTGCTGCAGAAGTGAGGGCTGTTATTATAAGTGACACGTTGGTCATACATTTAAAGGTTTAACAAGTCTATGGGTTTCTGTTCTTGTGCAGAAAACTAATTTATTGTCTGTCACTACAGTACATCACAGAAACAGAAGAAACGGTGAAAGCTTCTCGAAATACAGAGCGACTAAATCTTTTCTCTTTGGATCCTGATATAGCAGTAAGTGAAATTATCTCTTCAAGTTCCTGTAAGTTTTTAAATACAGATGCTGAGCTAACAGGGTTAGCTAAGCTAGTTGTGTGACTGGGAGTTCAGTGAGCAACTGAGAGTTCCACCCTGTGCTAATCTCACTTGTGTGCACAGGACTGTTAGGCTGAAAATACAAGTAGAATGGAAATTGTATTTCTTTTCAGCTTCAAAATGAGTGGGGGTGGAAATCCTGTCCCTGCTCTGCAGAGGTTTGTGTATAGACTGCTCTTATCTGATCGCAAAGTGGTTGTAGTTGGGTGGGACGTCTGGAGGTCATCTTCTAGTGTAGCTAAACTTCGAGTCAGTAAAGCAGACTGAAAATATCACAGAAACAGAACCTTTCCTTGGACTGGGAATGTCACAGTAACAGATTTTTGTTATTCAGTGCGCTGAATTTGACTACAAAATGTGAATGGGTTTAAAAAGCAGGAGGTACAATTGGAGATATACAAGTTCATGTATGTGAATGAAGTTTAGCTGGAAATGGTAGGAAGGGCAGATTGCTTTGCTGCTTATCCTCAGCTTGCTTATTTAGTGTTAGACTTCATGATTAAAATAACATTTCTGTTTGTGCTAAATGAATGCATGTTGGTTGACTTAACAAGGAATATGGAGATATCAGCAGTGATTTTGTGAGGTTTTCAGGTAATTCAGTGATAGTAAACACCTCTAGAAAGCTTTCTGAGTTTTGGATTATCGTGTTTTTTCCATATATATTACTAATCACCTAACGTATTTCAGTCAGTGAATCCTCAGAAAAAGGAGTTTCCAGGGACAAACTCAGTGATCAAGCCATTTGAAGAAAAACCTGCTAAGCGGATCCTGATAACTTGCAAATCCCTCAGTTTGAATCTCCAGGCCTGCGTTACTGAAAATGAAAACGATCCTTCAACTAATGTAAGCTTTCATTATTTCCCTGTGTGCTTTTTCCTTTTCTCCCCCTTCGGAAAAGACTTCTCTGCACTTACTGCACTTGGTAAGCTCCCCCTCAGCCTATCCCTTTGAAACAAGTAATGAGGCTGGGGAACCTTTCAGCACTTTGAAGCTGATTTAGATTGCAAACTTTTAGCTACGGTTGAATGGGGAATTGAAAACATTAAGACTTTTGAGGATTCTTAACAGTTGCTATAAGAACAAGTTTAAACTGCAAAGGTCTGTGTAAGGAGGCAATTGAATATCAGTTGGTGGTGGATAATTGGTATTTTTAGTTGTTTTTCTTAGAGAGTTTGGGGACCAAACAGATTAGATTACAGATGAGAAGGCAAATAGAAAGGACTGGATGCTTCATCAAGTAGGAAAGCCCAGACTTAAAAATAAAAATATATATTAAAAAAAAAAAAGGACAAAACAGAAAATTATGTTTACTTTAAGAAAAAAGTGCGGGGAAAGGGAAGTTGTCATTATCAATCCATAGCTTTAGGTTAATTCTCCTCAGAAGCAGGGAAGGTTTTGAGAAATCTGTCCTGGAAACCCAGCTTTCATATATTCCATGAAGCATCGATTTTTATTTTGTTTGTGTATTTCCATATGATGATGACCTCCTCAGTGAGTGCATGTTCAGCATAATGTGATCAATACTTTTTTGGCAGACTGGAATAGCTGTTTAAGGGAACTCATAAGTGAACCAAGGGCATGCACTTGTTCATTACAGAGGCTGCAAAAGCATAGAATATTGTACCTGCTGATACACTACCCTTATCTCCTGAGTTTTAAGATTCTGATTTCCAGACAGCTCAGAACTTGTCATCACAAGTTCATCTGTCTTATCCTGACTGATGTGTTTCATCAGAATAGTGAAGGCTCTGTAGAGGTTACTTACAGTCATACGATTTAATTCCCTGGCACTATGGAATAGAACAAGTGGGTACTGTCAGAGCTGTTTGTATGCTCTTGGTTTCCTAGCAAAATAGAACATGTGTTTCCCACTGAATAATACACCCACGCGTTTGTGTTTGTACCAGTAAACATTTTTCATCTCATTACATTTGTCATCATTTTTGGTCACATTTCTGATGATCCTGGAAGGCCCACCCTCGCTATCCATTCTTTTATAATGAGTGCAAATTTGCGTTAAAATTCTTCTGTTGCATTTCTCTGAGGTCTGTTAATTTACTCTAATCATTATCTGCAACAGAGACATTTCTGTATTCCTTCTGCAAGTTTCCGTGCTGCTGATTGTTGTTCTGGCCCAATGTCAATGAGCTACCTTTAGAAGCCCTAAATGTTGGAATCTTTTTTGCTGGGTGAACATGTGTTTTCAATGAATCTCATAATTTGTAAACAGTCTTCGTTTACTTTCTTTTTTCTAGCTCTATGGTTCTAATAAAAGATTTTACTCTCTCTCGGTTACTGCACTGCTTTGTTTCTGGTGTTTTCTCCAGGTGGAGCCTTTCTTTGTGAGCGTGGCACTGTATGATGTCAGGGATGGCAGAAAGATATCTGCTGATTTTCATGTGGATTTGAACCATGCTCTCGTCAGACAGATGATTTCAGGTTCTTCATTTTCATTAGAAAATGGCACTGTTGAAAATATAGACTCGAATGAAGTGGAAGAACCACAGGTCAGGGGGTTCCCAGAAGAATGGCTGAAGTACCCAAAGCAGGTATTCCACGTGTGGCTTATGTGACTTAGTGCTCTCATGACTAATTTTAGTTCAGTAGTATTGATTTTCTTTGGAGACTTTTTCTATTACCAGTGGTTCTTTTTTCATAACATGCTTTTTCTAACAGCATGTATCAATGGTACTTGGATACAGATGCATGATATTTACAATCCATTTGTAATTCAAATAATTAATGTCATTTAGAGAGACTGAACACATTTCCTGAATTCTTTGGGTTCATTCACTGATGTTTTTCAAACCAACCAATCAAACCTGAACTTAAAGTCTCATCTAAACACAGTTAATCTCCATGTACTCCCATGTTCTTGCCTTATGTTGCATTTCTTCTCAGCACCGTTCCCATGAGGTGTGGCTGATGTTAGTGTTGTCCCAGACAAATGGTTAGGATAGGTGATTCTAGCATTTCTTCTCTTCATTTAGTATCTTTGCTAGGAGCTGAGGGCATAATCTTATGCAGAGCTAATATGAAGATTTTCGTTTCCCTCTGTCTTGAATGCATAGAGAGAGATCCTTTGTAATGCATTCTGAATTTGGTTTGATGGTATTTCCATAAGCAAAGAGCATTGGCAGTATTTCATTTCATCACTATTGCTTTATACTTTTTTACTGTTCTCTTTTCTGTTCTCAGGCTCTTTTCTCCATAAGTAATCCTCATTCTGAGATCGTATTGGTAGCAAAAATAGAGAAGGTGCTCACAGGAAACATTGCCAGCAGTGCTGAACCTTACATTAAGAATCCCGATTCTTACAAGGTAATGTAACATGAACAACTTCCTTCTCTGTAAGTTTCAGCCTATTGGAAGCTGAAGATAATTCTGCTTGCGAATCTTACCAGTCCTAAGAAAGCAAATGCCCAAACTCCACTAACTTTGTTAAGATAAAATAATTACGTGGTGACCAACTGCGATCTTATGTTTTCACCTAGGTACACAAAATGAAAAAGTTATTTTGACTGAAGCATATGAATCCATGCATGGTGCATTCCTATGCTAGTTATGTCCTAGCAAAGTGAAATTCTGTTTCAGTAATCTTTTATGAATTCTGAGCTAGTGCACTTTGTGTGCTCACATAACCGGGGTAGGCACCTATCTGTGTCTGAGAACAGACAGAGCATTTGCAATAGATATATGAGAGCAAACTGGAATAGTAATTTAACTGCTGTAGTTTTGATTTAACAGACACTGAAGAGGTTTAATTTATCAGCAGTTTCATGATGCCTCTCCTGTCCATCGCAGAACCTTCTGTCATGAGCAGAATCAGATCCAATTATTTGGGGGCCATTACAACCTCTCCAGCAGAGTGATAGTTTGTTATCCTGTGCTGTAGATATTACTGGCACATTGGTGACACAATTCATAGTTTTTTCTTTTTTTTTTGTTTTGTAGTGTGCACAGAAAGTGTTAAAATCCAATAAACAATTCTGTAGCAAGCTGGGAAAATACCGTATGCCATTTGCTTGGTCAGTGAGGTAAGTATTAATTCTGTTCATAATTTGTAGCAATATTTTATAGATGATTATGCTCTTGGATTTGTATCATCTTATTGCTTTCTGCTTGTTCTGCCCAAAGCTAAGCAAAGCTTTCTGTGTGATGCAGACCCCAGAAGATCCTGCAGCTTTATTAGTTCATTGCCCTATTTCTCACACAGATGAGTATTGGTTACTTTCTCATTAAATGTTACTGTGTTGGAATCTTATTTAAGTAAGTAGTGAAGTTGCCAGAGAGTAACAGAGGTAACTGATAGATTATCTAGGTATCGTGAACTCCACTAGTGATTTGATGCTAAAAATTACTGAAAGGTTTTCAAAGTCATAGTTTTTACAATCATTTCCTACAAAGATATTTACTGTCAGATACAAGGATGTAATGGCCCCTTAAAATACAGATTCAACAGTCTGAAATTCTGCCTGTCATATTTCAAGTAAATATAACCAAGAACCTGGAGTAATGGTGACCCCGGTACAGTGCCTTAGGCCATGCAAATGAGAATGCTTTAGGTACTTCTGCAGTTCTACTGGCTGCTAGGTGAAAGAGACCTGTTACAGTTACTCCCTGCTGTCATCCTCAAGCTGTTCTTCCCACACCTCTTGATCCCTTTCTATCAAGTTGCCAAAATAGATGTGGCTGCCTTCTTTTCATCATTTCTTCTAATTTTCTAGGAATTCCTCCATCCTCCTTTCTGTTTGCTCCTTCTCAGTCTTCTGTCCTTTCTTCTTGACTATTAGGGATGGCTCTGTGGCTGTGTTCTTCTGGTGTGGAAGTGTGGGGTACCAGAATCACATGGTTTGTCCTTCAACACGTAGATGAAATCTTGTTTTTAGCATAGGGTGCTTGGATGGCAAAGGAGCAAAGACAAAGTTATGGCCATTTGAGGAATCGTTTATTTTTCATTGGCATAATTTTTTTTTCTCAGTATCCAGTGGGAACAGGAAAAGTGGGTGCATGCTCAGGAGAAGGGCAGAAAATGTGCTCTGATCTGTCACAGCAAGCTCAAGGGTGTTCATTAATATAATAGTAGGTCTGTGTAGCCAAAGGGCCATTCATCAAAATGATATTGATGGGTGTCTGTTTTGTTATTGATGGGCTACTTTTAGCGTGTAATAGATGGTATGGTGGCAAGAGATGCAGGCTGGGCGACAGGCTGGCTTGAGGGTTTTTTTAGCTCTGTCCTGGCTGACTGTTGCTCGTGGCTCTACCTTCAGTTTTGTGCCCTGTAATTCAGTCATTGCTTGTGTCTGTGTGCCTCAGTACAGTGGGGATTGGGTACTCAGGAGCCTGAGCCTTCTTCAGTCTTCCTCTGTTAGTGTTATTTTCCTCAGGAAAGTAAGACTGAAAAGACCTTCACGTTGTGCTGTATTTTACCCCCTTCCATAGGAGAGCATCAAATCATTCCTAAATATGTTTATTTGATCAATATTCTGGCCATGATTTCCCACATAGAAATAGAAATACGTGCTTGTGTTAGCAGATGCAGAGCAAGCTCAACATTTCGTAGGCAGTTACAGTGTGTGCATTACACAGATGGCCTGCATGTGAGCAGAGGATGTACCTGGAATTTGTGGACATCCAGCCTGCTCTAGCAGGCAGTAGTTTTGGATGTCATCCTACTACAGTTGTTCACTGCCCATAACATTAAGGAGCTTTCCTTCCATCTGTATGATTAATTACTGAAAATACATTTGGGTGTGTTTATCAGCTCTTAAAACTTTTCATTATTAATCATTTATGGTGATGAGATAACAGCATAAAGATTGTTGTCCAAATAAACCACGTGTACGATCTTGTTGGCATCAGTGGAGTTGCACAAGGAATTTATTTAGATCATTGTGTCAAATTCTGCCCTCATTTACATCTATTTGTATTTTAACATTACTCAGAACGCTCTTCAGTAAAAGCAAAGTATAATTTGGCTCTGTGCAAACTATTTCTATTTTCTCAGCTTGAAAATATACATTTCCACTGGAGACTATCATATTACATGGGGAAAAAATGGTCTGACTGGGATAAATAGCAAAACCCTGCATTTGAAATAACTGGAAAACACATTTCCATTCTGGCATTAGCCTCACTCCTGTTTTTCTGCAGAAATTTTCCCCCTTAAAGCAATTGCAGATGACCACAATGTGATTTTTACATATATGTTTAGCGAGTCAAAGTGTGACAGCTGAGTTTTATACAAGTGACTGAAACTTTTAATTATCTTACGTGGCATCCAGTTGGTTGTCGTCATGCAAAAGGATGACTCAGGGTTCCTTCCTGATTTCTTGCTGGCACTGGTGTAATCTGGTGCCTAAATGCTCTCACGGGTATACAGTTTGTTACAATTGCAATGTGTCAGAATCATTTTCTGCTGTAAAGTGTGTTTCAATGCGGAATTACCAACCTTGTGTAGGTTTTCTGCATTTAAAGAGTTGTTGTAATTGTAGACTATCAGCTGATTATATCAGAACAGTAGAATAATTGAAACATTTAAAATACTGGAAAAGTATCATTTTCTATAATGAAATTTGACAATTTCTTCAGGATTTTAGTTTTGTTTTTTTCTTTTTAAGATCTATTTAATAAATAAGTAGCAAGTAGTCATGAATCATTAAGATATTAGATAAGTATTGGACTCCTGGGCTGTTGAAGCGTTTTGCTATGGTTGCTTTTCCTTGACCTTGCCACTCATTGTTCTAAAATGCCTTTGGTATGTAGTGCCTTTGCACTGTGATAAGGTGCTCCATCTGTGCCAGCAACTGAATGGATCCAGCAAAACGTGGGAATGCAGTTGTTTAACTGCAGGTGTAAAACATGCAATACTGCTACTGTGACAGTTCTTCAACTTAAAAGAGCTGGGAGCACGAATATGTCCATATAGTTTGACTAGCAGTAAGCAGTTGAACTCTGCTCTGAATGCAGGAAATACGCATTTGTGAGAATCAGCTTGTTTTCCATGGATGTCTGAATTGCACCTGTAGTGGCAAGTGCTCTTGGAGTGAGCTACTTCCAACACAGACCTGGCTCCTTCTGCACTATGAACACTCCCAACCTGGTTTACTAAGTGCCTCCGTAACCCAGTGTGCTGAGCACCAGGATGGGAATTATTCATAGGTTCCCACAGAAGCTGGGTTTGCTCAGCAACCCCAATGCAGAGCCCAGTGGGAAAGCCAAAATCCTTTCTCAATATTTTGGGAGGAAGCAATGCTGAGCTCGTCACAGTGTCACCAATACTGTAATACTTATTTAATCTTATCTTTTTTCTTTTTTTTCCATCGGTGGTTTGATAGGATTTGTAAAATAACCGATGGCAGGCAGAAGTTGGGTCTGGTTTCTTCCTAGCAACTTAAAATATTTGATGCTGGTGTGGACTCTATTCCCCGTAATTCTTGAAAGCAAGAACCTGATAGAAGAGGGCCTATTATTCTTTACAGTTACAAAGAAATGAAATAGCAGTGTTTCTCTCAGTTAATTAATTAAAGACAGGGTGCATTTGTACTCATTCTTAGGATCTTCTTCCAAGGGTTTACTCCATTATTTTGTATCTGGCAGCGATTTGTGCTGGCATCAATTACTCTTCTCCCTGGCAGTGAAACAGAGAAGTAAATTAAAGAAGAAAGATTGGCCAAATGATTCACAGAACAGCACTTAGTGTCAAGAACATTTTACTTTTGTTAAGCAATGTTTTAGCGTACAGCGGTTGAATCCAAAGTTCATTAATTTGGATAGCTGCTACATTATCCAGTCCAGCCAATGTGTGTGACCCTTGGGGCTGTACAAAGGGCATTGCAATGTCTTAATTAATCCTGCAAGTGTCAACGAGCAGGAATGGAAATATCTGAGCATGTTTTCCTGTGTGCGCGACAGCTGATACTTACGGTTTATAACTGGGAACAATATCCTTTCTTTCCATTTCACTTGGCACTTAGTAACTGGTTCACTAAAAATTTAGTCAGTGTTCCACAGGCTTGTTTTATGAAGGAAAGCTAAGGCGCAGTGAGTTGGTGTCTTGCTTCTGGAAGACACAGAACAGATTTAATGCATGAGAAAACTCTCTAGGGGTCTCTACCCTGGTTTTGCACAAGCGCGTGCTTCTTTATGTGATGAGATCTAATGGTTGCAATTTCTTTTATTAAAATGATCAATGGAGGGTGGAATGGGAAGTGGGCTCTGGTGAAGTACACTTCAGCTTTCTCAGTAGAGACCTAACAACCAAAAATAAAGGGGGGAAAAATCACAGAATCACAGAATCACTAAGGTTGGAAAAGACCTACAAGATCATCCAGTCCAACCATCCACCCATCACCAATGGTTCTCGCTAAACCATATCCCTCAACACAACATCCAAACGTTCCTTGAACACCTCCAGGGAAGGGGATTCCACCACCTCCCTGGGCAGCCCATTCCAGTGCCTGACCACCCTTTCAGAGAAGTAGTATTTCCTAATATCCAGCCTGAATCTTCCCTGGCGCAGCTTGAAACCATTCCCTCTAGTCCTATCACCAGTTATACGGGAGAAGAGGCCGTGGATGCTGAGCTGGATGATGATGATCTGTTCTAGCACTGAAATGCAGGAACTCTGAGGCGTCAACAGTCAGGCTACATCTGAGGTGACTTGGGACTGTTTGCATAGTGAAAGATTCTTAAGTCTTTGCAGAACTGGGGCAGTGTGTGTAAATACACTGGAACTGTCTCTGCTCCTACAGAGGTACACCTCTGAAAAGCTTTTTTGTGTGAAGCTCTGCAGAAAGTTCTTAAATCTGTGGAAGAGTTCAGGTCATATCCTTATTAAAAGATGAGTGACAATTTCAAACGTTCAAATTGATGTGTTTGTAAACATGTTACTTTTCTTTCTTTATAGACCAGTGTTCAAAGATAATCAGGGAAATGTTGACAGAGACTCACGGTTCTCACCTTTATTCAGACAAGAAAGTAATAAGATTTCCATGGAAGATTTGATTAAGCTAATAGCCGAATACAGAAGGTAAGGAGTGCTTTTTAATTCTATTTGAGAAGGTTTAAAAGCTTTATAAAACTGTGCAGATTATTTTTCACAGATTTTTTCATTGTTTAGTGCAATGTGCCAAAGTAGCCATATTAAATTTGGTGTTTTTCACATTAGTCAGTGTCTGCCAAAGACTGCTTTAGATATTCTAGTTTTCCTGGAAAGTCATTTGGTGCATTCATAAATGTTACTGTAACCTAAAGATAGTGATTTTTTAAATTAGATTCCGTCCTTCCATCAGAGGAGATGGAGGTAAAAGAACACGGGACAGTATCGTAAAAACAAGCAAAATCAAACACATGGAACTGTGAAAAAGTGTTCTTTAATAGTTTCTCTGTTCCTGGTTTGGTTTGTTTGAGTCTCCGTGACAAACTGCAGAGAGAACATCTGAAAGAAAAAGCTTTTCCATGTGCTTGACAGTGTGTAAATTAACGAATAGCAGTGTGGGTGGATATTATCTGGTTAATTCTGCAGCAAAGACTAGATGAGTGACATGAGAATTGAAGCTTGAATTTCTTCTTTACTCCAGATGTACCTAGAAATAATATAATAATTTTTTTCTTATTCCATTTATGTGAGATCACAGAAAGATTGAATGTCTACTAGGGAAATTGGATCAATCTCTTAATCACTTGGATTACCTTACTGTTACTAATTGGTAAACTTTGTTGACATTCTTGGTACTTGAATAAGAATTCTCTGCTCTTCTTGTCTGTATGAAGCATCTCCTAGATAAAAAGGAATTTAGTATCATGGTTTTGGCATATTTCAAGCTGCTTGGGCAGAAGGAATACATCTCAGTCCCTTTTCAGCATAGCACTTTTCAGAAGCCATGATTCTATGAGCTCCTCATGTCTCAGTGGTCACAGAATTACTTTTAAAGATCATTTGTTTCAAACTGTAGAAGGAAAAAGTGATTAAGTTTATTCTTGCAAGGATAATTGTTAGTTCAACAGTTTCTTCCTCTTCCATAACCTGTGACTGCTTGCAAAGAGAAGGCATAGAGAAGGAGTGAAGTCAAGAAAGAAAAAATTTCTTCCCTCCTGTTGCATTTCTTTTGAGTCTGGCCACCAACAGTTTTATTTTAAAGGTTTTTACTATATATTTATATCTTAAATCAAGGTCTATTTTTCATTTAGGTTTAATTCCTATTTTGGGTCTTATGTCCCTCGTTCTAATTTTCTAAAATGTTTTCATTTCTGTAATTGCAGAGCAGAGAAGATTAGCAAAATACAGACCATACCTGGCAGTTTGGAGATTGCAGTTGATTGTGTTCCTTTGGAGCATCCAAGTATGATTCTACTTTATGATTAAATATTATAATTAAATAGGACATTGTCATAGGTTTTCTGTCTTGAATTGTGGTAATGAGACCGTTCTGGTAGAACTGTCCATCACTGTGTAGAAAAACATATGCAATTGTTTGGGAAGAGAACGTGCCTGATTTTGTTTGGTTTTTTTTTTTCATTTAATTACACCATTCTTTTTTTCCTCCTTCATCTGCACAAATATGCTTTCGTGATATAGAACATAACCTGCTGTTTCCATATGTGATGAAAGTGCAGGGGTCACTTCTTGATATCTAAGACTTTCAGCCAAAGAACTGGCTTGGGCTTCTGTTCAGCAAGATGTTAAGAGCCTGGCACTGTCAATGTTTCCTGTGATGCATGTATCTTCTGTGAATCAGCACATATGGGATGTGATTACCAGCAGGTTTTGAGAATGCAGATGAGATGAAGGACTTTGAACAAAGGCAGCTCTGGCAAAAGTGCAACTCCTAGTACAGATGCTTCTAATTTAATCCTGTTTTAGTTTTTGTTTCAAGGGACACGTTTCTGTGGCCCACTGTTGCAAAAAGCTCAGGACCATCTCAGTTTCTCTGAATTAAGTTTAACTATCGCTGTTGTTCAGATATCATTACATCTGTCCCTGTTATTTAGTTCAGAACAAGCACAGCAACTGCTCATTGTCAAGATGGAGATGAGATTGGGATGTAGACAAAATGTGGTCTTTGTTTCATAATATGCTATGTGTATGTTAAGATATGCAATGATCATGCATTTTATACCATCTGTACATGGTATTAGATTTAAAAAACTTTTACTAACATTTAAAAAGAGATTTTTATATTTGGAATTAAAAAAAACAAACTACTAACAAAGTAAGCAAAGTATTCCAAAGCAGCTTGGATCTTTCATTATTACCTGGCTCAGTTCACTGTGGCCAAGTGAAGATCAGATGTTAAAGGTATACACTAGCGAGGTGCCCAGTACATGTGGAAAGTCAGTGAAAATTCCCTCACCTTGAACAGTAACAGCTTACACATTTCTTTGGCACAGGGAGAATGTCTTACTTTGAGTAAGGCTATAAAAAAAATTTAAAGCTGTAAGAGAAAAACTAAAATCTTGATGAAAACTTGATTTCAGTCAGCTCTGAAGGAAGCCCCTGTAGCAGCTGTATCCAGTTCTGTTGTAACACCTTCTTCCCACTAAAAAGAAAGGTCTTGCTTTGTGTTAAAATCTCTTTTTTGCCAAGAAGAGCCAAAGCAAAGGAAGCTAGATGCGGATGTTGTCAAGAAGCTGCTGGTACAATTGTGTCTCTGGGGATGGACACTGCTCTGCTTCATATTAGCATCAATTTGTATTTAGACAACTGCAGTAGATCTTTGTTTTGGTAAGATGTTATTTGAGATAGCGACAATAAGAGCTAGAGACAGGGGTATATCAGGAGATGTCTGTGTTTAAGCTTGTAGAAATCTGTTGCTTTTTCTGATGCAGAAGAGGAGGGGCGGGGGAGCAAAGGCCAAAATCATGTAGTTTTAGGAAGGGGAAAGAAAGAAAACATCAATGATGCCTGGTCCCTGCCTGTTGACAGAACTCCGAAACTGTCAGGAGGGCAGCAGCCACGTCCCCTGCTTTCCCCCCAAAAATAACCTTAAAACCCAGAAGTGGGGGGCTCCATCTGTGCAAAGGACAAGTATGGAGAGTGGCTGATGGCCTTGCAGCCAGGAGCAATGTGACTGCAAGCAAACTGGGCTGTTGCCTCTGCATATGCATGTGTGAAATGTGAGGCACAGAGGCCAGACCTTCACAACAGACTCTTGATTTTTCCAGATGGCTTCTTGTCATCGTTGCTGCTGCTTCTGACGAGAGCAATAGTAGCTGTAGAGCACATCTGAGCTACTGCTATTGAAAAGCTTCATACTTATATTACTTACAATGATTTTTGTATGCAGTTGAACACTATTTCTATTTCCCTGTGAATTTTTCATGGACTACCAGAAGCGCAGTGTGCTGAGCCTGTAGCAAGGCTTCTGCTGAGGGCCTTTCTTTGTGCTGCCAGCTCATCCTTGTATCAGCTTTGGCTTTCTCTAGTGAGAGGCAAGGTTAATGGCCAAAATAGGCACAGGCAGAGTGCTTATAAATCAAGTTTGGGGGGCAGTTCGCCAAAATCAAAGATATAACACATCTTTTTCTTCTGAGATAAGTTGCCTGAGATTTGCCCAAACAGAAAGTTGTGTAGGCTTTGATCTTAGCTTTGTAGGCCAAGACCAGTGAGCAGTCTCTTAGTACTGGTAGGAACCCTCATAGCAGGGGAGGAAACACTCCAAAGTTCATATGCGACCCTGAGAGACTTCCCTGACCAATGGAGGAATTGGTGTGATTGCCTTCTGGCACTGTTGCTGGAGCTACAGAGCATAAACTTTCCTAAGCATTCTTTGCAGCCATCAGTGGTCCCTTCTGGCTGACAAATGCAAGTGATTTAACTTAGCAGTTCCATTTTAATGCTGCTAATTTTGAATTGGGAAAGACAACAGTTTTCATGGATTTTTCCGGTTTAAATCAGAAGCTGTGTCTGTTGGCTATGGAGGGCATACAAGTGAATCAGACACACAATTTCAGTGGGCAGCAGGCTGGGAAGAAAGTTTTCCATATCTGTCAGAAACAAAATGAACCAAAAGCAGCCTGTATGGCTGGCACAGAGCTGCTTCTCCCCCCTGCTGCTTTGTTGCAGAAGACCTGTGCTATCCTGAAACTGGTAATTTCCTCATGTTGGTTTTGAAGAAAGTAAAATTGAGAATACTTACATGCAAGGGATCATCAGCTTCTTTCAGTTTCCTCCCCACAGATCAGTGGGATGTTCCTGTGGATCACTGTTGGGTTTAAGGAAAGAATTCTTATACAGAACCTCCAAATTGCTTTTCCCAAAAATCATTCAGGACACCCTTAAGTTGATGACCCAAATCTTCTCGAGTGCTTTTATGCAAACTGTCCTCACGTTTTTCATGCTGAGATTGCATGTCTCACTGATTCAGTGATACAGATATACAGAGTATCTCTCCCTGTTGTCTGGGTGACAGTTTTTGTTTTCATCTTCTGTTTCTTAATTGGATTTCAGTGATCCCAATTACACCATGTATTTAATCTAGTACTGTGCTGCTTGTTTCTTCATTTTGTTTACTATGTTATTAGATGATAGAAAGGATTAAATGAGATATTGGACTGTAAAATTAATTAGAAGCAGTATCAAATATTCATCACTTATTTCATTGAAACTGTCAGCGTACCGATGGTTCTGTTATGCCATCAAATACAGTGAATGTCAAAAGTTTTTCAGTGCTGCACTGTTTAACTTCAGTAAGATGAAGTGTTTAAGATTGATGTATGTAATTCTGGATTTATGTGAATGCATGTTACAGTGAAATTTGACCCACTGCACCTCAATATTGCTTATTCTTAGTAAGACTGTATAAAAAGGTCATAAAGGATGGTTTTCTTTTCTGTTCTTTTGAAGATTGTGTAACTTCATCTTTCATCCCAATCAAGCCATTTAATGACATAAAGGAACATCAGCCTACAGTGGAAGTTGAGGAGTTTGTACAGGAATCAACAAAGTATTCTCGACCTTACAGAGTTTACAAGAACCAAATATATATCTATCCAAAACACCTCAAGTATGATAGCCAAAAACATTTCAATAAGGTACGGTATGTGATGATCAATTCAGGCCAATATTGAGTAGGTATGTATTACATGAGCTCTGTTATTGGAATGATGGAGTACTTATCGAAAGGAGAGGGAAATGGTGATGCAAATCACTGATATTTTTTGACCTTTGCAGTCATAAAACTTTGTTACAAATTTAATGATACAAAGTGGATTATCACTAATTCATGGACTAGTGAGAATGAGGTAATAGCTTTTTCACAGTCTTCAGAAGCTACGTATTTTGATGAAATTATGTATGCAGATGCAGTGAATCTGGAATTTTCTTTTTTAAGTGAAACTTGAGCACTGCTTGCATTTGTATGCTGGTCACTTTATAATCTGCTTCTTTGCAGTTGATTGATAGCACTGGAGGGAAGGCAGGAAGGCATTTCAAATTTGCATGTTTTTCTTAGATGTTTGAAAAGAGCTAATTTCACTCCTTTTTGCTGGCTTGCATTTTTATGGCCATCCCAGTCCTATTCTGAGGGTTGATACATTTCTTTTTCAGGCACGGAATATAACAGTATGCATTGAATTTAAAAGCTCTGATGAAGAAGGAGCAAAGCCACTGAAGGTGAGCCACCACAAAATATATTCAGAGAGCATTAATTCTGAGAGCATTACTTATAAAGCCCAGGAATGGGAACTATACTGATCTGGAACAATTCAGCTTACTGTTTTTACAGTGAAATTTGCTTGGTCTAAAATTCACTATTTACCTGAATTTTCTTCCTGAGCTTAAGATGCTTCATAAGAAAGAATGAGGCAAAAAATTAGAAAACTTTAAACTTAATTCTTAAGTTTGCTATTGACAAGCTCTATAACATAATATTGTTATCGTGTGAATTCTCCATGAATAAAGCTGTCATCGAGAACCTCTGGACAGAACTGTGCCAGCAAGGGGATTGTTAGCAGAAGTCAGTAAAGGCCTTATGTTGTGTATTCAACCTCATAAAGATGAAGTAGCTTTTGTAAAGCTTTTTGCAGAAGGCCTCGGAATAATTAACAGCAAGGAAGAAGTTTAAGGAGTGCATTGCTTAGAAAATTCAGGGTAATTTTCATGGATCAATGAACTATTACTGGAAGCGTGTTTAAAAATATTAATTTGTAAGCAATTATCAATCCTTCATGATACTGCTTATAATGCACGTATGCATTAGCTATATTAAGAGTACCATCATCAGCAAAATTTGACAATGTAATCAAAGTATGTTGCTTTTCTCAGCGCATTTATGGGAAACCAGGTGGACCATTATTTACAACAGCAGCCTACACCGCTGTGCTACATCATTCCCAGAATCCAGATTTCTATGATGAGGTCAGTCTGCTTTTTTACTCATAAAATACTAATCCCATGTTTGCTAATGAGATGGGATCAAGTGTAAAGAATATCTGTTACAATTTCTTTTGTACCCGTATGGAACTGTATTATGTCAATCCTACATAACTGTGTTATATCTCAGTGAGTCTTTCCTCTTACAAGATGTTCTGAGTACGCTTAAGATGCTGTAGAGTTGATTAGGAACAGCCTACTCTCTAAAATGTTTGTCTGAATAGCATGAAGGATTCATTGCATCTCTGAATATGATGGAAACAATAAATGTTATGATGAAGAATGGAAAGAAATGTCAGAACAAATCCCTTTGACATACAAGATCTGCACTGGGGCATTTTTGTTTATCCAGTGATCTGAACAGAATGTACAGTGATGTGTAGTGGCTGCAGCACGTAGCTTAGCTCATACCTTGGGGGACGCAGCTCTAGAATGCTGGCTTGTTTGTTGGCCTTTGCCAAATGCTAGATGCCCATCTTTACCATGCATTTTTACATTTCACCAACACCAACTACAATTTCCAAGCTTTCTGCAAGTGAATTTAAATTCACCCTTTCAGTGAGCAGTGTATTTGATAGTGTGATAATGCCATATGTGTTTTCTGGATTTTTCGCTACTGCTTCTGTGTAGTGATAATGCTGGCAAAGAACCCCAGCAGAGCAGTTAACCAGAATTTTTCAAACCACTTGATCTTGGAAAAACTTCCAAACATTAAAATAGAGGTAAGGTCAGAAACTATATATAGGCATTAATTTAAAATCTGTGTTCAGGAGCTGGGATGGGACATTTACATTTTAATAGAGTAATTTAGGTTGGAAAGGACCCTTAAGATCATCATCAGATCCTGCCATCAAAGTTAATTTCAGTGGTTTTGAACTACGTTTATCCTACTCCTTTGCAGGCAGTGTTAAGGGTTATAACACATCTGACAGTGTGCTCTGTGATCTCAGTGAGTCATTTGCTTTGGGCAAATCACTTTCAGTGTAAATGAAGAACTGAACTCAGACCTTAATAGATGAAATGGCTGGAAGAGGCATGTACCTGTTCTAAGTGTTACTTGTATTAGTCAGAAAAGACAGCAAATGCAGTCTTAAAAATAATGTAGAATGTTATAAAATAAAACTTGTCTTAATCTCCATATCTGAATGCCCATTTTGTATCTATATTTCTGGTATTAGATTCTTACCCATAAGCTGATTTAACACTGCAAACATTTACTAACAATTTCTAAGCCTTACTTTAAGCATAGCATCAGCTTGGATAAGCATTATCACAGTTCAGAAGGGCAAAGTGTCTTTTTCATTAGTTCCTATGGTAACATATTTTGATTACCTTGTATATTTATTCCAGTAGGTTAATAATATGTCAGTTCAAATCTGTAGGGATTTGTGGATGACATGACATGGGATTTAAGAAGGCCTAGAAATCCTAAATAAAAGTTGATTTTCATGTAAGCCATGACATTACGCTGAACAAGTAGCAGAGATTTCCTTCTAGTTTCCGTTTAGATTACCTTAAAAATAAGATAACAGTGACTACATATGACTGCTGAAGTTCAAGTTCAAGACCCTTGTAAGCAGGTCTATAACTCTTCTGTGCTCTTTTGTTTTCTGTTCTCTCATCAAAAATGCAAGTACTCATCCACAAGATAGAGAAGAAAAAAAGCTGTTTAATTAAAGTGATAGATAACTTTCCTTAGCAGTTTCCGTAAACGAATATCTATTACCAAGGCAGCAACAGCACCAGACAGATGAGCAATTGTCAGTAAAGGCAGACTGTACTTAGGCCTTTGTGTAGAGAGATATCATTCATTTAGACCATCTCTGATGCCTGGTTTAATCGATATTTAAACTAAAGTGAGGTGTAACATTTTACATTTCAGGTGAAAATTGAACTTCCCACTCAACTCCATAAGAAACACCACATTCTGTTTTCATTTTATCATGTCACGTGTGACATAAATGCAAAAGCTAATGCCAAAAAGAAAGAGGCTCTGGAAACACCAGGTACCTGTAGCAGAATTACTTTTAATTATAAATGATGTACATCCAAATAAGGATTTCAGAATTTCTGTCTGGATGTTATTGTCTTCCTTTAAATTTGAGCGGGTTGTTCTCCAAGGTGTCATATTAATTTGTTCTTGTGTGCAGTGGGATATGCATGGCTTCCTTTGTTGAAAGATGCTCAGCTTGCTTCCCAAGAACACAGCGTGCCAGTAGCAAGCAGTTTGCCTCCCAATTACTTAAGCCTTCAAGAACCTACTAGTGGAAAGGTATAAATTCATACTTCTATATATTCAAATAGTGCAGAGTAGTTACTTGCAAGTGTTTTATGTGAGATCAAGTTTGCATTTACACTCATCTAAAAGCCATCCATTTTGGAGTGCTCACGTGCATAGTATCGTTGAGTGTATAAATGGAACGTATGTAACAGTGGGCTGTGAGCCATATGATGCTGACTCAAGAGCATATATGGAGTAAGTGCATTTTATAATTTTCTTCTACAGTATTATACTTAACATCTCCAAAACTCCAGAAAGAACCTTTAATGACAAACTCAGGCCATATGACATTCATTCTCCAGTTGATGTGATCCACAATCATGATTCATTCTCCAGCTTTGCAGTGTGATATCACTTTTTCCCACTGATCCTGCCCAGTTTGGGTTATTTGTGCCGCCTTGTTTGTTTTACTATCGTCATGAGGACGGGGTAGGGCAGTGATCTGGTCCCTTGAATTATAATGTTCATGGCCTCTTGCTGAAAAGTTGGCTTTCGTTGCACTACTTCTCTATTTGTGAAAGCTATTTGGAAACAAAGAGCTATCACAGTTTGTATGTGCAAACCTATGCAGTGAAAAAGAGGTGCTGACTTGAATGATTAGGAAATAGTGCAAAATATATTTTTGTTTTATTTTAATAGCAGATCGGCTGTGATGTAAAATGGGTAGATAGTGGGAAGCCACTTTTCAAAGTGTCTACTTTTGTTGTATCAACAGTAAATACTCAGGTAAGCTGAATTTTCTCTTAGTTCTGTTACCTGTCTACAAGTAAAAAGCATCATGGACAGTCTGAAAAATGCTTTCTCTCAAGTCTTGTATGAATAAGTTTCTCTAACATTTAAAGGTTATTTGAGTATAGAATGACAAGATGACAATGATGGAATGCTCATTTTAAGGAAAAATAAAAATGACTTCATATCATGCTAAACTAAAAATCATGAAATGTCAGTTTAACAAGAAGGAAAGAAATTGTGAGCACTAGGAAAATAATTCTGGCCATTGAAATCCCCTGGATTGTGAGAAAAAACTAATTGCTCACAACACAGAAAGAAAAGATTGGACAGTGAACCTAGAAATGTTTTGTATATAATAGGGTATATACAGTGGCCAGTGGATTAAGCTAAATAACTTGATCCCTCTTTCAAGGAGTTATGTTTAAGGCAGTCGGTACCAAGTGTTGTCTTCAGTATCACAGGAGATTTCTATAACCAGTTTATTGGGTTGAATTCTAATCCTTTCTATAGTATGAATTAACATGAACTTTTATCATTTAGGATCCCTACCTGAATAACTTTTTCCATCAGTGCCAAGAAAGGGAGAAGGATTTCTCTCAGCCTCCTACCTCAAACTTTATAAGTTCTTGTAAGGTAAAGTAACCTGCAGCACAGAATTATGTTATAAAATGGTAATTAGGACTTTCTCTCAACTGATCTACCACTGCACAGTTCTCAACATGGCATAGACTTGGCAGTAGGCAATGAGTCCATGACAACTCCAGTCAGGCTTCATTGGTGCAGCAACTGCATTGCTGGTCAGAAACACATCTCCCATTCCCTTTCTAATTTAGAGCACAGGTGCATCTGTCTTATTCCCACATTATCCAGTTTTGATAATCCAGCCTATGCAAAGCCTCAGTTGCCATTAAAAGATGGTTGATTGTTGCTTTGTTCCTCTAGGACTGTCCAAAATAAATGAGCTGGGGCCTGTTGGCTTGTGGTATTCCTGCTAGTCCTCCATTGCCTTAGATATACTTTGTGCTTACCTCCTACTTGTCTCAAGTTTTTTCTCTCAGCAAACCCCACTGCTAATTAAAAGGGCTTTGGGGAGGAGGGGAGGGGTACTTTGCCTTTGTATAAATCAGGAGCACTAGTTACCTGCCAAGTTCTGAAATCAGTAAGAACCTATCCTTTCCATTGAAATGAATAAGTAATAGCATTTCACCTCAAGTACTGTGTTCAGTTTTGGGTCCCTCAACAAGAAAGATATTGAGTCCCTGGAGCATTCCAGTGAAGGGCAACGAAGCTGTGAAGGGTCTGGAGCTCAAGTCTTACGGCGAGCAGCTGAAGGAACTGGGATGTTCAGTCTAGAGAAATGGAAACTCAGGGCAGACTTTATAGCTCTCTGCAACTCCCTGAAAGCAGGTTGTGGTGAGGTGGGGGTCAGCCTCTGCTCCCAGGTGATAGCAACAGGAAACTAGGGAATGGCCTTAAGTTGCCCCAGGGGAGAATCAGGTTGGATATCAGGAAAAACTTCTCCAAAAGAGTGGTGAGGAACTGGAAAAGGCTATGCAGGGAGGTAGTGGTGTCACCATTGGCTGGAGGTGCTCAAAAAACATGTAGATGTGCCACTGAGAGACGTGTTTTGGTGGTAGGTGTATGGTTGGACTAGATGATCTTAGAGGCTTTTCCCAACCTTAATGATTCAAATTCTATGATAAATGTGTCTGTATTTGATAGAGGTCAAAAGCTGTGAGGTAGCAGAGGTATAGCAAGCAGTTTTAAAAGAGCATCGGGTAAATGTAGGACCGTACCACTGCCTTCACAAGTTAGCACTCTGTAGTTTATTTACTTTACTTTAAGAGGAGAAGACTGAAGGATGGCTATGACATTAATTGTACCACTGTGTTAGCTCTAAAACATTGTACATGGCTGGTATTTATTATTTTTCCTTGTAGCAGCCTGTAAAATCTAATTGCTGTTTGGGGGTTTAGACATTACCATCATGTATGTGCTTTTCCTTTTTCATTTGTCATTAATGTTTGAGCAGATTTTATAATGATATCTGAGAATTTTCTATAATAAGCAAACAAAATGTTCCAATAAATTACAGCCCCAGTTCTCTGAGCAAGGCCTTAGGGGTGACTTGCCAGGATTGCTTTGGTTTTAAATACTGACAGTTTGTGCTAGTTAATTTAACAAAGTGATTAAGGAATGCTTTCAAAAATCAAAGCATGAGTTATTTATAGATTATACCTCTACTGAATGAAGACCTTATTTGTGAATTTTTGAGTAAACGTTAAGCATATTGGACAAAGTTCAGGAATCCAAGCTTCAGAACTTTCTAGCTATCTAAATAACCAGAATCTTAGTGGGTTTTTTTATTTGCTTATAACTTACCTTTTAAAATATTTTATTGATTTTATTAGGAAATAGAGACAATGTTGTATGTCACAATGGATTAACTATGCAGTATAGCTGAGGAATAATGTCACCCAGGATATTATTCTTTTATTTATAAATCAGTAATAACTTTGAAGAAATTTGGGAAAGATTTGGAAATGACTGAAATGCAAAAATTAAAGGAATGTAAAGGATTTTATTTTATTTTTTAATTAAGAGCTCAATATCTTCCTTGATCAGGGAAGGTAATATAATGTTATTCTAATAAAGTTAGGATGTTATTATTTTTATCAATGTGCTTTTTACATAATTAGTTTAGCCACAACAAGTACATTTCACCAGATCTCAACATAGAATGATTTTACCAAAAAATGTTTGGAAGTGCATGTGGTAAAAATAGTTCATTCTTTTAGTGCTGTGGTTTTGGGTTCAGGTTTTTTGTTTCTTTGTATTTTAATCAGGATAGAGCAAAAGATTGGAATTCCAAAATGTGGACAATACCTATAGTTTCATGGATAGTCATATTTAAAACAAACTGCATTAGGAAATAGTCCTCCACTTCGCTGTCCATTTCCTACCACTGTAGCCATACTGCCTTCTACATGCTGAAACAGGAGAGGAAATAACTAGCTTTCGTTTTGGAAATCTCTTTATTTTCTTTCTCATGTCCGTTACAGAATTTGCTGAGGATAGAGAAGATCCATGTAATTATGAACTTTCTTCCCATAGTCCTGAATCAACTCTTCGGGGTTTTGGTGCAAAACAGTGATGATGACATTACAACAGCTGTGACCAGGTATCTGAATAGTTTTTGTATAAAGGACAGAATTGTACATGTTCATCCAAAAATAGCTGCTCTCATGAAGGCTGACTACTTACACTTCATTAAGTGAGAATGCCTGCTTCCCCTTAACACAAGGCTCTGCAAGTAATTCATGGAACAGCATATGGCATCACGTGCTTGGCTCTGGTACCAACAAGGAGACCACTGGTCATGGTGAATGTGTCTCTGCACCCACAGGCAATGATGATTAAAGGTCTCATTCTTGAGGAGCTAATTACTCCCTAATGAACCTGAATTTCAATTTTAATTTATGTTTGAATGTCAGGATGTGGAATTCAGCACAGAAAGAACTTAGCATCTTGTAACAGCCAGCAAAGAGTCAAACATTCAAGTCATGCTTTTCTAGGGCATTTTCTAATTAGAAATACATATCAGCAGTAACTGAAAAGCAATGGGCAGCATTTTCTGGTGAGCTAGCAAACAGCTGGAATGATTTTCTGAGCCTCTCATCCCTCACATAATGAAATTGTTTTTATTGATGCTGTTGATCAGTGCAGCAGGAAAAAAAAAAATACTGGAAAGATTCTTCTTCTCTGCAGGAGGGCAGAAAGTTGCACTGCGTTTTCTTTTGGCTATATTGGCGTTTCTGTTGCACTTCTGCCAGGAGCTAAAAATTGTGACTAAAGCTAGTAGGAAAAAATGACAACTCTCAGCCCTCAACAACCCTGTTATACTCAACTGCTGTCAGTACATTTTCTTTCTCCAGTTATTTTCCAGGATTAATTTCTGAAGAAAGATTAACCAGGAAAACTTAAATGAGGAAGCTGAATTCCTCATCTTGGGAAAATAGAGTTTTAGTATACTTTATCAAAGGTTTCTGGCATCTTGCAGAACAAAGTCCTGTCACATCTAGGTGCTAGGAAACATGCCTCGCAAATGTGTGCAGGCAAAACTATGTGCAGTTTTCAGAGGAAAAGAGACAATTGGCTCTTTGTCCTGGGAGCCTTCATGGCCAGCAAATCTACTAGTGTTAAGACCAGTTAAGGAGAATGAAGAGTCCTTACCTCGTCTAGAATTAAAGCATCAGTTGACCAACAGGAAAATTAATACAATAGAAGAAACAGTTGTTTAAAAATTAGACTTAATGATTAGATGGAAAAATAGGAAGGTGCTATTTTCTTCATGCATTAGAACTCACCTGGTTACAGAAAAAAGAAAGAATGCTCAGTTTTTTCTAGTTTGTGGTGGCTTTTGTGCTAGTACTGTTGATGTCAACAAGAATTTGCTCATCTGCTGTGTGCGTTATTCATTGATGTGTCCTATATATACACACATTGTATTTTGTTCTGAATAGCTTGGAGCAGATTGTGTTGAACTTATTAAAAGCAACAAAAACAGAATGAAAGCTTAGAATTGCTTATGTGTTGGGAGAAAACATTATGCCTTTCATACTCTCTCATGATTACTTATTTGTCCAGAGGCCCAGACATGGCATCATTTCTCTGTCTTATCTTTGCCAGAGCTTATTTTATTTTCAATTCAGAGTAAAGGCTGAAGGATCAGAATGGGCACAACTAATTTCAGCAAAGAATTTGTATCTTTACTATTTCTAATATAGTAAGAAATTAAACATATGTGAAAAATATGACCTTAAAAGAATTACAAAGCTTTTGATTGCAATAATAAGAATTACTTAGATCACCCATCTATTAGAAACAGCTGCTTGTATGTGGACCAGAGTCTGGCACGTATCTGTTGGTGTCTCTAATAATCCATTTTAGTTATGCTATCATTGAGTGCTCTTGAATTTGAGATACAGTCTACCAAGTTTTTGTATTTATGAACTGTTTTCCTCCTTATTCTTCTAACATAAAGCTAAGATTATGAAATTTCAGGATGTTTTCAATATAAAATATCTTAAATTTGAAAAAACAAAACAAAACAAAACAAAAAAAAACAAGGTCCTAAATGAAGAAATGATATGGTTAAGTTGAAGGTAACTTCATGTGTTTTCTGAAGCAAGATGGTATCAGGCAAAGATGGCCCACATAAAAATTTAAGAGAAAACCTTCTGAAACACCTGATCTCAAGTACTTCCACCTCTGCTGTTAATAGAAGCACAGGCTTGAGTTTGGTGTTTGCATTACCTGAGGGATTCTCTTCTATGTTAATGATCACCAGATGTTTCACGGAAGCTCAAAGCATCTCCAAATGCCATAATGTCCACCCTCTCCGTGCCACACAGAAATGAGAGCTCAACTTGCTCAGGCACTTGGGCTGTGGCTGAGTCCCAGGCAATGCACAGACACTGCAGGACTGTTTTAAATTGGGTCTTGATAACAGAATAAAGTGATTTGTTAGATGACCCTTCTCTGCCTCGTGACACAAAACAGTTCAATTTGCATTTTTGGTTTTTGTTTATTTTCCAGGGTTCTTACTAATATTGTTGCTAAATGCCATGAAGAACAGCTAGACAACTGCATCAATTCCTATGTGATGGTATGAATGCTGTTAAACATAAGTAATTTTATGTAGCTATTTTGTCTTGTTTTTTTTTTTTTTTTTCTTCTTGTCTACCCTTAGTTGTATTTCTCTGTAGCTTTTTCTGCTTTAGCATTACAGCTTTCTGCCACTGGCAGGCTGGGTGGCTCAGCAATGAGGAACTAAAACAAGACTTCAAAGAGGCTGAGTGAATTCCAGTCCTATCATAAGTTTCTTGTGCCACTTTGGCAAATTACCCTGCCCCTTCATGCCCTAAGTGCACCACATACAGCAGGGACTCTCCATTCAGTGCTTCAATTTTAGTTTCAGTACTGAGAACTGTTAGCTGATGTCTCCAAGGTGTGGGTTTACTTTCACACTTCATGGAGGTGTGTTTTACGGGTGAAGCATCCGAGCACCTTATTCAAATTCTAATCTCAGGTACCATAACTGAAACCCAGAGGAATTCTGTTGAAGTTCAGCAGAACAGTTGAGGCTGTGAAAATAATAATGTATGTAATATTTAAATATAGTTAATTCAGTGGGTATTAACATCTGCTTGATAACTTTTGAGATTTGCATTAGACGCCTATTGTGGTTAAATATCTTTGAAATAGCAGGTGATTAATCAGGCTATACCAAAAGTCCATTTAGCTTGTTTTCTCATTTCTATCAGCAGCCAAAAGCTAATAACTGTTAATCTCTTTTATCTATCTGTAAGGAAATTAATAATACCTACTTTTATTTTGCAAATATATAAATTCAGAATTGTGAGTCACTCCGATACTGTAATAATGTAAAATTATTCTGACTTAACTAAGTGGACCCAGAAGTGTCAAATGGCATAGGCTTATTGCATCTGCTCTGGAAATAAAACTGAATAGTAATAAGATATTTTCAAGGGATAGTTCTTTCCTTTACATTCTTTCTGCTTGTATTGAAATAACATTTCTTCCTAACTGATGTGGTTGCAGCACTCTTGTTTTTGGGAAGCCATAATTGATCCCAGTACCAAAGTATTAGCTTAATAAAATGTTACACAAACCTCAACAGTAGATCTATTAGTTCTGGGCAGTTTGATAGGTAAATTGCTATCTTGAGGGCCTGATGGAGTTTAGTTTCCCTTCTGACAGTTCTAGTGGGTGCTTTACACCTTTCAGGATGAAGAGTTGCTACTAACTCTAACAGTTGCCATTGGAAGAAAGGAGCAAGTGAAAGGTGGACCTTCCTAGGTGGGTGAAAAACCCTCCTTACTCCTCCTACTTGCCTATTCTTTGTTTCCCTGGTAGAATGGCTTGAAAGGCATTTTAGAGGTATGAGGATCCTATGCCCTACTGGAGGAAAAAATACGTTGTGGCAGTGATTTTTAGCAGAAATACCTCTTGCACTGAGTTGACATCGGTATCAAGTTCTGCTTAAAACTCAAACTCTGTAGGGGCGTAGAGTTGTACCATTACTGCTAGGGGAATTAAAGATTGTGTGCACATATTTTTCAGTCAAGATGTTTTAGAAGGCAGAAATTGTCAGCTGTTCATGGTCAATAATTTATCTTTACCTACTGAGACTTTTTTTGTATTTGTTTCAATACGTATTTTGACTTTTTTTCCTTCTTCAGTATGTGTTCAGAACCAAATCATTTGAGGAAAGGACTATTCATGAGGAACTGGCCAAGAATATGACTGGTCTTCTGAAGTCAAATGACCAAGTAACCGTGAAACAGGTTTTAAAGGTGAGTGATGCTGAATTAGCCCATTTGTAATTTTACAACTGTTTCTTAGCCTGAAGCTTGCTTGTCACATCTTTCTCCTCTTTTTCTTGTCGTCTTTTCCTGTACGAGCTTTGCATAAATCCAACTTAAACTTAAAATTCAACAGAACAGTCTGCAAGATTTACAACTTCTCAACTCAATTCATTTCTCAGAGTGCCATGGTTTGCATAAAAATGCCTCCTTTGTCTTACTAAGTCTGTATGGGAAACCTAATTAACTGCATAATATGACATTAGCAGTTAGAATATTTTGGTTTAATCTTTATTTTAGAAGATGTTGCAAAGAGAATACTCACATGTTAGTAGGACATTTACATCTGATTTGTGCTGCTGTCTTTGGGTGGTTACCAAAATAAAAAGTATTGAGTTCCTCCCATAAGCAAGGACTAAGAAATTGCTACATGTGTAAGTCCCAGTAACAAAGCTACAGTTACTACAGTACGCAGTACTTTTGCTCTTTCATTTATTTGTCATGTATGGTTTACTGGTGTGCTTTACTGAGACTTGCATTCCATCTGTAAAGAATGGCATTGGCCTCATAAAATATTTGTCAGATAATCATATTTCCTAATCTCTTTTTTCCTTCTTTTGAACAGCACTCCTGGTTCTTCTTTGCAGTCATATTAAAATCAATGGCACAGTACTTGGTTGATACAAAGAAAACAAAGGTAAGCATATATGTTGCTCTTAATTAACAAGGTGATCAGCTCTAAGGGAAAATATAAAATGCAGAACCATGTGAAATAAATGTATTTGGAGATTTCTTCTTGAGTGGACAAAAAACCAAAAAGTTATTTTATTAAAAGCTATTTTAAAATACTGTTTTTTCCCACAAAAGCTCTGACCTGCTAGGCTCAAACCTATTATTGCTTGTACAGAACTAGTGAGCCAAAATACAGTTGCATCATCTTTGTAACAGATGGATTAGAATGGAATGAGAATTCTATAACTTTTCCTGGCAGAGGATAACTAGATGGCAGATAAGTGATCTTGAAACACTGTTTTGAGAAAACCTGTAATAGCTGGAGACAAGTGCATTTTTCTGTCTGGCCCCCTTTCTGCCTAATTATCAAAGGTACTTTAAGCTGGCATCTGAAGATAGCTTTTCCCACTTTTCTGTGGACAAGATCCATGAAAATCTAGAAATACTTATATATTTTCTGTTGAATTATCTGTGCTTTTCATTGTCTTTACTCTTAATCCAAACATGATTTCAGGTTTAATATGCAGTGTTATATACTCTCAAGTGATGATCTATTCACTGCTCAGGTTTCTCGAACTCAGAGGTTTCCAGAGTCATTTCAAACTGAGCTGGACACACTTGTGATGGTCATGGCAGACCATGTTGTTTGGAAGTACAAAGAAGCTCTTGAAGAAACTAGGAATGCAAACTACAGCACGGCCAGATTTCTCAAGGTATATATTCTGCCATTACACTTAATTGCCCATACTTAATGGAAGACTGAGGCTGTTCTGCTCTAGTTGAAGGGAAAAAAGCAATTGTGAGTGAGTGATGGTTCAATTTCCAAGTTTAGTATTGACTTATAGTTCAGTTTTTCTATTCCCTTGGGTCTTTGACAATGCAAAAGCTTTTTCTAATTCTGTTTTAAAACAGTTCTGATTGATTTATATCTATTCTCTAAGAGTCAAGTTTGCAAATTCTACAGTTTCTGATGTTATATTTAATACAATATATATATATATATATTAATATATATTAATACAATATAATTAATACAAAGTTTGGTAAAAAATATAAATATATTTCCCATTGAGCTGGTATTTTTTCTTTAAATACTGTAGCTCTGAATGACTGTGAGTGGATTAACTTCTCCTAATCACAACCACAGTAGGTGGCTTTTATAAATCAGAATAAGCGAAGTGCAAATATTGTATGGAATACTGTAAACTATCTCTTTATGTCCTTTTTCTTAATGTCCTTTTGTTTACTAGATATAAAGAAATTCATATGTGCATTGGAAAAGCCAGAAAGTGGGTTGTGTTTTTTTCTTTTTGTCCTAGTATTTCTCAATCATATTCATTTCCCAACATCAAATTAGTTGTGAAGCATTGGAAAATTGTCATTCAGTAAATGTGTGTCCAGCTATTTATCTAAGTAGCATGTCAAGCTGCTTATCTGGTGATTTCCCCCCAAACTTTCTGTTGGAGGGAATTACCCTTCTGCTAGCATATGGAATGCTGTATTAGTGTACACTGAAATCCAGGCTGAAATCTTTTATGACAGATTGAAGCTCAGCTTTAGGAGGAAGCTGTATTCCAGCAGTAAATGCTCCTGTGATGTTAGAAGGAAACCAACCACAAACTGAAGGTGGATTTCTCTACATTCACACCTAAGTAAAATTAATAATAGAATTGAGGATAGGAATTGCTATCTACATTGGCTTCTGTTGTTTAATATGGATGTCCAAATAGCTGTTTACACACTTATATGCATATATAGCTGCATCTATCTGTAGTGTTACATCACTTGGAAGATGATGTTGGTTTGAGGCAAGAGCATAGATGGAGAAGCTTAGTCAGTATTGTGAGCTGTTACACCTGTGTTGCTGCAGTTTTTGTGTGTTATTTTTGCACTGTTCATCTGAACTGAGAAGATGATAGTGTTGTATAATGCAGTAAGGCATATGTTTCTGTTTTAATTTCTTTCCAAATCCAGTCTGCCAGAAACAATTACATAGGTTAGAGATGACGTGCCTCTCCAGGCTGGTGCTTGGAGTAGCCTTGTTTCAATGCTGTATGATAGAAGGCTTTGGGCTTTACTAGCTTTGCAAAGTTCAGGAGCACCAAAGAAGGGTAGGAATTTAAGGTAACATTTCCTATTTGGTCGGCTAACTCTGCAAGGGAAAAAGTGTCAGCAAGAGTAGTACTAAAGCCCTCAAAAAACCTTTCACCTGACTGCTTAGCTTCATCAGTCAGCAGGAGGTATAGCGTTCTCATCACACAGTGGCATGAGTATTTGCTTCCAGTGATAATGTAGTTCACAGATAGAGTATTTTGACTGGATTGATTCTTCAGGAGTCATTACTCTGCCACTGAAGCAGATATTCTGGTCAACTCCCATCACGTGCCACCTCTAGTTATTGAGTGTTGCAGTACATAAATGACTTTTGTTAGGTAAGTTCCCTCTTGGTGGACAGTACAGTGTGATAGTTATTCTAGAATGTAGGTACAGGAACAGATTCTAGAATGTAGGTACAGGAACAGTATGATCAATACGTTATTATTTGGGGGGAGGAAGAGCTGATTTTCATCAGTTTCCCACTTTTCTTTACCCTGCTATTACTGATTTCACCTGCCCAAATGATGCAGGTTTACAGATAATGCAACACAAAAAGCGAGGTAGACGATGTCAGGTACTGACTTTTTAGCAATAAAATAATACTCTTTCCTCTTTTCTTAGCGCTGCTTTACATTTATGGATCGTGGATTTGTGTTCAAGATGGTCAACAACTATATAAGTATGTTTGGAACAGGAGATAGCAAGGTATAGTTTTGATGTTATTTTCTAAGTGACTCACTAACAGAGAATGATTTTATTTTAAAAGTATTCTTAATACATTCCATTGCTTTGCCATCCTCAAAACTCAGTCATTAAAATCTTAATTTTGCAACAGTTCTCCTACAGATGAACTCTTGGTCAAACATGAAAATTACTTATATGACCATTTCTGAAAATTCTTTAGATGCACAAAAATCAATAGATGTGCATTTAAGTACACTTTCCCCTTACAGATGAATGAAGTATTAACATAGTTTATGTAAACCTTGGCTAAATGTAAAGTATTGTTAGCAATTACCAGTCTGTGTAATATTAACAAAAATAATGTGGTTTTTTTTTTTTTTGTTATGGTTGCTTTGGAGCCATCTATTCTCCTTTCTGAAAGTAAAGAACTATGTCCAAACAACTACTCACTGAGCGCTGCTAAGAGTAAAACATGAAAGAGGCCAACCCATTCTTTGAATTTAAGCTTTGGTTCTTTGGAGAATATGCTTGGGATTTGGTCTACAAATATCAGTAACATCTGAGAGTAATTTTATTTGAGAGCATTAAAGAAAGAGCATATGAACAAACTACCAATGTGTAAATTTGACACAAGTAAGCCAGCGAGCTCCAAATTACTTTGCACTTGCTATGAGGAAATTCCATGTAGTATGAATTTCTTCTATAATATCTATAATACTCAGTGATGTAATTTGGATAGTAAATGTCAAACTACAGGAGGTCTCAAATTTTTCAGCTTGATTCCTTCATTTTTAATCCATGAGAGAAGTCAGATCTTTCTCCTATTCCAGCCATGTATGTGAACTATCCTACCACATTGTTAAGACAATAGATAACAGGATGTATTCAGGATGTGCGATTTGTATGACTCATCCCTCCCAGAAAGCTTACAAAACTTTTGTTCATTAACTTTTTGTAACTCTTCAGCGGTGATCTGGGTGTTTTTAAGTAATGAATGAGAATTACTCCAATCTGTTTCACTTAGTAAAACAAAACATCGTGCTGTACACAGATTTCTCACATAATCTCTGGAGAAGATGGATGGTGTCTCTTGGTAATAGTGTTGTAACCTGGAGCCTATAATTCTGTGAACGATATTATGTAATCTGAAAATTACTTCCATATTTCAAAATTCACTAAATCTAAATGCATTCAGCCTCCTTAACTGTAAATCTGTGCACATTGCCAGCCACCCAGCTTCTTTCCAAAGCCATCTGCTGGGACGCATGAAGGAAAATCACTGTGAATCTGATGCAGATGTGCTGCTGGAACAGGCTTGCATCACATACAAACAATAGCCATAAAATAAAATCAGATTTCTGACCTCAGGGAAAGGCCTGTGTCTTGGATTGGTTTCATTTTCAGTCAGACACCTAAGCAAGAGTCAGGTGCTAAAATTTCCTGCAGGATTCGTTTCTATATGGCCTTTGCTTCTTCAACTGGATTGTTTATTTTTCAAAAAGGCTATACTATAATCTGACCTCTCTTTTCAGAAAATTTAACAGCATTTGTTGCTGCCTGAATAAATAGTTTGTGCATGTATCAATATATAACACTGCAGTCTCCGTTTATTCTAATTGGGAATAAATACCTCACTAGAACTCAATTCATTGTGGTGTTCATTCAAAAAGACTCATTTCTTCTTGGATATCATACTTCAAGTGCTTCCTTTCTTTAATTGTCATCAGACCCTGAATTCCATGGTCAGCTGTATTCCTGATGTACTTTGGTACCACAAAACGTTTCAAGGAAAACCCTCTACTCAGTAGAGGATCAAGCTTGTATTTATCAGTACATCTTCAATATAAAATCATATTTGAAGAATGCAGTAAAGATTGTTGGACTGCAACAAGTTCCTTTGATAACAGAAGAAAACCAAATGTTATTCATGTAGCTTAACTAACCAGCCAAAAGGCTTCATCATTGGATGTGAGTTAGAGATAAATAGTGCAGCTCTATCTTACTGTTTTCTTTCTTCTACTGTAAACTGAGCTGTTACCTGTTATGATTTTCAGACTTTACATCAGTTCAAATTTGACTTTCTCCAAGAAGTCTGTCACCATGAACACTTTATCCCTCTGTGCCTGCCCATACGATCTTCAAACATTCCTGGTAAGGTGCCCCCTAAAAGGATTTTGTAGAGCAGGGAATTACTGCGTGGTTCAGATAATTCTAACGCACTGTGTACATCAACCATGGAAGCTCATCAGATGTGGTATTTTAGTGTGATAAAATAATGTTTTTTTACTGTGCATGTAAATACAAGCAACCCTTGCCTGTCCAGCTGGAAGGTGGGAGCTGACTCTCCTACTGGAAATGTGTTGGAATCTCTGAACCCTGAATTACTAAAGCCTCTGCATATGGAAGGATTTAAACAGATATAGTAAAAAGGAGAAGACACCAAGTCTGTGGTGATTGGAGAACTGTGAAACTAGTTGCTGGGAAAAGCTTTCCTGCTGCAGTTGACTGTATGACTTGTCCATATGACAGTCCTTCCTTTGGGAGGAGGACATGAGCTGGTCATACATGAGGAATTTAGAAACCTCCTTCTTATGGAAAAGAGGCTGTTGGTACTTTGGCCTCTAGAGTATCTCTAGGTTGGCAGGAGGGTACCATGCAATAACTCTTTCCTTCCAAATGCATTCACTTTACACTGTCACCAAGTTCTGCTGTGTTTTGCCTGGAGCAGCATGGCAAGAACAGCTCATTTCAGAGTGCATTAGTGCTGCTGCCTGAGCCACTTCTTAAGGTGGAAAATATTGTGGATAACCTACATGAGAAGCATGAACAGATTTTGTTTAGACTTTGTTGCAGGAGCTAATTTACTCTGCTGATGCCCCAAGAGAAGTAGCAGCCATGTTTGCCTGGGCTGATGGCCCTACCACCCCTGGCTACCCACCATCTAGCTGGACAGTCTGCATGCACAGCAGGTTTCCTTCTACCTGGAGAGCATGAGGCTGACTGATAGTGAGAGCAGAGCCCTGTGCTGCTCCTTTGTGCACTGGAACCTGTTGTTTAGGACCTAATTCTGTGGCAAATACTGGCTACTAAGTGCTTTTCTTCTTGGTTTCAAAGATGCTAGGATTTCAGCTCTAGGTACAGCTGCCAGTTCTGACAGTTTTATGTGGGTTCAGGGGGTGTTCTGTTGGAATGTAGTCACTGAAGTTGCTGGGATCTGAGGGTACCTTTCAGGGATGAGAGAATTATCCTTCTGTGCAGCATTTCTCTAAGAAAGTGTCTTTTTTTTTTTTTTTTTTTTGCATTAGTTTGTGCCACAGTAGAAAGAGTTCATTCTGGTGCTCATCACTGTTAGCAAGCTTTAGGGATTTATGTTTTCCAAGCAGTACATTTTGGAGAAATATCAAATACTGGCTAACAATTCATTTTTAACCTGCTTGGGCAAAAGCTGTGCAACATGTCACTGTTAAACCACTGTGAAGTTTATTACTTCTTTGCCATTGTGAAAAAATATATATTTTTAGAAACATTTGATGAAGACAATCATTTGGCCATTTCATTGTGTTTTTTGGTATAATTGAAAAGCTGAAACTTATTGTAGTGGTTTCTTGTGCGTAATGATGTAAACTGTTTATTCATCTTCTATTTCATACAAAGCAGTTGTACAAAGTTGAAATGAAAGCAGAGACCAATAGAAATTGTTTCATTCAAATATCAGTCAAATTATTTAAAAAGTTACAAAGTAAATGTATTTGTATATTCATTTTTTAAAGCATATTTTTTTTTCTGTTATTGTTTTATATTTATGGTAAATGAAGACCCCATGACACCTTCAGAATCAACCCAGGAATATCGAACGTCAGGTATGAGCAAATTACTGTGTAAGAAGCAAGTAGAATTCTGCATTAAGAGCTTTAATAATAAACAACTGTTGTCACTGGAGTAAATTCAATCAAACATTAGTCAGTATTTGTAAAAGCAAAGTTAGTCTAGACCTTTCTGTTTTAGAACTTTTAGCTAGAAAATGAGAATAACAATTTGGACTTGGTGCCTCAAAGGAGTGATCAGTCTTACTATGTACAAAACATTTGAGTTTGTCATTTCAGAGTGTGTATATAATCTGGATGAATGGGACAGACAGACCAGGAAATCAAGCTTTAATAGTGGACTAAGTCATAGTTATTGAAAATTTGGAAAATGGGAGAGGGCTGTTTTGTGTAGCATATGTTAATTTAGACTTTTTTGTCCTTTCTGTTCCAAGATATTCCAGAATACACATTGACCAATGAATTTTGCCGTAAACATTTCTTAATTGGAGTACTGCTGCGGGAGGTTGGGTTTGCCTTGCAAGAAGACCAGGATATTAGGCACTTAGCTTTGGCTGTGCTCAAAAACTTAATGGCAAAGCATTCATTTGATGATCGATACGCAGAGCCGGTAAAGTCATCTGTTTTTTCTTTTTCCTTATTTGTTCATACAGTGGCTAAATACATGAAACTTCCTTAGCTACCAGTATACAGTAATTAGTTTCTTCAGATTTATGTTATATCTTTTCTTCTTAGGCAAAACAAGCACAAATAGCAAACCTGTACATGCCACTCTATGGAATGCTTTTGGACAATATGCCAAGGATTTACATGAAGGATATGTTCCTTTTCAATATCAATACTTCCAATCAGGTAATTCTTGTGACTTCAGAACACTGAAAGCAGTTCAACTGACCAAACTGTTTCACATTGCAGATAGCTTTCGCGTATTACAGTAAGTCTTGAGGGTTGTTTTAGGCTGTCGCGTCTCAACAGCTGAAAGTATGTTTTCAAGCTCCCTCTCTAAGAAAAGCCATCATTGTATGTGTGTTGTCATTGTAAAAGTTATGAGTGATATCATCTAGCAGTTTGTTCTGTTTATTTCAAAATACAGGGATCTAGGGATGATTTGAGCACAACTGGAGGATTTCAGAACCAGACAGCGATGAAACATGCAAACTCTGTGGACACTTCCTTTTCCAAAGATGTTCTGAACTCTATAGCAGGTATATATGACAGATTGATTACCCACACAGGTGGATTTGTGTGTATCTCAATCCATTGTGCTTTCTGCTTAGTATTCATGGATGATATCATTAACCCATCTTATACAATACTCAAGGAAACATGGTATCCAATGTTTCTCTTCCCTTTGGGTGTTTTTGGGTTGATTTTATTTTTCCTGTGAAGCTATTCTTCTTCCACTGCTTCACTTACCCTCCTGCTTTGGAATGATGCCAGTATTCAGGCTCTCACAGATCCCTGTACCTGAGTTCATTCTTGCAGTCTGTCTGTCTTAAGAATAGTTCAAAGGTTTCTCCCGAAAACTCTTTAAGTCTCTTGAAGGAAAGTACTCTTAGTTTTCCCAGGCTTAACAGAAGGGTGGAAACAACTTATTTTGTCCACGTTGTCCAAACCCCATTTCAAAATTCAGGAGAGTTCAGGGACATTTTCCCAATGATTTTCATGGCTTTGGGTCAGGCCTTATGGAATGCAACAAGCCATTTTAATGACATGAATAATGGCAAACTGAATCATTTTTCTTCAACTTACTGCATGTTTTCTGTACCTAACATACCCACCAATATCTTTGGCATTGAAAGTTCAAAGCACTGGTATCAATCCAGCATGTGACACGTTTTAAGTTCTCCATTTTTCTGGTTAGTTTTTGTACCCATAAATGTTTTGGTTTAGCATGTTTGCTATGACTTTCATTTACAGCCTTTTCATCAATAGCTATCTCTGCAGCAAACCATGCTGACTCGAGAGCTTCCTTAGCAAGTCTTGAATCTAACCCAAGTACCAATGAAAAAAACAGTGAGAGAACTGACACGTGTGAAAAGGTACATGTGCAAATATTGAAAATGATTACCAGATGTGAATACTTATCACTGTGCTCAACAAAGCCCTTTGCTGTCAATTCAACAGATCATGAGACCTTTGTCTTTGATTGGATCAACTCTTCGTTTTGACAAGCTAGATCAGGCTGAAACTAGAAGCCTTCTTATGTGTTTCCTTCACATTATGAAAACTATTTCAGAAGGTGAGAAAATGTGCACTACCTGATTGAGGTTGTCGTAAAATAGTATGAATACTGAATCCAAACAATCATTAGAATAATTATCAGTGGCATGCTTAATTCCTTGTAATAAATACGTGATATATTTTAATATCTCTCTTTAGATGCACTAATTTCCTACTGGCTGAGAGCACCATTCTCAGAAATAACAGACTTCTTCAGCATTTTGGAGTAAGTTCATTTTTATAGTTATTTATTAAATGATTATTTAAATGGCTGAATGATGATGTTCAAAAGCCACTGCTGTCAATTTTTGAGTTTGTCGACTTCATGGTATAAGCTAAGAATAGCTATCGTATCTTAGATTATTTTACCACAGTCTTCCAAAGGCGTAGTGAGACCTTAGTAACAGAACCCCTGCCTTCCAATATGTTGACCATTTCTATGAACAGAGGCCTTAATGCTTTGGGTTTTTCTCCCAGATATTTTGATAGTATAATTTCCTTGTATGGGATTGAGGTTCTTTTCTTCCATGTGGAAAATATTTAGCTCCTCAAACCTCACAAACCTTAAGAAAAGTTATGCTATCAAGAATGTATGTTTTTTCATCTCTGTAAGGTGGTTTACTCAATCCAACCCATGCATGTCACAGATAGCTATTTTCAGAATTCTCTTCCCACTTGATAAGTGAAATGCAACTTAACTTCACCTGGGGAGGAAGCAATGCTTTTACAGCCAAATCCTTGCCTTAGAGTTTGCCTCATCACCAAGCAGGAATCTTCAACCAGAGAGAAAGTGAAAAAGGGTGAACAACGTGGTCCCCACACCTTCTACATACTTAGTCGGGAAACTTCTGCATCCTATTTTGTTTGCTAACAAGCAGACACATTCAGCAGGTCCTTTCAAATCACTACAATTCAGCTGCTTCTTGTTGTCTTTTTAGTTAGGAAGCCATTAAAAGACATAAAGTGCTGCTTTATCTTTCAGGGTGTGTCTTCAAAATTTCAGATATCTAGGAAAGCGCAATATTGTAAGGTAATTTTTGGTTATAACTATATTATAATATTTAAATGTTACTGCCACATTATAGGCTGTATGTTAAAATATTAAATGTTGCTGATTACATTAGCCTGAATGTTTATCTGTGCCTGTGTTTTCTTCTGAAAGCATCAAGCTGTTGTACACTGCATTTTTTCTTTTATGCAGATATCCTTATCATAATGTTCTAGAGTGATGAGTATGTGCCTGGTGTCAAAGATGAATTACTTGTGATAGCCACTGTTGCATTTATAACCCATACTGAATCACTCTTCAACCTGATTTCAATGTATGTCATATAAAAGAAATTGAGTGCTATTTTTCATCTATGTGATGGAACAAATGGCTTTAATGGGCATAGAAAAGTGTTCCACAGCAATCAAAAAACAAAAAATCTTCTGTCTCTACCCACTTTCCTGAAAAAGCATGAGATCTTTTTCCAGCTGCATAATGTGAAACGCACACCTTGTCTTACTCGCTGTTTCATTTTTAATTTAATGCTACTACTGTAAACTTATCTGTATGTCACACTGTGGAGAAATGAAAGGTCGCCAGATAAACCAGTTCATGCTCTGTGGCAGGTTCTGTCAGGCCTCTGTTTATTCTTCAGAGGCATGACAAAATCAGTGTCACGTTCCTGACAGATTAACAGTTATTTTCTTTTAACAGGAAAATTGCTGCTGCTTTTAAATTTGTTCAGGGCACCCAGAATAATGGCACCCTTAAAGGTTCAAACTCCTCTGGCCAGGCATCAGGTCTGCTCTCACAATGGTAATGACACACCTCGTTATTAACCCCTGTAAAATCACAGCTTTTGTCATCCTGCAGCCATCTTGCACAATCACAGCATTAATTGTAAAGGAGTTGGCACAACCCGTAACACATTTCAGAGCCCCCAGAGCTGTAAACTGTAAAAGAATTGAGTCTTCAGCTTCAGCTGGGCTTAAAAGCTGCTTAAAATGTTATGTTCAGAAAAATTCTTACTGTCAATACATTGCTAACTGATGCAGAAAGGGTAGCTGTTGTTTTCTGCTCAGATGCCTATCTGAAAGATACTTCACAGTTTTCCCCAACCTGAATGAATTCAAATGTTTGCATTCTTATTGCTTTATGGGTGAATTTCATGGATGTATTTACAATATCAGGAGATTACTTGCCTCTTGATAATCTGAGGTTGTGAAATACAGAGTCAAACTTCAAAATAGGTATGCTTGGTCCCTGTCTTTTCAATTCCATATGGCTATGTGTAACTATACATTAACTATAGCATTACCTCCATGTTGCCAGTTCCACAGCCTCTGTCTTTCACGGTCTTTTTTCCTTTCTCTTCCTAGTCTAATGACTGAAAGATTCAGTTATTCTCATGGGTAGCATGGTAATAAACCACAAGTGCAGTGCACCTTTAATAATCTTTTTGACCCTTTTATGGAATAGCTGAGCATTTTCATAGTTAATAATGTAAAACTCCAGAGAGAAAGTGAACTTTTGACTCTACGCTTATGGCTATATCTAAGAACATGCTGAGAAAGTCTCCCTTCCTTGTATGTTTGGATCATTGGTTTTCTCGTTTACGTTTAGCTAGAATTTGCACGCTACTAGAAGCATGTACTTCAGAGTAGAAAAGTTAGTACACAGGGGAGAAGATGCCTGCCTTCCATGCTTGTTTCTTCATTCTTTGTTTCTTTGTACAGTTTTCAAGAAACAGCACTGATTTCATTATCTCACGTGGACCTGGCAAGCAGCCTTTAGGAAACTGTTGTTCTGGTGCACGTTCACTGATGAACAAATGTGGTGGCATAGTCATGTTTCTACTGATTCCGGGGCCTTCATACATTACCCCCTCACAGATTTGTTGTCCAAAAGGCTGTTTGGCCTGTTATAATTCTGAGCATTCTTTGATGATGAGCTGAAAGATGAAGCATTGCTGATCAGTTCTAACTTGCATTGACATTTACATACTCCAATTTGCTGAATGTCACCGTGCTCGTAGAGAATCAACTTCCTACCAAAGGGGAAAAAAAAACCACCAAACACCTCAAGGTCAGAATTCCAAATATCCAATGCGCTGTTTTGCCAGAATGTCCACCCAGATCCTTCCACTGTGACCCATCATGGAAAACTTTGTCACATTGATTGGCAAATGTCTGGCCATTAGTTTCACACCTGAGTTGGAAACTTTCTTGTTAAATGTAGAATCTGTTTGTTTGGTTTTTTTTTAAATAAACAACTAATAAAAGAGGATTTAGCTAGGTGCAGGATCAATTCTGTCCAACAACATCTTTAAATTATGCAACTTTAGGAAGCTACATTTTGAAATAATATTTAAATAAGTAACCTGAGCTTTGATTTATATTAAATCTTGCTGGATTCTGTAGTGGTCACAAATTCAAAATCCTTTCACCAATTATGATAAATTCTTCATGATAATGAAATACTTCAGACTGTTTGACAGTGTGAAAAGATTGAAAGAACAGGCATACAAACACACACACATTTTCATTGTCGCTGTCATTCTCATTATTTTCCCCCTTGTAGAAGCTACTTAGCTGTATTTGTTCTTTCATGAGTGTGGTCTGTTTCCCCTGTGTTTTTTGTGACAGGACTAATCTTAATTTCTCTTCATCTCAAGTCAGTGTTCTAAATATCAGCCAGCTATTTAAGCTGGTGCTTTTTGAAAAATAATCAATGAGTTTCATCTCCTGTGGTCTCTAGAACATCTGTTCATCTGTTTTGTTTTGTTCACCTCTCTAATGTTCTCTTTGTTTCTGTGAAAAATTTTGCATTGCTAGGTTTCACTTTAGCATTTGAGAAGTACCTCAGAAAATTCCGACGTGGAAAAGTTTTGTATAGGCATGATCAGTTTATTCGTTATTTCTATTTTTAAATGATACCTTTGGATTTCAGGATGCATTCTACTTCTAGTCACGATGGCCACAAACACAGATCTCAGACGCTACCAATAATCCGTGGCAAAAATGCGCTTTCTAACCCCAAACTCTTGCAGATGATAGACAGCAGTACTGCATGTAAGTACCAAAAAAACTGTATTTACTTCCCTCTAGACTTCTATGGGATTTGGATCAAGCTCTAGACAATTAAATTTGTTTTCATGATTGTCTGTGAGAGAGAGCCTGAAGGGAATCAGAGCTACTGAGATTACACTTCTTTTTCCAGATGCTAAGAAATCTGAGATTTAAAAGTTCATTAAAAAAAAAAAAACACACACAAAAAAACCAAAAAAACAGAATGAATTAAAGTAACCTGACGTATTATAGTAGCCTTACTGGTAAGTAATCCTCCCTACCCCCAGCATCTCTTCCATCTGTGGTTATGTAGTTGCTGTGCAATCAGACGCATGCTGGCTGAAACATTACCTTTATTAAACTAAGCAATAAGAGTGACCTTTTCAGGACAGAAGGTTCTTTTCCTTTTGGTCTGTTTCAGAATTTGGTAGATTTTAGTCACCTTTAATAACGACAGCATATATTATGAGATAGGAGGTAGGTGTAGCTGAAAGCTAGTGTCTTTTCAGAGTATTGTAAGAAGGTAAATCCCAGCAATCGGTGTTGTTTGTGCTCAGTGTGTTGCGGTGTATATTAAGCACTGTACCCATCATCCCTATGAAGCAATTTGGGTGAGAGAAGTTGATTCAAATGCACAGCCCCTTCTATCTTCCAGGAGCATTTTTCTTTAACATACCCTTTAATTTAAACGTACAGTTAGTTAGGACACCATCTCTACTGCACAGAGATGCAAAATTATGTTGTCTTTAAGGATGCTCAGAAGATTGTCATTGCTTCATATGTTCTAGGTAGCTCAAGTGAAACAGACATTATACAGTACGTGGACACAGAGGCAAACATTGCTACAGAAGTTTCCCTCACAATTCTTGACCTGCTGTGTCTTTACACTCTAAACCACCAGGTATGTTTTGCTGTTTTGTTTTCTGCTTGAAGTGGTGCTGTGTGAGTTATGCAGTGGGGGAAAAACCTCGAGGGTCAGACACACAGAAGACTCAAAATGCTGGGACAGCAAGATCAGGAAATAAGATAACAGTCCTCAGTAGGGTATTTCATGAACAGTTTGACTCAGCATGTAAGTTGAAAAGAAAGATGGGATGCAGAGCGTTCTGAATATCCAAGGCTATATACAGCTCTGCTCTGCATGAAAGGTTTGCTCATCTACTAATATGTCACCTCATCTTACTCATGTTCATCTGTATCTGCGCAAGTTGGCAGGTGAATCCTCTGCACTTCAAGTTCTATTTTAAGTTTTTAAGTTCACTTTTTAGTTCTATTAATGTCAGCCCAGGTGACTTCTTGAAGGTCTCATAGCTACAAAAGAGCAAGCAGCTCCTTTCAGATTTAGCATCTCACTTCAGCACCCTTAAATCTGGTGTATGTCAGCCAAAAGTAGGAGTACAGGGCAAGTGTTACCTTTAGAAAGCTGCAAGCAAAACATGTCTGCAGCAAGCTGGGACTGCCTCATCCCCTGACACTTCAGGGCAGACAACTGAAAAAAACCACCTCACTAGGAGCACTCAATGCAAAGTCCAGCAGGTCATCACCTGTTTGTTCTTTTAAATAACCGGCGTGTTCTGTCTTCTGTGTGTGCTTTTCAGAGGCAGCTCCAGCAATCTGATTGCCAGAATGCACTGATGAAGAAGGTCTTTGACACGCACATGCTCTTTTTGCAAATCAACCAGTCAGCAGCAGCTCTCAAGCATGTCTTTGCTGCCCTCCGGCTGTTTGTAGGCAAGGTAACTATGGTTTTATTCTGTTAATCTGAACTATTATTGTCACAGCAATTGCAGCTTGAGGATAGTTGAGTACTTTGACAGAATTTTCACCTGCACTGTATTGATGCACAATACTGAAGATCTTCTGATTTATTGATTAAAAGCAGGAAGCTCATGACTTCTGAAAAACTACATCTGTTGGAAAATGAAAATATTGAAATTCTCCATGAAAGAAAAGCTTGTAAAATATATAGTTAAAATCCATCTGTCTAGTGTCTGACTATGTCACAGCTCTCTTGGTTTTCATGTTTTTGCTGCCTGTGGAAGAAAGCTTGAAATCCTCGAGGTCTTCATGCAGTCCTCATGGCAGAAACCTGAGCAGAATCCAGCTGTCCCCAGAGGAGCTAGCAGGAGATTATTCCATAGGCTATCCCAGCGGGTCACCTGAAGTATTACATTTTTACAAACGTCATTTTCAACATAGAAGAGATTTTGGACAAAAACGAGCTCATCAAACTCTTTATTTGCATGCATTGCACATGTATTAGTAGTTGTGAGCAATTAGACATTTTGTACCACAACTGCAAAGGCTGTCCAGTTTCCAAGTCATAGGCTTAGATGAGATCCTCTTAAAAATAACCAAGATGTAGCACGCAGATAAAAATTGATATGGGGAAGTGAGAATAAGCAATGCTAGCCTGGTCTACCGGATGTTTCTGCAAAGCACAACAGTGCAGATAAGTTTAAACCATGTGGCCGCCTCCTCTGATGGTTGTTGTGTCAGGGGAAGGAAACCATGCTTCTCCAAGTAACGTGCCTGGGGGATGGGCAAAATATAATGTAGATCAGCCACAGACAGCTTTCAATTACATACCAGACAGTCAGGAATGGAGGGAGTATATGCAGTGGGGAGGATGAATAAATATCCAGGATTGGCCTTTTCATTCATCCCGTAGCTCTCAGGATTAATTTCTTCCTTTGTAGTTCAGTGGGAGCAGGGATCAGTTTTGGTTCCTGCAGCAGAATGTTCTGGGCAGAACTTGAGATCTGTGCCCAGAATGTACTTCTTCCACCTTTCACTGCTCTGTCTTCTGTTGTATTCACCCTGTTTATAAATACTATGTATTACAGAGCTGTCCTTCACCCTGTTGTTCCAGCTCTTGACTGTTGGAAGTGCAGTGACTGCAGCTCTGAGCATTTTCTTTCTCCTGAGCAGCTTTTATAGTAGAGCAGACCACCACCCCCCTCTTTTCCTGTTTAGCTGTTCTGCATTCTTTGCAGATAGGCTGCTCTGCTTTTATGCTTGCTGCGTACCAGCTGCTGTCTGGACTTCTCAGAGGTCAGTCTAATTGATGCATTGCATATGGTGTTTGCATGAAAACCTGTGTGCAGTTTTTACTTGAACTTGATTTGCACATGGGATTATGTTTAGCCGATGGCTAATTTCTTCACTAAACCCTGGTGTCAGTGACTATGTGAAAGACGATTGTTTTTACTGGAAGCATGACAGACAAACACTGTTGACTCAGAATAATTGTAACAAGGCCTGAGAGCTTATATCCACACTTTTTTTTCCCCGATAGTTCCCATCAGCATTCTTCCAAGGACAAGCAGATCTCTGTGGCTCACTTTGCTATGAAATCCTGAAATGCTGTAACCACAGGTCACGTTCAACTCAGATGGAGGCGTCTGCTCTACTTTATTTTTTCATGAGGAAGAACTTTGAATTTAATAAGCAGAAATCAATAGTCAGATCCCATCTTCAGGTGAGTCAAGTGTAAGATCATCAGTATTTATCTGATGTGCATTGTTCTGTTGTTACTGCTATTATTATTATGCATTGCAGCACAGCAGTTCATTTGAATTCCCCAGACAGTTCTCTGTGGCAGTTTGATTTTTCTGCCAAGTTTGAAGACATTGGGCTGAATTCTCTGTTCTTGGCCTATTCGGCTCCATTCCAAGGAGAGACAGCAGCTGTGAACCCAGCCACATGGCCAAGTAAATCACATATAAGACTATTCTTGAATTGTGTGCATTGCTTACAGCGCTGAGAATATAGCTGATGAAGTAGCTAAACAGAATCTAATAATATATTAATGGAAACATATTGCCCAGTAACAATGCACTTATATTGCAAAATGGAAAGCTTGCTTACAATCCCTGCATTCAAAGAATGTAGTGAAAGAGCAAGGCATAGTGGCTTTAAATGAAGAGGGTGAATTTCCATCAGAAATTCTTTGCTCTGAGGGTGGCAATGCACTGGAAAGGTTGCTCGCAGAAGTTGTAGATGTGCCATCCCTGGAAGTGCTTCAGGGCAGGGTGACTGGGGCTGTGGGCACTAATTCAGTGGGAGGTGCATCTTCTAGGTCCCTTCCAACCCAAACAGTTCTATGATCTTCTTAAAATAGTTCTAAAAGTGCATTTCTGCTTGACTAGTACATTAAGTTACATTAAAGCAGGCATTAAAAAAACGTTTAGAATCTTTGATTTTCATTGCTAACTGCACCCTGTTCTTTCTTTTTTCTTTCTTTTTTTTTTTTTTTCATTTGTTGGGCTTTGTTGCTACTCTCTACTTGTACAGCTCATCAAAGCAGTGAGCCAGCTGATAGCAGATGCAGGGATTGGAGGATCTCGGTTTCAACATTCACTGGCAATTATAAATAATTTTGCTAATGGAGACAAGCAGATGAAAGTAAGAAACTTTTTCTTTTATCAATCACTACCTCTTTCAAAATATCAACAACTTCAGAGGAGCAAGTGTTTCTGTGAATAAAATTGCTGACTCAGGTTACACACTGACTTGTGCATACGTAGTATGTTTTTTGAGGCAACCAGACATCGACGAATTCATGAATCACTAAATAATTTAGATCAACAGATTTCTGATTGAAATTTATTTGTTACTTGCTGCTTAATTTGTTCTCAGGAAGACATTTTGGCTACCTGATATCAGAGAAGATGCTGTGCATTATGACTGATGAAACGCTAGTGCAATTAGCAGTCTTTAAGTCTACAAACTGTCCCTAATCTGTTCAGTAGATGTGCACCAAAAACATGCATAGCAGTGTAAATTGTGTGTATACTGTTGAAGTGTAAATCTGTTTCCAACCAAATAAACTGTGGAGATGGGGAGATGTTCCACAAGCAGAATGGGAGCTCAGTCAGAGGTGCTGCATGTGGTTCTTTGGATGGTTTTAGTGATGTATCGCTTATCTTTCCCAAAGAACGTTAATTTCCCAGCAGAGGTGAAGGATCTGACCAAACGCATCAGAACAGTTTTGATGGCCACAGCTCAGATGAAGGAACATGAGAAAGACCCTGAGATGCTTGTGGACCTGCAGTACAGCCTAGCAAATTCCTATGCCAGCACACCTGAATTACGCAGGACCTGGCTTGAAAGCATGGCCAAGATTCACGCAAGAAATGGAGATTTATCAGAGGTAATTTATAAACAAATGAGTAGGAAATGTATTTGTCATTGGGCTGAGATGTTCTGATGAAAAGGGCTGTGAAAACAGATAACAGCAGTGATTTAAGAGATGTATACAATCTGTCATACACTGAAAGACAGGTTTGAGCAGTGCCTAGAGATGTGATGTGTATTACCTCAGTTTGCTTAAGTGTGACAGTGCCTGATGTGTGCTTGAGCAAGGCTTAAAAGCGTCTGATGGTGAAGATGTGTCCAGCATCATATTAGCATCTCACCTGCTCACTCTTAACAGGCATATTAGTGTAAGTGAGGTTATAAACAGTGCTTTATTTACATACAGGTTTTTACATAATTCTTTTTTTTTTTTCCACCTTAAACAGTGTAGGAGAGAAGTTGCATATTTATAACGTGACCTGTTCATCAAAAACTGAGTGACTGATGTGAACCTAGCCCAGCAATATTGTGTTTACTAACTGATCTTATGTTGTTCTGTTGAGCAAATTTCCTGGTGTTCTCGTTTACTACTTAGTCTGTGCTTTTGTCTGATGCATTTTGTGAAATTATTACTGGAGAGAGGTTTCATCGTTTAATCCTTTATTTGCTCAAAATGTTACGTTAGTTTTGTTTTCCCTCTTCTGCAATGTGACTTGTCAGTAATGAAAATACTTGCCCATTCCCTTTCACACGTATGCTAAGTCAGTGTGCTTCAACATATACACGAATCTTGGTCTCTCATTGCAGGCTGCCATGTGCTACATTCACATCGCTGCTCTCATTGCGGAGTACCTAAAAAGAAAGGGTAAGATCAATATATTCAAAATCAACCCTATGCATTTATAAATCATATCGTTGAAAATAATTTTTCATTGTTCTCCTTTCCTTACCTTTAAATAAAGTATTCTTAAAGCTGCTCAAATTTTACCTAAATACTTTATTTTTAATACATTGTAAGTACTACTCTTAGCACTAGGACAGTGACAGTATGTGTTTTGTGTGGAGGGTTAATTAAACGTTTAGTAGAGTAGTGCTAAAAGAGAATGCTTCACTTGTTAGTGTGCTGTTATTAAATATGCATGTATTAACACGTACCAGTAGCAGTGTACTAATACCATCTTACGCTATCATAGGTTACTGGAAAATGGAAAAGATTTGTACCTCACGTATGCTCCTGGAGGATGGTCAAGTCTCTGATAGTAATGTGTTACTAACAACTCACACTGGAGGAAGTGAGTGCTCTAACCGTGCCTGTTTATGGGTCAGATAACGTGCTAGAGAATTAATGTTCTTCAACTGATCTGGAAAAGTATCTACCAAACTGAAAATATTTATAGTGCATGTTGATGGCTGTAACAGCAAGCAAGTAATGTCAGAAGCATTGTGTTACTTTCCTGATGCTCTTTGGCTGGTGCTCTTTGGCACAGAACAGCTCTGGCTAAGGGTTCTTCTGTGGACAGAGCAGTCTGCTCTTCATTAGCAATCCTCTCAGGTCAATTGGTGTTTAGCACACAAATCCATATTCAGTTTCCTTGACTATCCAAAGCTGGGGGACAAGGACAGAATTAATATCAGATTATCCATATGTAACTTTGTATAGATAAAGATTTTTTTTTTAATCTGTAATGCTAATTAGAGAAATGAAGTGCAGGCTTGTGTCTTTGAAATGCTTTCATGCGTTGTTGTTTAGTTCATGAAATGTGTATTTTAAAGGAATTTTCATCTTGAGCTATTTTAGTAGCATTCATAAGGAGCAATTTCCAGTGACAAAAACAAATATATCTGGGAAGAGAAAACTTAGTTTTGGAAAGACCATGGTTCTCTGATATCTTGCAAATGTCTGTGGATGAGATGAAAGGGGCTTTTGTACACAGCAGTATTTCAGGGATGTCTCGCTTTTATACTTCGTATAAATAACAGATCACAGTAAACAGAGTGAAGAACTTTGGGATAATTTTAAACCTACGCATCAGGAAAAAGATATGTTGCTCAAAACTCTTCCAAAACTTGGCAGAGGGAGGGCTTCCCTCAGCAACCACTCTGAGCTGTCTACAAGAGCTCCTCAAGCAGAACGGTGGTCGCTGCTTTCCCAGGGCAGGATAAGGAGCACAGCTGTCAGGGCATCCTCGAGCCCAGCAGAGGCACAGCTTCTTCTGGAGTGGCCACCTCTGCATCAGCTGACATGAGCCTGTGGCAACTGTGCCCCTCTGTTAGGAGCTGGGATGGGTGGAACGATTGCAAGTCCCAGCATTTAGGGTTAAGTGCCTATATTGGTTTCATGAGTATAAATTGTCACTCCTCCACCTGCAGTGGTAATTCCTGTGTAAAGGAGTGTGGCATGCGTAGCACTGCACAGCCAAGGAACTGAAATGCCAAAGGGAAATAAGATTGCATCAGAAAAATATCGCAGTTACCCTTTGCCTGAGCAAATTGATTTACTTCATAGAGGAATTGTATGATGGTCTCATAAACTCAGTCAGTTCCATTTGTACTTCTCATCACTTGAGCTGTGGGAAAGAAAAAGTAACAAACCTCATCAATGAAATCAGCTTTGTTTTAATAGCTTCAACTAACTTTTTTAATTGTCTGGCCATTCAGTTGTTAATTGATGTTGTTTTGACTTGCACTTCAAGGCTTATTTTCCATGGGATGGCCTGCTTTTCTGAGCATTACCCCCAACATTAAAGAAGAAGGTGCTATGAAGGAAGACTCTGGGATGCAAGATACTCCCTATAATGAGGTCAGAGGCATTAACCTTTATAGTCTTGTTTTATACTTGCAGTCAGCAGTATTTCTAACAGATGCCTGTGCAACGAATTATAGTGAGAGTGCACTTCACCCAACTTTAAAAGGACACTGCTTTTGAGTGAAATACCATGACTGTTTTGCTAAATAGCTGGGATAGGTATTCAGCTGAGTAGAACATTGAGTGCTCCAACCTGGAGCACACAGTGCCATCCTGTTCTTCTGAATGAGAAGTCAAGTATTACCATGTTACTGCAATTTCAGTTTGTTGTCTAAAGCAGTGCTAGGTCACCAATACCTGACTAAACATTGTGTGATTGGACTAAGCTTGAGTATAGAAGATGCAGAATAAAAAACAAAAACAAAAACAAAAACAAAAAAAAACAGTGGGTAGGTGCTTTTTCTATGCACTTAATAATGAAGTGCTGTCAGCTATTGACTGATATGGTTCCTTGTGGAATTGCAGAACATCCTGGTGGAGCAGCTGGAGTTGTGTGTTGAATACTTGTGGAAGTCTGAGAGATATGAACTTATTGCTGAGGTTAACAAGCCCATCATTGCTGTTTTTGAGAAGCAGAGGGACTTTAAAGTAAGTTCTTTTTTATTATGGAAATCAGTGTAAGCCAACAGTAAAGATCAATATTTTTAAACTAATGTGCCTTCTTTACAGGGAATGTTTTGTTCTTCCTGTCTGTAATTTCTCCTTTCAGTGCTTCATGCTATGAGTAAATAAAAGAACTTTGGTTTCTTTTCAGCATCAGTGCAACCATGAACAAGCAAAAGCTTTTCAGACAAATCGACTTGTAAAGGTTATCAAAACCACAGCAACATCCTGCTAGCCATATTTCATTAAGATTCTTTTTTGTTATGTCCCTCGTTACGTGTCCCCATGGAGAAATCTATCTCAGTTAATCGATGAACGTTTTACATATGTTTTTAAACCAAGATCATATTTTCATTGTATTTGAGTTCAGAAATAGCTGATAAAGTGTGTGATGGCTTGGTGACTGCAGGGTTTCTTCATTTCTTGTTTACTTGTCAAATTCAAAGCATAATGGATAACCTGATGGTGATGTCATATACAGATTTTCTGGTTTAAATCTAGTAAAAAGGAAAAGGAGCAGATATAAGCTGTATATTGAAGAAGCAAGTCCTTAGATTTAAACTTACTTGAACTCTTGGCTCTGTACACAAGACAGTCATTTGTGGTGGGAGCTGTGGGCAGCGTATCTGTGTGTGGAAGCTGACTGGGGTTGGTGGCACGTTGCCCTTCCCTGCACTCAAGTCACTTGCTTCCTCTGACCACTCAGACAGTTCCTATCACTGCTTTTTCATGAGATGCAGTGTGACCCTGCTCATGTAGACACTCTCTGCTATAAAACTGCATGCTTGGAAGATGTCAAAAGCCTTGAAATAATTCTTTAGAGTCAAGGTTTAACCACTCCCTTGACACATGTCGCTATCTTTGCAAAGGTTTGGGTATCTAGTTAAGGCAAGCCATGCTTGTGCAGAGCCTCAGTGTCATTTCCTGAAGGACTTGCTCCTCCTCACCTTCCTTCTTGCTCTGTCTCTCCATGCAGAGGCTGTCTGATCTGTACTATGACATCCACCGCTCATACCTGAAGGTTGCAGAGGTGGTGAACTCTGAGAAGCGTCTGTTTGGGCGATACTACCGTGTTGCATTTTATGGGCAGGTAAGCAGACTCGTGTTCTTTTGTCTTGATAGATTCTTGGATTTCAGCTGGCACTTTCTAATCGTGCTGTATTTCAGGGAAGCTAAAACAGGGAAACAGTCAGCAGGGAACCATGGAGTAAAAAGTGCACCATGGGTCAAACTCTCAGGAGGCTTTTATTTAGAGGAGAAAGCACTCAGTTTCATCTGTGCAAACTGCTACATTGGATTTAGTGGTGCAGTGGAGAGCAGGCATTTACATTAGATTTAGTTCTTGATTTTTGTCAAGCGAAACTGAGACTGAGGCAGGGCAGATTTTTCAGAATAAAACTGAAATGAAACTGAATAAAACATCTTTCTTATAGCCTTTTCTTCTCATAGAGCTTAAAGCAGAGTGGTATGCAGTAGATGTTATGTTCTATTTTTCCCTGGCTGACTTCTGCTTTCAGGCCACCTCTGATTCTGTGCAATATACTGTAGAGTAGTTTTATTCCCTTTGTTGTGCTTCAGCATCCTCAAAGCATTATTTTGTGCTTTCTTCCACTACAAACCAGTGTAGAAATCCAGCATGCTTTTTTAAGACCTATTTTTGGCAAGCATACAAGCAATACTTTAAAATAAGGTGTGTAAACAACAGATTGATGTGAATCATTCTGTTTGCTAATTAGATTTTAATACAGAAATTTGCTCTTTTCTCCTTTTGATCTTATTCAAGGCTGTGGTAAGTCTAGTTCTCTTGCATGTTTTGTTTAATTCTCCTCACACATCTTCCATCCTTCCCTGTACTTAACGTTAACTTCCCCGCGCTCTCAGTTCTTCGGTTTGTGGCAGAAAAAATAACGTTGTTCCATTCATTGTTGCATCCTGCAAACTAATTTTTGTTTGTTCAGTTACCCAAACTACAAAGCTGTATCTGTCACCGTGTTGTGTGTGCACTGTGGGGCTCAATGCTGTCAACTCATCTCAGTGACAGTTTCCCTCTCAGCTTCACTGGGTGCAGGATTGGACCCCTTCTTTCTGTGCTGAAAAACTCAGCATCACACTAATGCTGTTTGAATGCAAGTCTGCTTTCCTGGCCTGTGCGGCAGCTCCAGAGTGGGAGGCTGTTGTCCATCTGTGTTTGATGGCAGGAGTAATTGAGCACCCTGGGCAGGGGCAGCCACAAGCCCCATGATCTCTTCTTAGGAGCCTGCAAATTTGGGATTCAAAGGGATTGGTAAGTCCTGGCTCTCCCTACAGATCAGCAAAGCTGAACTTGACAAATGCAAGAAAGCAAGCTGCTGTACCTGAGGAAGAGTAGAGTTTTAACTTATGCCCTTCCTCAAAATGGGGACAGTGAAGGTGGAAATAAGACTCTCTGCTTGCAGCTTCTTGCTGGGGCTGCCCCTGTGCTGTCCCCTCCACCAAGCAGCCAAGCTCATGGAGTAAAGCTACATGTAAGTGGGTAATTTAGCTGCAGTAGTTCTGCTCAACTGGGTTAAAATCTCTGTTACAGTGCGATGGCTTTCAGCTGCTGGTGCCACGAGGGCAACTTCATTTAAACAGCTTTAGTGCTTGAAAGCATATGACTTTTTCATAGCTGTGTGTTGCTCGGTTTATTCCCTGTGCACATGGATACTGAGCTCTAAATGCAAACAAGCACAGCTTCTTTATTTCCTTTTGCAGATGAGATTTTATGTGGCAGAAATTGGAACTGCTCTGTACTGCTCCTTGCAGAGACATAGTGACTAAAGCGTATGGCACAGTGCAAATAATTGAAGGTAGATTATTCCCATCAACATTACTGGTGCCTCATTTACCAAGGATAATAGCACTCAGTGTTGCAAAACTGATTAAGGAAGGTATACCAACACACCAAGCACCACATGAGATGTAGGAATTACAGATAGGGATTGACCACATAAAGAATGGGGAGAGAATCATGCATTCCCACATACTGCACATTTCTTCCCTGCAGAAGGTTTCCTTTCTGCATTTCTGTCAGCTCCTTTGTGCCTTGTGCCATTTACTTCCATGTTGGCTGTACAGGTGGAAAGATGTGGAGCCTTTTGTTTCTTCTATTGCCAGAAATGCTTGCAGACCTCTGTGCCTGTTGTATCTTCACCGGAGAGTTTTATTCACCAGTTCAGAGAGCCAGATCTCAGGGCAGCTGCTGTTTTAGGCTGCAAATTCTGTTAAGGCCTTTGGTTGACAGCATCTCATTGCACCACCAAGTGGCCACACTAGCTATGGGCCAGGGCTTATGATTTTATGCACAGTTTTGAGAGGTCAAGATCTTTCTTGAATTTATATATGTATATACATGAGAGCTGCTAGTTATGTTGAATAGCTGAAAACTTGCATTGTGCTTTTATAAGCAAAAACCATTCAAGACATGATTCAGTGCAGTGAGTTAAGGGTAAGGCTGAGGTTCTGTTCTCCCAGAGCTGATTGAACAGATGGTAGTTAGTTGTAGGGCAGACTTTCTTAGCAGTAAGATATCTGCAGGTTTATGTCTGAAGATCACAGAATGATCTTTTCCACATTTGCTAATAAAACAGCTGCAATAGCTTCTTACTGAGTTGTGCACAAGCCCACTTAGTACAGGAGGTGATGTTGGCACATCACTGCACCCTTGACACAGGCAGGGAAGGGTCCTGTAAATACCAAGCCTCAACCTTTGCTGGCTGTGGAAATGCTGTTCCATGCAAGAACATCTGAGTGAGTGCTGTGTTGTCTCTGGTGCTAAGGAAATGAGTTGTTGAGGTGCTTCACTCCCTCTTTGCAGTGGGGATGTGCTTGCTGTAGTAAGGGGTTGGAGCATTGGCTCACTTTAGCCCACATAAGCAGCAATCTCATTTCCCACCAGCATGCACTTGGCCTGTGCAAAGATCATCTTAAAGCATAAGGCCTCATTGCATTCTGCCTGCTGTGGGAGCAGGGCCTGCTGTACCACTTAAGGGCAGGGAGGAAATGCACTGTGAGCTTTAAGAGCTGCACCTGTGGGTATGCAAGGAGTAAGAAGGGCCCTTCCAGCACTCTTACACCGACATCTGGGGTCACAGCCCCACTCACAGCATGGCAGAGTGTAGAGGAAGTCCGTCACCATGAGGTTGTTCTCCCTGTATTTACATTTACCTGCTCCATGTTAGTAATTTTCATGTGTAAAGCTACATTGTTCTCAAAGGGCAAAAACAGTTAGCATGCATAGTCTGGGAATATGCTTTGATAGTGTGACCCTGGCTGCTTAACATTTTAAAATCCTTAAATTGGAGGATATTTGGCTCCTAAAAAGTCTTTAATCTCGCTTTCAATAGTCTTAGGCAGACATATAGCATATGGCAGACACGATTATTTATAGCTCGCAATTAACTTCTGTCCACTGAAATACTGCAGGGAATTTGTACATAAATGCTATCTCCTGTGTTAGAGAGGAGACAGAATTTGTTAGCTGTGTCTTTTATTTTGGAGAGGTTTGTGTTGCTTTTTACTGTTGATCTCATTTTTTTCCTGAGCAGCACCGTTAGCAGAGATAGCATCCTACTGTGCCATGCAGCAGATTTGGTTCTTGCATATAAATGCTGTCCTGCAGCATGCAAACATATCCAGAACTAACATCTAAGATAAGAGGATAAGCTATGTTCTAGCTTGCTATGTGATTAATTTGAAAAATGGGCTTTTTTTGTTTTAGTTTTGGTATTTGTTTTGTTGTTTGTTAAAAGCATTGAACAGTAACAGAAAATGGATATTTTCTGACAGAAACAATCCTAGCAGTGTGATTGAGTATGGTTGTGTGAAACTAATGAGGCTCTCAGCTGTTTCCACATAAAGTGGTATTTCTTCAGTGGAAACGAGATCAGAAACCAGGCTGTGATCCTGCACATCCTTTCTCAGTAGCATCAATAGAAAGCGACAGCTCAGTAAATGTTAATAGGGTGTCAGCTTTTTGAGCTCTAGATTTGGTTTCTAATTACCTATGTAGCTCTTCCCAATGCCTGCAGTGATTAATTGGTTAATATTGTTAAAAATGGCACGGTGTTAGAAGGTCATGGTGAGGCTAATTAAGATACTATCAGAAAGCTGCTGGTGCTGCTATTAGTCATTTGTTTCAGTAATGCCCACACTACTCTTGGCACTTGTCAGATGTGAACAGGTGGTTTCTTGTCCCTTGTCCTGACTGGAGGAGAAGCCAGATATTTGTTAATCCTGCTAAAACGAAGCTTAGAATTAACAGCTGATTTATCACAAGTCTGTATATTTCAGTAAAATTTTCCTGGTCTATTATTCTTGTGACCAAAGTTTGGAATATGCTTCGGCATGAAAGGGCTGGATGTTGGTGTTTTGTTTTGTTTTTTTTTACACGAGTGGCTGCCACAGATTTTGGAGATTTCTCCTGACTTCGTTCAGTTGTGCTCCTCTGTTTTTCAACATTTTCAAATTTGCCAGGGCGTGTTGTAGAATTACCTGCCCAAGCTACATCATGTTTCGTTTAAAGGGCCTTGGGTCTGGCATCGTTAATGCTGTCTTCCTTTTCTCCATTATCCCTGCAGCTTCAGGTATTTTCCACTGGGTCACTTCGCCTTACAGTGAAAGGGGTACAGCTGTGGCATTTAACACTGCCAAATTTCATCAGCAGCATATGAAATGTTAGAGGGAAGGCTGGTGCTGCTCAGGGTGCTGGGATGAATCCAGTCCTTGTTGAAGGGTCAGCTGCTGCTTTCTGCTCAGCTGGGATTGCTGCTCCCCACTGTTTGATATACGTGCTCATCGCATAGCAGCTGCCTCACCTGTAGTGATGCAGTGCCACATTAATCTTCTGAAGATGCCCCCAGAGTTACTCTTCAGCTGCCCTGAGCAGACACAGGTCAGTTCACTGGGGCTCCCTGTGACACAGCTCTGCCCATCGCTGCAGTGTTGGGGGCTGTGCCAGCATTTTAGCCAGGCTGTGCACCCAGCAGGCAGCTGTTGCACTTGTGCTCTAATAGTGTGCTGCTTCACAAGTAAGTTAACCTATTACATATGAAACCTTGTTAAAACTCCAAGTTTTATTTCCTCATCAGGATGAGTTTTTACATACACTCATCAGAATTCTAGAGAGGGTGCTGTCAGTGTTGAAACAACTAGAGCTCTTGTGGGAAAACGTGTGTGAGTTATTTACTGGGTAACTTAGGAGATACCAAGCCAGTGTAAAAGCAGACATGAGGCAGTGTCTGTGAGGATGGAGAGAGTCAATCCTTTAACTGAGATGCTGGAAATGACATATTGGAAGCTCTGGTGGGTATACAGATATATCCTGGGTGCCTCTATTAGGCTTTGCCTTGCCTAGTGTGTTCACTGTATCCTGTTTCTTTCCAAACAGGGTTTTTTTGAAGAAGAGGAAGGGAAAGAGTATATTTACAAGGAGCCCAAACTAACTGGCTTGTCTGAGATCTCTCAGAGGCTGCTGAAACTGTACGCAGACAAGTTTGGAATAGATAATGTGAAGATCATCCAGGATTCCAACAAGGTATGATAGATATGATTCCTGTACAAGGAAGAAAAGCGAGTTCATGTTTTGTGAGCAGTTTTTTGAACGAATGTGAACAGAGTGTGACCCAGTTTTGTAACCAAATAACTAACCTCATAGTATGGTGAGTGTAGTATGGAAATGCCAGTGCTAGAGCAGTGCTTCACTGCTAGTGGGAAGAGAGCACATGCCAGCATATGCATGCGGAGAGCATGTGAATGTTTCCTGTAAAGGAGAAGCAGCTCTCATTCAATTCTGGATTATCTTTGATCAAAAATCCCACTGTTTTCATGGGTGTCTTGTTAAAAATGTTTGTATTAATTTATGGTCTGAATACAACATTTGGAATTCTCATTTTTATTGATATTACCATGGTAGATAAAAGAAATATAATGAATGCCTTGACGGTCTGTCATACTTAACAAAACGTTGTTATGTTTGCCACTGTTACACAGGTCAATCCCAAAGACCTGGATCCAAAGTATGCCTATATCCAGGTCACGTATGTCACGCCTTTCTTTGAGGAGAAGGAAGCAGAAGATCGAAAGACTGACTTTGAAATGCATCACAACGTCAACCGGTTTGTGTTCGAAACACCTTTCACGCTCTCAGGAAAGAAGCACGGCGGCGTGGAAGAGCAGTGCAAGAGGCGCACCATCCTGACCAGTACGTCTGCTTGCCCCCCCAGCCTGCCTTTGGCAGCTAAGGCCCAAAGGTGCCAGCCTTTCTGCAGATAGTAGGCACAGCACTTTACGTGGAGTGATAACTTAGCTCTTCCGTGTGCCCATTTGCAAAGCATTTTTGTTCTGAGAATCCTGCTGACCCTCTTAGGTGAAGTTGTTTTCATTTGTGAAATCATCAGCTTTTTTGTTTTTCCTGATCAGCATCTTACAATGATGGGGTTTGGGAGGGGTTCTGCTGAAGGCAGCTAAGCACTCAGAAGTGTTCTTTTAATAACAAACAGAAGAAATTAAAAGCAAGGTAGGCTGCTTGTTCTGCTGTGAAGAGTAACTCTTGGATAAGAACTCTTGTCCATGTAGAAGTAAGACACATTATATAGTATTTTTTAGAATGAGAGGTAAGCTTTCACGTTGGTGGTTACAATCACTGTTTTAAGGCAGGAATGTAGGGAGGACTGCATGTCTGTTCTTACTGAGTCATGTTAAACAGAAGACATTCAGTTCTTTATCGTGACTGAAATCTCTGTGAAACTACTACTGAAACCTGACCTGTCTGAATTTTGGCTGGGAGCATGAGGAACTGCCTGAGATAGAAGCACTGCTCTCCTGAGCAGCAGTGGGCAGGGAGGCTGATGTTCACAGCAAAGGCTTCTCAGTGACAAAAATCCTGTTCCCCACGAACTTCAGTGTGTGTGCTTCCCCAAAGGGCAAAGTGAAGACAGACCTTTCAGTATAGGCGTAGTCACCTAACTGTTTTGTTCTGGCAAGTCAGAAAAGCGGTACCTGTGTCTGGGGGCATCTTGTTACATGAAACAGCTTTGTTTATGAGAAGAAAGGAAAGAATTGCTTGTGTGTGGTTTTTTGAAGTGCCTCAGCAGCACTGGGTGTTTTGAGATCTGTACTGAAGCAGGCAGCTTCTCCGACTTGAAAGTGCAGCCATTGTGGTACATCTGGCAAAAACAGAGAGGGCTGTTTGTCCAGCAGAATAATTTCCTTTGGCTGTTAGATGACACCATCAGCTGCCAGCAGTCTCAGCCTGGCTCCATCTTCAGCGTCAGTTAGGTGGGAATTTGACCTCTCCCCTGCTTTCCCTCTGGCACCTGCCTCACCTCAGCACTTTTCTGTGAAGGAAACACTGTTTTTCTTTGGATTAAGTCAAATAGCTTTGCTTCCTTCCTATGCAAACGGAACTGCTTTTATTTTGAGAAGAAAACAAAGCTTATTAGGACAGCTGGAGGACTAATGGCAGTTGCTTGTGCTTAGGCAGAGTTACTGGATGGCTGCTCGGCATCACTGCTCTGGAGTCCTGCCCCTGTATTGCACAGAGGATGAGGGTGGTCTGGCTGCAGTCTGGCTCTCTACCATGCCTACTTGTTACTTGACCTTCCAGCTCTGCAAGTCCTTGGTTTCCTGCTGTCCATGATGTGACAGCCACCCTCTTATATGGAACTCATTTAGCTCTGAGCTGCCTGGCACCGTATGCTCGTTGGAGGAGGGCCTGGTGTCTGGGAGGTCTTACAAAGTGTGTAGGATAATCAGGAGAAGGTTAAACAGCTCAGATCAGACAGTACCCCATGCTGTATCACTGCCAAGTTTCTTGAGATCCATGAAAATGGCTGTACTGGAAATAAGAGGCTTTACCAATTAATGATTCCCTACCAGCTCCCATAATAATTATTAGGTTGAATACTAAGACTGACTCCTTACTTTTTTAAGGACGGCACTTTAATAGTGATTCATCTATGGGCATGTAATAATCAATTCAGCTAAGCTAGAAGCTCCTACCTCTGATGTGAAACTTGTTCAGTGGGATACTTAAGGTGTTTGGAGTTCATTACAGGTTTATCATTTGGTGCTTTAATTCAGAAGAAGGAATTAATACATCCTGAAATCTGAGTGGTGTGAGCTTTCTGCCATGTGCATCTGACAGAGTTCAGTAGCAAACACTGGAAATGTTTTTCCAGTACCAAGTCTGTCAGAAATTCAGAACTGCTGAATTCTATTGCTTACGTAGTGATTAAAACTCCATTTGTGTAGACAGCGTCAAGGTTAATACGGTCTAACCTTTGACTGACTTGTTTTGCTTTCTTAAATACTATCTTGTTGCTAGCCAAGCCTCTCTAATGTATTTCTTGCTTTTGAGTAGCCAGCCACTTGTTTCCATATGTGAAGAAGCGTATTCAAGTCATAAGCCAAACCAGCACAGAGCTGAACCCCATCGAAGTAGCGATTGATGAGATGTCCAAAAAGGTGTCGGAGCTCAATCAGCTTTGCACAATGGAAGAAGTGGACATGATCCGACTGCAGCTTAAGCTTCAAGGAAGCGTCAGTGTCAAGGTAATGAAAATTAGACACACAGTTTTTGTTTTTCTTGGTTGTTGTGTTTTGTTTTGTTTTTTTCCCCAGTTCACTGAATTTTTATTCTGGTTTTCATCCTTTCAGACATGTTTTGTCTATTTTATTCTTCTGGTCGTATCTTGTTTTCCAGTGCAGTTGGAGCCTGCTCAAAAAGCATACAACAGTAGAAAGCTTTCCATTGATGTTGATGAGTGTTGGATTTATGTGCAAATGTAACTAATTGTGTCAAATCTTCTCTAAGTAAATGTTAAGACCTTTCTAAGGAGACCATCGTGTAGCACTTGAGAATAAAACTTGTCACGCAGCCAAATATGCAAATACTTTAAAGAAAGGGTTTTTCAGGATTAGTTTTTTCATTTCATTAGAAAAGTTGATACTGGTGATACATGCATGCATTTGTGGTGTCCTAGTTGAAATTCTCTTCAAATGCACAGCTTTCTAGATGGTTAACAAGCTAAGTGCCTCCAAAGGCCAGCAGAGATCTGCAGTTTGTGTGGGGCTGACTTAGCTCCTTTTTTCTTGGTAAAACTTCAGATTTCATCCAAGTGGCAAGAGGAGTGGTTCTGATATTCTTCACAGCAGCTTGGTTGCCTGAGGCCAATTCCCTTTGAGGTACAAGAAAAATGGGCAGTAATCTACTTGTTTTATGCACCTAAGCTGTATATTTCTCCCCCAGGTAAATGCTGGACCAATGGCCTATGCTCGGGCTTTTCTGGAAGAAACAAATGCAAAGAGATATCCTGATAATCAAGTTAAGCTTCTGAAGGAAATCTTCAGGTAAACATTAAGCTTAGGTTTGTCATCTTCTAATATGAGGAGTGACATGACATGGAGTTATTCTGAATTGAAGCACGCTGGTTTACTTCTGCATTTGCCGTATCCTAAAATCATTCTCAGGAGAACATTTATTGAAGCTTCAACCTGTCCCAATAGCCAGTCTTCCTCTTGATTTGAGGATGATCTCTGAAATTAATTTCTAGCAAGGTATAATGTGCAAGGAGAGGAAGAGGTATAGTAGTGATATATGGTTTTTTTCATTACTACAATATTTGTATGGTTGTTCTATGTGATTTTGTGTTTGTAGGCAATTTGCAGAAGCATGTGGGCATGCTCTTGATGTCAACGAACGCCTTATTAAGGAGGACCAATTTGAATATCAGGGAGAAATGAAGTCTCACTATAGAGATATGCTCAGCGAGCTCTCTGCAGTTATGAATGAACAGGTTAGTCTGTCTGCTTTAATGATGTTTGAGGCCAAATGAAAGCAGTTCGTTGTTTCTTTTAGTGACAAATGAAGATGGAAAGCAGAAATATAGAAGTAAGATTAAATAGTGCAACATTCACTGAGAAAACAGCGAATGTCGTCTTCCCATCTTGTTGGATGTTGAAAACTTGAATGTTAATGGGACTGTAGACTGAGGTCCAAAGGCATGGAAAGAATATCACTTAAACTACTGCCAGCCAGCTTTGTCCTACAGCTGTGACATATTTAATTAAAACAGTAAATTGCATTTAAGACCTAACTTATAACTGGAGAATATATTTCAGTAGTTTGTTTGTGTTCGACTTTCAGAGTAAGAGTATTTTTTTTTTTTTAATTATACTGTCAAAAAAACTCCATTTCAGCTGCTGGCAACTTTAGGATTAGCGTGCATGGTTGCATTATATGTAGTGCCATAATACTGAACAGAAATTCACACTATGCTGTATCTATGCAGATACTTATTGCTTTATGTTTTAATGTAAATAATAATTGAGCTATTCTGCACACTACTTGCAAATTAAAGCATGCTTAATTGTACCTCTGTATGGTTGTGGGTAGGCCACCTTAGGCTGTGCCTGAGAAGCATTTATTCCTTCCCAGGTGTTCTGTATGTCTAGCTACCCATAGCACAGATGTGCAGTTACTTTATTTAACCATTGGTATCAGTGATGGCATCTCACCAAGTGTCTCACCAGTGATTCTGCCCCACTAGACTGTGCCATGTTCTTCATCTTCACGTTTGAGGAGAATAATGGTTTACAAAATTTTTTTTTTTTTGGCCCATTGTGGTTCTTACTGAGAAATGAAGCTGGCTTTTCCCAGGGTATAAATCTGCATAATTGCTTTGAGGGCTTGGTGCATGCCAGAGGTCGGGCTCAGTGGTTGCTGTAGTGTGAATTGTGCTCTCTTCCCAGTTAGATGCATAAGGATTTGTGAACCTCATGCATTTCAGTAACTTCATCATAAATAATATTTATCACTGTTCTACTAAAGATGTCTTTGGTTGCTCATGGCTCTCTGGTGGAAGTTACTTTGGCTGCTTAACGTTCAGAGATGGTACCATGTCTCGTGTTCCCCACAAAAATGGAAGATGGTCAACTTAAATTAGTCATGAGCAGCCCATGAGTTTCAGCATGCATAAAATATTCAGTGAACTCTATTAAATATTCACAGCTGTTTTTATTATCTGCATCAGTGTGCTTGGAGTTTTCCTCATGCAAGAGAAGAGACAAAATAATACAGAATGACCTGTACGTAATTGTGCTGATGTGTAACACTGAGTTGATCCAACAGAAAACAAAAGCGATTTTTGCTTAACCAAAAGCTTTAACCAAAATCAGCAGACTTTGAAAGTCTGTTCAGAAGCTAGTTTCCCACTTAATAACTGTGGGCACTTAGAAGTTTTCTGTGCAGTGTGGCTTTTTGGAAACACTCCGTTCCTCTTGCAAGGAATGCACAAACCCCTGCTCCTGAGCAGAGCATTGCCTCCAGCACATCACCTACTGTAAACTGTAGCCAAAATATTTATTTTGCAGTTGGAATGCTTAAGTCTCTATTACCATTGTGCTCTTTATGAAGACAGTAAGTGTTGCCATCTTTCTCATTGTCATGATCAAGAGAGTTTTGCTTGCTCACCCACTGATAGTGACTCTTTCATCACCATATGTTTTTCTCTTTTTTTGTTTTGTTCTGTTCTTCTTTTCTGACAGCTCTGTCATGGTCCTTGCTTATACAGCTTCTCTTCTTCCCTGTCTAACATTTCCCTCAATACTATAGCCAAAAGTGGTATGTTCATTTTTCTTACATCTTTTTTCTTTTAATGTCATGTACTTTCTCACTTGCTGATTTTTGTATGTGCTGTGTTCATTTAGTTTCATGCCTAATGATTCCCTTAGGCTCAGGGAGGTGTTATTTTTTTTAACAAAAAACAAAAAGCTGCTGTGGTGTATTATTCCTGACATGTGTTGAGACACGTGTTGTTAGGATCCTAGCCATAAACTTGTGTTGGTCAGTGAAGCAGCTCAGCGGGATCCTCCTGATGCCGAGAAATGTGATTGCCTGAGCAATAAATGTGGCATGGCTAAGCTGTGCTGTGACCAGCTGCCCGGAGTGTCTGAGGGTTGATGGCACCAGGAGAGGTTTCTTTGCCACCACTGGTGTCTGTTTGGCCAAGGGAACTTGTATATTGAAGCAGGGGAACTAGCTATGGCTAAGTAGAGTATTTTTAGGGGGAAAAAAAAAGCCTTTCTTGCTAAAGGCTGCAGCTAGGGCAAGGTGGAGCAAGATTTGGCCACTGTTCTTCCCTGGACATGCAGCTCAGCCCTTTCTCGCCCCAGGATATTGGCTCCAGGGCTGCTGTTGGACGTAGTCTTGCGGTTGATGTGAGAAGGTCTGGGGATCCTGCATGCCTTGAGTGACTGCGTGGGCCGAGCTTGGAGCAGTCTGTACCATGCCAAGGAGATGCTAGTGAAGGTGTTTGCTGGTTCTATAAGTTGTAGTGACCTCTTGGCTGGGATTGCGTGAGAGCTGCTATAGAGAAGCTTTGGTCAGGGAGCCCCATGAAACCTGCTGGCAGAAGCCTGTGACTGCACCCCAGGTCCGTGTATCCCTCAGCTCAGGGAACCTGCTTCTCCTTGCTGCAGCCTCTGGTCACTTCTGGCTCCCCAGCAGGGATCCTTTCCCTCCAGCAGATTGCTGTCTAATGATCTAAAAACGGGAAATGACTGCTTAGATAATAAGCACTACAAAAACCAAGATATCCAGATCTCACCGTTGCGTATTTTTTTCTTCTTTTCTCTTCAATGAAAAGATTGCATACAAGGAGGATTCAGCAAAACAGCAAGGAATGGAGCGCACGTATTCACGAATCATCAATAGAGCCAGCTCGTCTGCGCCAGCAGCAGCCACCCCATCCAACCCTGATGCTTGATGGAGGCATGAGTGGGGAACATGCAGCCATGGAAGGACCTGGGATGATGTTGTTTTGTTTTCGTTTCCTATCAGATTAATAGTACTGAAAAATAATTTGATCACGGACAATGCCAGGAAAAAAAAAAAGACGTGTGTTATGATTTTAATTTATTGGAAGTCTTCACAGTGATGTTTTTTTTTAAAAACTGCAAGCTTGATTATTTTTTTTGCCTGCCCCAATATTTGCACATTCCCTGTCTTTTTTTTGTTGTTGTTGCTGTCGGTTTTTGGTTTTGAGCAGTCTTCATTAAGTCTTTATTAAGGCTGATCATACAATTTCCATTGAACAGGTAGCTACACAGCAAACCCTAAGTTTGCTATAAATTATAATATATCTAATACTAAGTCCTAGTATGCATATATTTTAAAGGTCAGAGTGGATGTTTTATAACATTTAAGTATATTGCAATTGTAAATAGAAGATGTGTAAAATATGTCATTTTTACAAAATTTAAAAAATATGTTTTTAGTTAATTATGGCCGTACTAAGAATATGGATAACATTTCAGTTACCATTATATTAAAATATTTGTGTATGTGTATAAAGGCGTCCATAAGACTTCCTCTGTAAGGACCTGTGCATCAGTTCATTCCCGTATCGTTACACTGCAGAGCAGTGGAGATCAGGATGCCTCTTGCTTCCTGTCTGTGCATTGTGTTATGGTCTCTGATGAGGGATGTTTATGACCATCTGCAGAATATGGCTTCAGATTGTAGGTGTGGTCTTAAACTGGGGTCACCTTGAAAAATAAGGGTCGTGTAGTCCTGCTTGAGACCAAGGAAATCTCTGCTCTTCTTCCCTTGAAGTTTGCATTCCCAAGTTTGCCCACAGCCTGTTGGGAAACTACATGCCTCTGGTGAGATGGTTCTGCATCATGTTGGGATGAAGTAGAACTAGTCTGCCAGCTCTTCGGAGTTCCTTTTAACCGCAGTTCCCCCACAGTCCTTCTTGTTTATTCCTCTGCCAGGGCCCTGTGCTATCTGCAGTACATAGAGAAGGAAATCCACTCCACTGTGACTGATGTGTCACCAGCTCTGCATTCCCACAAACAATCCCAGGTGACAAAGGAATACCTGGTTCTTGTGATTGTCCATCCGCTCGTGCCATGCAGTGTGTTCACAGGGACAGCAGTGTGCAACCACATAGTGAGATGGGGAGCCTGACATGCTTCTTATCCCATCCTCAGGAAGTCCAGCACTGCTCTTTAGACACTGTGCTGTTTGAAAACAATTATCCTATGCAAAGGAGTGATTTGAGCCCAGGTTTTAACCTGCTTTATGCTGTATATGTATTAATTGATGGAATTACCTGATGATTTATGTGGATGGGGGGAATGTAGTCATTGGTGATGGCAGCAGGAGCCCCCAGCATGGGGGAGGTGGGTCTCTGAACTCTGGGCCTAAAGTCCTGTTCTCACTGGGTTTCAGATTTGTTTGGACTCGCTGGATTCATCCCAAGAACTCAGCTTGCATTTACTGTGGTTTGTGTTAATGGAGGGGGGTACCTCAGAAGCCATAAAGGTGATTTCTAATTAATATTAACAAGAACTGAGCAAATCTGTTGGGCTTCTTTGGAAACAACATGTATTGCTAAAGGATGGTTTGCACTGAGGGACACATCAAACTGACACTAGGCTGGGGAGATCCCTGGATTGTTTTCTCAATTACTTGAACTCAAAATGGGTTTCATTTTTCAGTCTAAGAGTTGTGGGGTTTGTTTTGTTTCATTTTGAGCAGCCAGCTTTGCAGCCTTCTCAGGGGTTGAAAAATGAGCCCCTATGCTAGCTATTACCTTATTACTGGTATCTGAGATGATCAGGCTTGAATTTCATTATTGCAGATGGCATTTGCTCTCCTGCTGTGTTTGAGCACTTTCAACATAGTTGCATGAAAGCAATTAGCAGGCATTAGCTTTGAACCAGGACTACAACAGGGAGAGAGACAAAACAGTAACCAGGAATTTTTCTAGCTTTCAGGGGAGAAGATGACAAATGCAGAAGAATGTGAGGCTGTAGAATTGTTACAAAATATGGTTTGTTGCTTTGCTGCCACAAAATTCAGCTACCAGAACTACAGGGGATGGATGCTTCAGAGCTGAATCCCACATCCACCCCAGTCTATGGGCTTTTAAAATCCTAAACACGTTGTCCATTATGTCAACCAGTTCTGAATAAGAGAGCTCTTATGCGTGAGCTGAGAAGGTACAAAACAGAAGAGCCACAATTTCGGGGCAGGAATATTGAGTTTTCAGCAATCTGTCAGAGTCTGGCAGTGATCCTTGGCTTCTGGAGCAAGAGGGCAAGCAGGCTGGCCCATGGTGGTGGGCTCCTCCTGAGAGCGTGGGGCTCTGCCTTGTGCAGGCCTGTCACGCTTTAGAGCAGTAAATAGCTTCATGGAAGGGAGAGAAAAAAGTCAGCATGCCTCAAAGCTGTTCACAGCAGATTTGTGAAGGACTGATAGTTTGCAGTGAGTAATCAAGACAGAAGCCAATCACTCATCAGTTATGACTGGATAGACCCTTACTGACACCATTGCTCTTTTTGTGCCCTGCAGTATGACTTTGATATGAGAAGTGATGAAATATTCTGCTGCTTGATTTACAAATGTTATTTGTGTAGGAAATTGTTTCTCTCTGTGCTTAGAACTGAGGTAGCACACGTGGTTTCCTGCTGTGCTTGCGCTGATGCTGGAGGAGAATATGTGGATTTTTAAGGCTGGATGCTTCCTTGTACCTTTTACAAAGTAGTCTGGAGCACAGACAGGTGCAGCCCTCTCTCAGGCTTCAATCCCAACACCTCTAGGAGATGCTTTCTGCAGAAGTGCTCATTAACATGGTGTCCAGATCTCATCTTTGAATGCAGCCCCAAGAAGGGCAGGACTGCTGGCAACAAAGCAGTGCTCCCGTGGCCAGTGGCTGCCCTGGGCTGGCACTGAGGTGAAGGACACTGCAAGCAGTGGGGTGTCCAGCACCAGAGGGTGACACAGAGCTGATGTATGAGGAGGGAGCTTCTTGTGCTCCTTGGGGCCAGGAGCTGTGCTCAGTTTTGTACTGTGTCAGGTACTGGAGTCCTGTTTTTTTTTTTTTTTTTTTTTTTTACTACAGTGCAAATGAATAATGTCTTTCACATTTCATAGCAAGCTTAATGTATCTTTTTTTTTTTTTTCCTAGGATGCGTTAATTAGCACTAAGGTCTTTCATACAATCTAACCTATTTGAGGAAGACAGCACTCTGATTCCCAGGCCAGCTGTTCTTTTGCCATCTTAGTAGAACATCTCCCTCGCAAATCTCCTCTTCAGCTCTCCTATGATGCCTTTGCATCATGAACTGCTGCCTGAGTCATGAATAAATATCACGGTATGGAAATTAGAGGGAAAACACCTGTAATTTAACTCCTGGGCAGACTGAGGACTCTGGAGGGAGGAGGCTGGGGAGCTGCCTCCCACTGGTGCACAGACACAGCAGCCTTCCCCACATTTCTTTCCAGCATGGCCCGCCCTGGGGAGGCCTTCCTCCTTTGAGAGTCACTTTTCTATTGTGTTTTGTGATAGAAACAAGGACTGAGCATGATCTTCCAGTGCCAGACACAGCCACCAGGCATGCAAGTGCCCTGAGTCCCCACTGCCATTCGGTATCTGAGAGACACCGAGCCTTCAGGGTGCAGCACCTGGTGCAAGCAGCAAGCTGTTCTGAGCAGTGAAAATGTAGGATAAACACCTCCCCAAGCCAAGCACCTACAGGGATCTGAGACAGGGAGCTCCCAAAGAGGTGTGACCCTGGGACACTCCATGCCGTGCCCCTCTCTAGGCAGGCTGCTGAGGGCTGGCAGCAGGGGCTCCACGGGCTGCCAGGGCACTGGGGCACATCTCAGCCTGCTCCTGCTCTTCAACAGCCTCAAATGGTGGGATGCCCAGGGCTGTGGTGGAGTCACCAGCCCTGGAGGTGCTCATGAAAAGGTGTGGCACTGAGAGACCTGATCTAGAGCAGGAATGGGCTGATGGGTGGATTAGATGGTATTATTGGTCTTTCCAGCATTAATGATTCTATGATCAAATGAAATCCAGCAATGTGGAGAAATTCTGGAGTGGAAAAAAAAAGAAAAAAATTTAGTGGAATCTCTCCCAGCACCCCTCCAGGAATTAAGCATTATACATATTTTATGTTTAATCACATCTTTAGTGACACCCAACCGCAACCAAAGGCTTAAATTTCAATTAGAGGGAGGCGCGTTAAATGTTTAATAGGAATCATTCCTTACAGGGTAATTATATCTTAACGTTCACTGGAGAGACAGTCTGCTGGCAACGTAATGTCGGTCTCAACAGGGATTTCTGTTTTTTGGATAATATCCAAGTGAGAAGCAGGGTGGTGGCGTGCAGTGCTGCGGAAGGCCGTGCGTGGTTCCATGGCCCTGCTCATGGGCTGATGGTGGCTGCGTGATGCCAGCAGGGCTGCGCTGGAAACTAAGGCAGGTGAGATGCACTGCAGCTTTGAGCACAATGCTTTGGGTCTCGGTACAAAAAAGCGCTGCACATGTTGAAATCAGGCAGTGGCTGCGTTGAAGCTTAGCTTTGAACATTTTTTAAACCGGTGTCTGACAACTCGATATTACAGCTGCGATTGATAGGGGAGGATGAATCTTCAGGACAGATGATCTAATGAGGATAATTTAGAAGCATTTGGTTTGTGTTTGAATGTATTTCCCAATTTCTAGCAAGTTTAGTATGTGGTAAAATTTAAATTATCACAGAAAAAATGAGTTTTATGCACTCATAATGAACAAATTAAAGCCATAAAATGAGCTTTGAAGCAAGGCGGTTAAAACTGAAGGATGTGAATAATATTAAATGCAAGCAGAGATAAGGGATTTTGAGAAAGCATCCAAGCAATAGGGAAAGGCAGGAAGGAGAAGGATAGAAAAGGAAAAGAAGAAAAGGAAGGAAGGAACAGAATGTGTTTCTCAGTTAAGTGAATTGTGCTGAGATAAATAAAATTAATCCAAAAGACAACAAATAGGTAAGCTCATGTAGAACTGTTACCATGACTGTGGAAGATCATCAGCTTCACATCCAGGTCTACAGCCAGCTGCTGGTGCACTCCTGTGGTCCTGGCATGGCTGGGCAGGCTGGGGGGAGGCTGAGCGATGGGTGTCCTTCAGGACAGGAGTTGTAGTCCCCATGGGACACATACGTGGTTGCTGCATACATTGTGTTGATGTTATTTTTTGAAAATTCTCAATAATGCACAACATTTTCACAGGTGAATGCTTCCCCCTGAATGCTACAATGCTGGCAGTAATGAAGTGCATGTTTCCCTTTCATTCTATCAGTTTCCCATCAAGCTGATATAAGATGCATTTTCTGTTTGCGCTTTGAGCTCTGCTTTCCAGCTGCTTTAGTTAGCAACAGTCACTTGTTGCTGTGACTGAGCAGAGACCATGAGCGTGGATTATTTCCAAAGCAAGGAGAAATCTTGGTGAGCGAGGTGATCCATGTGGATGGGGCACATGCTCCCTTTTGCTAACACAGCTCATGGTGCTCTGCATTCCTGGCCTTGTGCCTCAAATTTAGGAGCTATTCCTCATTACCAAGCCATTACTATGACACTACTCATAGCAATCTGTGACCTTGCAATGTATTTTCAGGACCTTTAACAGTCCTATGGCACTTCCTACAGTTTCAGTCACGTAAGCATTTTTCAGTGTACGAATGCAGGTTGCATACAGAATCATATTGAGATGGGTATATATAACGCATGCATTTTATGTGGTATTTTTTGTTTGAGAGTAGAAAATTGATTAAGAAATGACTCTTCCAGATTTTAGGATTTCTGCTTTGCACTGCTCAGTAACCCATGAGTCCATCTCCCATAAGTGACTACTGCTTTACTTTGTAAGCCCTCCCATCCCTGTGTGGGTAGCTAAAGGCCCCGTTCCTATTTATGAATGTCTCCTGCTGCACGTATTTTCATGCACGAGAGGCAGGTTTGTGCCCAGCAGCATATGTTGTGCTTATAGGGAGCTGCCACACAGCAGATAAACTCCCACTGCTGTGGACCAACCTGCGGCTGTTTAAAGGGAAAGGAACCTGGAGGCATCAAATGCCACGTGCAGGCATTGAAGTGCTCTTTGAAAGTATGAAGTGTTCCTATGGATGTGCTCAGCTGTCCAAAAACACAGTTAAGGTTTCTGGATGTGACTTGTGCACCTCACTTTTTCCCGTGTTCGGGTTAAGCTGGTTTTCAGAGAGAATTGAGCATCCCCTGCTGGAATTGAGATCCTTTTCAGAACCTGGAGTACTCAAGAGTCAAAGCAGTGCGTCTCATTGATCTTTCATTGCATGGGATCTCCTGAGTGTATGTGGTGCACGTACTGGGGCTCAGGCAGCCAGGAGAACCAAGAATGGTTCTGGTAAAACACAAAGGATGTTCAGTGGACATTGGCAGATTACATACCAGTTAAACAGACAAATTGCTGTGCCACAGCTGGCTCAGAGAAGCTCCTTCTGCAGAGGTGAAGTTTCAGCTGCGTTGCTGCAGTCAGGTTGTGATGGCACGGCTCTTCCCACGAGGGCTCAGCAGCTTTTGAAATCCGTTTTCAGGAGAAAACCCTCACAAACTTCTGCAGACTTCGTGCAGTGTGCCAGGAGTGTGCAAGCAAAAACGTGAGCTCCTCCCAGTGTTTGTATGTTCGCTGCTGCGATGCCAGTCAGTATGCAGCTCATACAGCCTGTAGGGACAGAGCCAGCCTGCTGCGTGGAAATCAGGGCACTGCAGCTGCTGCATCCCTCCATCTGCCCCAACTGCAGCCCCCTGTTCAGTTGTTTTTAGTGGAAGAGATCTGGATGTGGCTGAAGGTGAATAAACCTCCCCCTGGTTCAGTGTCTTGTGAAGCTTGCTGAAGGAGTTCAGGTGGGAGAAGCTCTGTTGTTTATGTTAAGTGACTTCAAGGTGTCTCACATTTGCCTTGGACCACGCTGAATTTCCACCAGGCTGCAGGTGTGGAGCTGTCTGGTCACAAGGAACGTGCTGACCAGCACATGGAGCTCCACCGGTTCCACCAGCTCATCCCCATGGTGGCCCTTTGCTCCACGTGCAGCAGAGGCATTGGGAGCAGCAGGGTGAGGTTACAGGTGGAACGCTGTTTCTTTGGAGGCTTTGATGCAGTGTGAGCTCTGTGCCTGCTGTCAATCAAGAGAAGATGAACTGTGGCACAGCAAAGGCCAAGCACTCCCTTGGTGCAGCAGATGCAGGGTTGCATTCATGTATCACCTGAGGGATGTGGGCTCCAGGCAGACTCTTCTGCCTTGGTCCCATGCAATACCTCAGCCCTGCAGCGAGTGAAGGCGCAGGGAAGAGCTCTGCTGGTGGAGCAGCACTGGGCTGTCAGTGATTTGTGCCAGCATGTAGGGCTCGGCTCTGAAAAGTGACACTTGGGATGAATAAATCATGGGCCCTCTCTTAGCAACCCGAAGGCTTCATCCAGCACTGCTGGTGGTGAAAGAGGGCGCAGGCTCTGCTTTAAGAGCAGGGAGAGCTCGCTGCCAGCTGAGCCGTCACAGTGGGAGGCTGGGGAGGCCATGGAGGGGAACACACACCTCCTTCAGGTCATCCGCGAGATGCACTCCCAGATCGACAAGCTGGAGCGAGAGAACCGGGCGCTGAAAGAAGAGCTGCGTGCCTGCGGGCTGAGTGCCTCTGTGGGAGGTGGCAGTGGGGAGATGGGCAGCCTGCCCTGCCCTGCAGAAGGACCCGATGCATTGCCCACAGCCCCAATGGATCAGGCAGGTACCGTGACATTCGTGTGTGACTCCAGTTGGGCTGTAATGGATCTGCAGGGAGACAGAGGTGAGCCACAGCTGTCTGTCTAGCAGACATAACCATGTGCTCCGGCCTCCTTCAGTGCCCACATCCAGTGTTAGGAGTGTCTGTGACCCTCTGTATGGTGCCTGCACCCCTGTGCTGGGCTCAGTGTAGTGCTTTGCTGTTCTTGAAGTGTTCTGCTCAGAGCTCAGTTTGTCTTTATTTAAGCAGAATTTGATTTGGTGCTGTGAAATTTCTTGGGTATGGGCTACCTCAGTGCTGTTTCTGTCCTCTGAAAAGGACAACAGCTGTAAATGTGTTGTCACCTCACTTCAGAAAAAGCTGAGAACAATCTCCTGGCAGTAACAAACAGGAGATGTTGCATACCACATCAGAGGTGCAGGTTCTTCTTGTGCATAGGCAGTTAATTTTGCCTGAGGGAGAAATGAGGCAATAAACAGGAAAGGAAGGCTGTCTTTTACCACTCTTATCTGAGAGGGGAGAAGATGGAGTATTTCCTCATTTGAAGCTTGGTTGGTACTCGTGGAGGATTTACTAAAGCAGAGAGAGCAAAAATGCCATTTGGTGAGAAGCAGTTGTCCAGAAGTGGATGTGGTGGCTGCAGGGTCAGGCTGGTGAGCGCCGTCTGTGCTTTCAGTAGCACCTAGGCCACCAAAAGCATTCAGTAACAGCTTCCTGGCACTGCCACAGCTGCCATCACAGTCTGAGTGCCCTCCAGCAGTATTCCCAAGGCAGGGCTCTCCCACTAGTCGGCTGCATTTGCTCGCATCTCTGCTCTTCTCTCTGCTCGCAGACACCACCATGACGGTGAGGCGCTACTCCACCGCAGCATCAGCACCCTCAAGGCCTCACCGTGCCAGCAAGCAGCCCCAGAGCAGCGGGCAGCTGGAGGAGCGGGGCAGGGCCGAGCCGCACGCCTGTCCCACTGCAGCACAGCGCTTCAGCGATGTGGGCAGAGGCCTTGGGAAGAGCCCAGCCGACTGCTTCTCCAGCAGCAGTTCCAGCAAAATGAGGCTGTTCCAGGAGCACGTCCGCAGGTGCAGGTAGGGGCAGTGTGCCTTCACACCCGCTTTCACCTGGCCGTGGTTCTGTTTTGGGTTTCGGTTCAGCAGCAGCGATACGTCGGATTGTCTAAATGTCTCTGGGCATTGAGCGGATGGGAGATGTGTGGGGTGGGATGTCCTGCTCCTCCTGCCAAACCTCCCCAGTGGTCAGTGTTAGCAGCTTACGTTTCCAAGAAACAAAAGGAGCAGGTGAGGAAAGAGGGAAGGAGTTGCAATGTTCTCCCCACCAGAGCTGGGGGGGGTTTTGCAGGTTGATAAGCAGGTCTGACAAGCCAAGTTCCAAGAGTGTTTTTAAACTTGGAACAAAAAGCATGGGGATACATTGTTACTCTGTGCTGTGCTTCTGGAAGCATGATAATGTGGTGCATGGACGCAGATTCTCTACATCATTTTGCCCCTGTAACTGAAGCATTACAAATGAATGCTTTCAGCCTCGAGAAAAATGTTCTCAGGGCTCTATGTTAAATGGAATGTCTCCTGGCAAGTTGTGAGCACCTCTGCTCACTGGCTAAAAGCTCTCCAACACACAGCAACAATCTAAGGCAAGGGCACTAATGGTGAGTCTGTGATACATGGCAGCTCCAGACCCCTCCTGCTGCTGTTACACACGGCGTGACTCCCTTCACATAGCTGCTTTTAGTGCCAGTCATGCTGTGCTTAAAACAGTCAGCCCAAATGGCCTCCAAGTGTGCACTTAAGCAGAAGAAATCCATGGGCTTGACCACCTACACCTGTTTTGTTGTAAGAACGTTTCAGGGTCAGATGCTTTACAGCATTTTAGCATGGAAATTTAGACCCAGGCAGGGAACACATCTCACTTTCAAAAGCACCCTGACCCTGTAGCGCTGGGTTTCAGCAAATGCTTTGCTTGGTTCTGGTAGACTTCTGACTCGATGCACGTAGACACCTCAGAGAGTTCTGCCCTGGAGGCACCTCACCTGGGAGCCTTTGTGTCAGGATGTGCACTCAGTGTGCAGGGGGCACTGGCAAATGCCACCGTTTTCTCCCAAAAGGAGAAAGTTTTCAGAGTTATCGAGCTAGCAGTGTAGATGTCTTATAACTGATGCTTTGTGATCTGTGGATGAAAAGCACTGGTTACTTACTATTAAGGGGAATGTTGCTGATTATTCTATCATTCCCTTTAGAGCAGCCTTGGCAGCACTGGCCAGCACCAAGTCTGGCACAGAGTCTCATGTCAATGCACTGTTGGCTGCTTTAACAGAAGAAATAACTATGGAATGAGCTTTTTTTTTTTTTTTTTTTTTTTCAGTGACATCTCAAAGCATGAGACTCTGTGATTGTTATGTGAATAAAAGGCTTCTTATATTTTCAGGCCATAATTGTGGCCATTGCTGCTTACAATCAGAGGGCTAAGGCAAGCAGAAATCTTGGTGAGCCTTTTACTAGAAGGATAACTTGTAGCAATGAGTTCAGCAAGTTAATGAAGCGTAATTTTTTATAGGGATGGCATTTTGCTCTGCAACAGGTCTTCATGATTTGTTGTTAGTAGTAGGTCTCACATTTTGCTCTAACATTATAACCATATGTGAGATACTGAATATTTTTTAATTTGGAAGTTATTATTCAGATGTATCCCCTTGGATTTATCTGGAGGAGCCAGGAGTGCAGAGAACTGTAAGACTCAATGGAAAAAAGGCAGATGCTCCCAGCAGCCAGCCAGCCAACACCGCTGGGGAGCTGTGTGAGCTCAGTGTCAGCAGGGCAGGAAATTCTGCCCACACGCATCATGCAAGTGATGCTGGTGGGGGTTTTGTGCACATTTTATACATTTGCAATCCTCATAATCCTTTCTCATTTTTCTCCAGGGGTAAAGTAAAGGCTGTTAGTTTCCTGTTACCAATGGATTTGTCTTATGCTGAAAATCAAGGTTCTTTCAAAAGCCCGCAGAATCAGGACACAAAACAGTTAAGTACCATCACTGAAAAGGATATGTGAGCTGGTGAATTTTTAAAGGCCCATTGATTCTCGAGATAAATTGGCCTTAAATGATAGCTATGTGTCAGGTTCCTTATCTGCAAAACGCTTTGGCAGGCTGCCTTCAGAGACTCACCCAGACGATGTTTCGGGTCACTGCCCTGTTGTTCAGCAAGGAAATGGAAGCCACGACAAAACTGGCTGGAAGCATGTATGCTGCGATGGAGTCACATGATAGCAAAACTCCACAAAGCAGCTTCTGCTCAACACGACTCAAGGCTCCCTCACCTCAGCACTGCTTTAAACAGGATGTTAAAGCTGGTTTTGCTATGTTTGTCACAAAAAGCGGAAACCGAGTCACGTCTTGTGTTTGCTGATCCCTTGGCAGGTGAGGTATTTGTTACAAATGATGAAGTAAGAGCAGCTAAAAGTCCTGGGAGTCTCTTCTGTACTTAAAACTTCAAATTTCATAATCCCAATACAGCAAAGTCAAGGGGATGTTACAGAACCAGTTAACGTTACACTGAATTCCTGCAAAACCTGTCAGTGACTGCTGATGTTCACTTCAGATCCGACTCTACAGGAGCACAAGCTGCTAATCAATATGAAAACATGACTGCAAATCTGTTTCTGAGCTGGTGTCCATCAGAGATAGCCGTACAGCAAGTGAGGACAGGAAGGAGTCTGAATCTCAGATGTTTTCAGGAATGGTGTCTGAACACAGCTCAGATGAAAAATCGCTAGCAGACATCCAGCATACTGGTGCAAAAGAAATGGAAGAATAAAATGGCTTGTAAAAAATGAGGAGTGCTTGATAACTTAGGTCTGGTCGTGTGAGTAAGGATAGTGTCCCATGTGTTGTTTGCTTTGACCACAAGCAAATGCTTTTTATGTTTTTAACATGCAGGTTGTACCGGTGAGTGAATACTGCACAAACTGTCAGTCTTATTGTCTGCCTTTACACTCTGGAGTCTTCAAAAGTGAAAGCAGAGAACTGGTAGACAAAGAAACCATCTTGACTTTCAGTGATATTTTATACATGTGTAAAAAATATCAGACCCTTTTTTATTTTGAAATTGTTTTATATATTCAAGAACATTTTTTAATACATTCCCAATGAAATAATTTTTCAGTTTCACTGCTATTTCATTTGTGGATTTTATTTTCATCTTGACTCCATACAGAGCTGCACTGTAATGTTAAAAGTGTTTTTAGTCAAAGACTCCCAGCAAATTAGGTTACAGTTAGGAAAGTTTGCTGAACAGCTCTTTTCTGAAAGCATGCACAAGGAAATGCTTTTTAAATGTTTTAATGGAAAGCTTAATTGCAAGAAATTCGACATGTGTAAAGTACCTAAATCCAGCTGGTTTCATTTAACAGAGAAAGAAGTGTCTTTGAAAACCTGGCCTCTAGACTTCTAAAGGTACCCCAAGTGCTTTTGAAAATTCATGCTTGAACACCAGATTTAATGGGATTTGGGAATCCATGTGCTTCAGCCAGCTTTCAAAAATCTCTACATTTAAATCATGTCTGCCTCAACCTTCTCAAAGCAGCAGTGTGAATTCTGTTCTCCCACCCTTCCTGTGTCAGTTCAGTGCAGGTCAGTGACTGCGTGTTAGCACATATATTAGCATACAGCAGTGTTAACTGTACCAGGCTGCTGATTCTGATGCCACAAAAATACATATCACTGTGTATAGTCAAGAAATTAAACTTTGTTTATTGGAGGTGTCTTAACGTTTTTTTTATATTCATAAAGACAGAAGTACTAAAAATGGTGGAAAAGAAGGAAAGGAATCAAACTAGCCATTGAAAAATGACAATTGGTCCATTAATGGAAACATTTATTTTTGAAGGATAGTTCTGCATTACTGACATCTTTAGCAGTATCTACAGATTTAAGAACACTGGACAGTGCACAGGCATTTTTAAAAGCAGTTCAAGATGTTCAGATTTGACCAAGGTCCACATCTCCATCAGGGAAGCAGAAGACCAGACAGTAGCGGCGGCCACAGAAAAACCACTGAGCACATCAAATGTACTAAAGTACAGCGTAAAGTATCTGACCATGGTGCACTTACTGGCAATTAAAACATTCCAATATTAAATATTCATAGATTGTTCAGTGCAGAAAGGACAGGTATAAGCAAAGCAAGTGTTAAAAATCGGGCAAAGTAATGCAGACAGCAGTTAAGCCATGAACCATTTCTGTCTCCTCCCATAGAGGATTCATACCTAAACTCTCTAACATATACTGCATCCCAGTCACTGATGGCAAGGCTTGTTGGGCTACAGAGTGCTTCCAATCAGAAATTCTCCTTTCTAAAGAGAGAGGAAGTGATTCAGCCATGCAGGTACAGCCTGCAAGAACAGCTGGGACAGCAAGATGTTCCCTCCTGCACTAACTGGCAACTGAGGTGTTTCCTCCTGTGTAACACATGTGTTTGGGGCTATGTGGCTTTATGTACCCATCACAAATGCAGAAGAAGATGGAGTCCATCACTGCCATTTGTTAAATGACAAGTTCTCTGTTTCATCAGTGTGAAATGCATCTGTAGGCTGAAGACAAGAAAATCTTGTCAAAAATCTTGTCAATTTTCAAGTTAAATCAGGGCGATAGTGCTGACTTAACTCTTACTGCAGATTTACACCACGGTGAATGAGAAAGAAATCAGGCATTGACTTTCCTTAGGAAGGTTGTTTTAAAGATTGGTAACAACATGAAAATACAAAGCCCTGAACAACAGAGGCTGTGTCACATGGGGTGGAGTTGCTAAGACTGAAGGTGACATGCAGGCATTGCATGTCTGAGGGCAGAACACCATCAAGTGTTTAGAATCTTGTACCCAGTTTAATAACAGTAATGCTTAGATGTATATTCACTCTACAGCATACATCAACCTCTCCACAATAATGAACGATCTCTAGATAGAAAACTCCATCTAAATAAAAACATTAATAAATGCTGTCAGAAAATTGCACTCTCCCAGACTGGTGCTGCCCAGTTTTATTGCTGAAAGTGCTAAAGCTTTAAAGGGTGCATTTATATGTGCATTTTAGTCAGCGTCCAGAAAACATTTGTAAGTGAATTTCTAGTTATGCTTACTAACTGAACTTCATTTTACATCGTAGAGTGGTCTCAAAGCACATGAATGGATCTCTTCTGGATAAAAATAAGCCAAGAGATGTACTTGTAAGGTGCTCAAAAAGCTAACAGGCATTCTGTGTGTGCTACCACAAGAGCAAGCCCTCTGAAATACCCAGTGTGTGGAGAGCAGCACAGACAGTTTCATGCTACACATCCTCCTCTCTTGGTCTGCATGCACTGCTTGTTCAGCTTGTTCATAGAGCCACAGAGCACCCAGTCAAGACAGCTACTGTCTGATGGATTTAAAAAGAAAACCAGGTGAAATTTCATCTTGCTATACTATAGAGAGGAGGCAATTCCTTTCATCAGTCTTACCTCTCCATCTGGTGTTTAAAAGGCTTTGCTCTTGCCACAGACACAGAGGCAGAAATGTGATGCTCCAGACTGCAACAGAGGAGTCACATTATACACTTCTCCACTGAATTCTTGCTGAAAGTTCAAATAGGTCTCATGTTTGTATACTTAACACAATGAATCCACACACAAAGATAATACATCAGTGTGCAGGGTGCACCACATGTCAAACTCACCCAAAACACAGTACATTCCATCTACTACAAGCTCCACATATAGGAACAAGAGGACGATTTATGATATGCCAGACTGTCCACAATCTTTATATCAATTATATTTTGCTCCTCTATCTTACATCCTTGACAGCTGAACTCTGATTTTTCTCTGCTGTTTCCGATTAGGTGCAATCTAAAAATATATCAGAATGGAAGTAACTCAGCAAGGGAGCATCTGACACCAGGTAAGCGATGCTGACCCTTAAAACTGTTATTTATTACTGTGATATTAGCAGCATTAATTTCAGCACTGACATACTGCCTGTGTAGTTCTGAAGCCTTATTTTTGTTTAGCTGAAGTGAGACCGTAGGAAATAAACTCAAAGCTTGTTGGAAGGTCTCAGAAGGTTTATTGGCCTTGAACAGGCCTTCATTGTTGAGATGAATTCAGTATCACTTAATTTCACGTGGTGTATTTCCTTCTTAAATCTTCTAAGTACAGCATACACAACTGATTCAAAGATCATAGATTGTTTTATGTTTTTTATTGTTACGTGCTACAAAGCAGGCAGTATTGTCTTCTCAGGATGGCAAAAATATAAGCTGTATTATATAGAAGTCTATTCTGCACTTTTACTGCATAATACTTTTCCTCAGCAAAAGACTCACTAGAGATTAATTGTCATCATAGTTAAATAGATAGAATAGATCAAATTCTGCTGACCTTACGCAAGGAGGTTGTTGGTTGTGCTGAAGTCAAGACAGATGGTCACTTCAGGGAATGTTTCTTTTACTGCAACTGTTTGCTTGCGTATGAACATTTCTAGTTGCATGACTCACCTCTTTCCCTATTTGTGTGAGATACCAGTCATTTTACGTAGAGATGCTCAAAGAAATAGGAGAAGTTGAAAATCTTCGTATCTTCCATGTATCTTGTGATGGTTTCATTCTCCACTGGGAGTATCATATGACGTGTGCAGATTGGTTAAAAAAAACATCACCTTCCATTCTTTTTGCTGAAAATTGTGATGAGATGTCTTTTCTGTCTTTTTGTTTTTTTAACAAAATGATGTAGAATTTCATATAGAAAATTGGTCCCAAAACAGGAAAATGCACTAAATAATAATAAAAATGCTCCGAGTAATGTAAAAAGTCAAAAACTTAGAGCAAATTGCAGAAATTGGAGCGAACATTTCTAATTTGTGGCTCTTCAGTATCTGGTTTGACTCTTCCCCTGTTCAGAGGACGAGGAGCATCATCTGAATGCTGGTTGCCAGGGAGAGTCCCATAGCTTTTTGAACTGTAACTTTTGCCTGAAAAGAAATACTCCTTCAGTGTGAGTTTTTAATGACCATAGAGGTTTCTATTTGTCATATATTAGATTGACTACTACTTCTAAATAGGTGGGAGGGGAATAAAACATTTCCCAGAAATCAATCAATGGCAATATTTTTAGTCTTTATGAAACCTACAGGTAAAACAAATAGAATTACAAGACTTGCTGCATTAGATTAGACTGTTAAGGCATCAAACCCATCACTCAGTATCAGTTACTTGAGTAGAGACTGAGCTTTGACTGTGGAAAGCGGGCATGGAAATAAATGGAAATAAATCCTTCTAAATTCCACGGGAAACTGGTTTGAGGACTGACAGGCTGCATAGCCAATGAAGTCTCTATCAGGCTTGAAATGATCAGGGTTTCCCCGTAATTACATAAAATAATGGCAGCTTTTCTAGGAAAAGTTGTGTATATGAATAATTGTGTCTACCCTCAAGTAGAGCTGTCTAAAAGTTATCAGTTCTTTGCATTATCAGAAGGATGCTGAAACCTGACAGCTATGTCAGCTTCTTTCCACCTAATGCAAGACCAACAGTTCTGATTGCTCTGAAGGTGAATTTGTTTGGCCTTAAGCAACGTGCTGGTTGGTTAGTTTACCCAGAATGGATATACTGGCCATGAATTTCTGTCTCAAATAAAGCCACAGACATTCAGAAGTGGAATACAAGGAAACTGTAAGAATAAGCCCCATAAATTACGTTGTAATTGTTGCCTTTTCTAGACGGTAACTAAATAACTACCTGTTAAATCTGCAATTTTTGCTTGATTTCTTCTTTTGAGGCTGTTTTGTGTATCCGTGGGAGTGTCAAGATACTTCATTGCAATGGCTGTGGTCTGGTCCTTCTCTGGCTGATTATGAGTAACTGAAGGAAGAACAGAAAAGAACACTTAATGTAGTTGTATTACCATTTATTTGTTTAAGGAGATAAAGATATGTCAAGCTGACTCTACCTGTCTGATGAGAACTCGGCGCTGTCTCAGCCCTGTCTTCTTGAAAGGACTGAGCAGATTCACGGCCAGAATCTAAGTCTTTTATTGGCCTTCCCATAATCTCATTCTCACATGCAGTTTTATTTCTAACGAGGAAGTATGTATGCATCTTCCCTTTGCCTTTCACTTCTATTTCTCCTCTTTCTGTCATCTCAAAATTTTTGTATTTTAGACAGCTAAATTAACAAAAGAAAATGACAGAGGAAAATTCAGGATTAGCAAAAAACAACAACAACAAAAACCACCAGTTCTTTAGAAAAGCTATAATAATCAAAACAATCTAATCACTTCAGTTTGGGGAAAAAAACAGCACTGCTCATTCAATGCTAAGGTGGTCTCTGGCTTTCCTAATACCACTCATAGGTGCCCAGTCCATGTTTTTCTACTCCTCTGCAGCTCAACTTCACTTTCACCTCTTCCTGCATATTTTATGCATATATAAGATTCTTGAAAATGCAGTATTTAATTTTTATTGACAAGAGCTTTGGGAAAGTGAATTCTTCACTTCATGAATAGCATCATGAATAACATAGTGATTTATACAGTTTATCCATAATAGGTGCAAAGAAAACTATTCTGCCACAGGGTATTGTACTCAATAAGAGAGATTTTGAAGCTCTTGTTATGCAGGATGTCAAATTAAATTATATATATTTCTAGCATTTAAATCATGCTATTGGTACTTCCAAAAAAATCACATCTATTTTTTTCATCTTGTACTTTCTAGGATCAAGACTTTCAAACCTCTATATACAAGGACATCTGAAATGATCAAAACTAAATTCTTTGCAAGCGGTGATTTTTCTTTACAAGTAAGCTGCACAAATTAGTGACAAAAGACAGGACTGTCTACATCTGAAAGCTGCATCTGTAAGACAGTAGTTTTAGCACAATTTTAATAGGAAAAGTTTTCATCAGAACTACTCACTGATAGGCACTGGAGCTTAGATGAATTTTACTCGGGACACCATGACTCTCCATGCGGGAAGCTATATTCACTGTGTCTCCAAACAAGCAATAACGAGGCATCTTTTCTCCAACAACTCCAGCCAAGACAGGACCTGTATGGATCCCAACTCTAATCTTTACAAAGACATAAAACACCCCCCAGAAATGTCACTTGTTATTTACGACCTTTCTTATTGCTACTGAGTCACCTAAAAGTCCACCTTAACACAACACTGGGTGCTAGTAAAATACCAAATATCTTCAGGGAAAGGCTTCTGCTGAAAAATGCACCCATGTGATCAAAGTCACAGAGAAGTTAAAAGAAGCTCTTTGATGTCCCACTGCAATGCATTAAGCAGAAGCCCAACCCAAGAATCAGAATCTATGTGTTAATGACTTACTTGGATTGGATTTCCAGAAACTGGGTTCTGTACTCCTTTAGCTGCTATTATAATCCCCAAGGCAAAGTTAGCAACTCGCTCAGCATGAGTGGATACAGGCACAGGGACTCCACCTACTACCATATAGGCATCTCCAATTGTCTCCACCTTTAATTGAGAAGAACGAGTATATGAGTATTGCCTATAATTCTCCTTCAGGTTAGTTCTTTGCTGTTTGAGGCTCTCCTTACCTGCACCAACTCACTCTTCCTTCTAAAACATGCTTCCAGTCATACTCTAGCATGTGCAAATTTCCTTGAGATGGGGATCTATTCCTTGATTCCAAACTCAAAAATTCAGTGTGTTCTGTCCCTGCTTACTTGACCCAGTTTATATATCACTGTGAGAAACCCTAAGGAGTAAGAGATGCTGGGAAAGTGCCAGACTTCTTGTCGTCCACCCTACCAGGACAGATTTATATGTAAGGAACTATCCTCAAGCACAGCTCCTGAACCAGAAAGTTATCTGATAGTTAAATGCTATTAATTAGCTCCAATTCACAATTGGTATTAAAAGAGTATTTCCCTTTTAGAAGTCACAATGAATCAATAGAGTCTATCCCATGGTGATTATTAAGTGGTTCGTGTGAAATTAAGAAATCTACAATTTCCAATGGCACAATGTCAGAGAATGCAGGGTGTGAACTAAGCAGTTTGTGAATATCCTTCCTTACAATCAGATGTTCTCCTACAGCATGCTGCTGCCAGTGAGAAAGATTCTGAAAGGTTAGTCCTACCTCAGGTGTTTAGTCTCCCTGAAATGCACACTGAAATGCACCTGAGTAATACTTCAGGGTTTGTCCCTGTATCAGTGATTTTGCTGGGAATATGATATGCCCTTTTGAAACACAGAATACACTTAAGATTCATTGTAAGAGTCTCTTACACAGCCAAGAAATTTTGTAAACTGCTCTTACAAGATTTCACTGTTACATTTACCATCAGCAAATAAGAGACCATCTTAAATTAGATTAACTGGATTTCTTACTAATGAACATCTTTGGGCTTGATCACTAACGTGATGACTCCAAACAGTTCAGTAGCTCAGTCCTACAAAACATGTTCCTGTACATATTTTCTATCAAGATATGAAAACCACAGTAATAGCAATAATTTCTCTAACAAGATAAAAATAACTGTAAGAGGCTACTAATGCAAATAGATACCCTAATTATCTTTAGGCTGTGGCAAGTGATTTAATTTAACAAGATTAATTCATAACTTCAGACATTTATAAGCATGGGCCAAGTTTCATTGATCAATTTCAGTATTTCATATCTTTCACAGATCCCTGAAATAATCATCTTGTCCTCCTTCCCTGTGCTCTAGCTATCTCCTTTAATATTAATGGGAGTTGTATGCAGGCATCAAAAGAAGATTATTATAGCAACAAATAATTTACTCAAGATGTATGATTTAGATAGAAATGATGCTAATCCATTCTAAAATCTGGAGACCATATTCTGGTTCTTCAATTATTGAAAAGAGTTTCCTTGCCAAGGCAGAAATCCTTCTGATTTCCCAGTACAAATTTATTGCAGGACGAACTGCTTGTCTGCCCCAGTAAGGAATGAATGAGGTTTAGATTTCACTCTTTGCTGTTTCTGCCTTCTTAAATATTTAATGTGCTAGGGATAGACAAAATTAGGATCAGCTGTTAAAATCTAGGTAGCTCTGGAGTTGTTAACAGTGCTATGCAGGGCAGGGCTCTCATCCTTCCTTCACAGTTTGAAGACAATACATGTGTTACAGTTTAGATCTAATCAATGCTCTCTGAGGTCAATAGAAGATACACATACCATTGCCTAAGATTTCCATGAATCAAAGTCAAAGCCTAGCTTTTGACTGAGTGTTGTTTGTATAGTTATCTCCACCAAAGGAGACATTTAATAACACACTGTTTTACAATGTTTTGCAACAGATTGGAATAAAGGGACTAGGAAAATTATTCAGATTGGTCCATGAACTGGGATATCCTAGTATCTTGGATGGGTGTTTGAGAGAGAAGAGAAAGAGATGTATCAAAACAGCAATTCTGGTATTAGTATTTTGAAGAGAGACTCTAGCCAATGACAGAAGTTACTCTCCTGTTCAAAATTTTCAACACATTTAATCACAGTTTTATATGTTGTTGATTTTTTGTTTGTTTCTCTATTTGGCCACTATAAATATGCAATATTTTATGGTTTCTAGGAAGTCATGCTAAGGTGAAGAGCAATTAAGTGCATTAAAAATATATAATAATAATAAATAAATAAACAGCCCGATTCCAGACTATTTCTATAGTCTTAAGCAACAACGTACCTTGTATACATCATGCACTGTGGTCAGTCTGTCAAACTGCAGGTACATTGAATTTAACATGAGAACTATCTGAATAGGCTCACATTGGGCACAAATGTTGGTAAAGGTCACAACATCACTGAACAATATGGTGCACTCCTTGAATTCTCCTGCGAGCAGAAAAAAAACAGTTGTAAATAATAGTAATGGCTGGATAACCATGACAGTTGCCTGCAAGGATTTCTTTCCAGTCATTATTTTAGGACACGTGATTTTTCAGTTGTAATACTTATATATGTGTCCAGATATGAAAGATGTTGATATGAGAATATTTCAAATATAAAAATTACAGCACATCATTTCAAACAGTTCAGACATCTGAATATGTTCCCATGCTCACCTACATTTGGGAAATACAAAGCTCTTCATCCTGGATTTCATATATGTGTTTACTAAAGGGAATATAAGAATATTCTTACTTGCTATCCTTAAGAGAAATAGGAATGATGATAACTCCAGATTTATAGATAGCACAGAGAAGGTAGGAAAATTTTCTAAGAAAGACTTATTTCTGTATTTCTTTTTTGAGCCCTCATGTCCCTGTATACTCATTTTAAAAACAAAAGCCCACTTTACTGTTGAAACACCAGATTTTCTCCCTGAATGGGCAGCTGCTACCACCTTTCATTTCCTAGGAAACAATTCTAGCAAATAGCTTCCAAAGTTATGTTTGAAATAAAATAACAATCTAATCTACCTTATCAGTGAAATGAAGGGTCTGTTGCTCTCCTATTTACTACCAACGAGTGTCAATAAGTAGAAAATCTACCTCACAACAATGACATTGTGGCTGTGCTAGTTCCCAGCCTCTCTATCACCATCACACTGGGTGCATGATTCATGCTTCATGAATGAATGAATGCTGTTCATTCACCTGCCTCAACTCGCTTCCCCTCTTTCAGCTGGTTTGCTACATGTTGAGGAAGCATGGCGTAGAGCAGAGCTTCAGTCTTTTTCTTCTCTTCTTCCAGGTGCTTTGACAGTACCCGCAGTTCTTCCTTCTTCCTCTCCAGCTGGTTAGAGAGCTCCATCTCTGCCAGTCGCTGCTGATTGAGAAGAATCAAATCCCTGGTCACGTCATGAGGCGCAATGTCTGCAATATGCATCTGTCGCTCCTCCAGCTCATGTAAAGTGCGAAGTAAAGGTGAGCAGAGATAGAGCATGCACTGCAGAGACTCCATCCAGATCATCTGGCCTGTTTAAAACAAGTGCTGATAAGAGAGTTCATCACTCTGAAATTCTGTGGAAAGTTCAGTGCTACTGATGTGAATACTAGGGAATGATTTCTAAGGACTGTAGCTTTCTGTAGGGTCTGTGTCATCACTGCAATTGTTTCCTAGAACTTGGTGGGTTGGTATGGATGAAGTGCACTATGTAAATAAAAAGATTTCAGGACCCAGAAAGCAGTCACTCATCCGTTGCAAATGCAAGATAGAGCCTAACCATGTTTTGGGCTCCTTCTCTTCAGTAGGAACCACAGTGCTCACAACATCTCTCCTTTCCTTGACAGTGTACACTGGGAGACTGAGACTCAAAGTAATTTAAGTGAAAGACTTAAATTTCACAGTGGATAAATTGTGGTCCCAGTAAAGTCAATGAAGTTTCTCTTCTGGAAGCTGGAGCTTTAAGTTGCACGCTCACATAAATAAACAGGTACAAATATGTCTGAAAGTTATAAGAGATTTTTAGTGGAGGATTGGGTTTTTGTTTTCTGGGGTGAGATTTGGTTATGGGTTTCTTTTGTTGTTGTTTTGTGTTCTATTTTAAAAAACCTAACTGAATGATAGGAAGTAAAATTTTACCCATGACTAAAGTTCCTTTTTTGTTAACAACACTTTTTTCAAGGTCTCCCTAAACTCTTAATTTTTTTCTGAATCTCATGATTTGGCACTCATCATATGGAGGTGAAAGGAAATAAGGGAAAGCTAGGTCATATTCTGTAGTTCAAAGGGGCAAAATTGAGGTCACAATACTTAAAACAACTGTCATTTCAGTTAATTACATGGAGAATTATTCTATGCTCATTCCCTCATTCCCCTCAGTAAAAATAGAGCAAATAAAATCTCTGTTGCTACGATTTCAACCAGTAAACTCTTCCATAACATAATAGAGAGAAAAAAAAAATCAATCTGCAAATATGAATAATAAAAAAGCACCATTAACTAATTTATTTTTATCCGCATTTGAAACCCAGCCAGTGTACCAAATAACTCCCTTCAAAGGTATGAAGTAAATCTGTATAATATGTTCACATTTTAGGGATCAGAATGTGTAGAGTCACAGGGGAAGACAATTCTCTTCTTCCAGCTGTAGAAATTTTACCAGGAATTTATCTTTAAGCTCTTCCCTCTTTCTCTGCCCCTTTTCTCCCCTTCACCTGACAGAACTGGAATTGCACACTGACAGCAGAGATGTGTTTTGCTGTGTATTGCTGGAACGCTCACCTGTTGTTTTAATTATTTTCTTTATGTGACGGAGATGTAATCCAAGATCTGTGCACTGGTATTGCCTGTGCTAGTTGGCTGGGCTCAAAATGTTGTTCCAAGTACAAAGTAATTTTTTCATCAAAGAAAATTCTTAGCAATGCAAAGTGATTCTATTTCAGGTGGATATGCTGATTTGCAGGGCTATGGGAAGGTGAGACTCAGACAGTTTTACACAGCTCACTGCATCTCCACATTCTGCCTAATGGCTTCAAGAGCAGAAGCTGGCTCTGCGTCTCTTCCACATTCCACAAGTCCCAAGGCTTTCCAAGCCTTTCAAACGAGAATGCTACTACTAACTGAAAGCCTCCAAAATCTCATGAGGTAATATTAGAGTTTGTCTATGAGCATTTCGAAGTACTACTTATGTAAAGAGAATGATCTAATCCTCCCCTCGCTGCAAACAAGGCTACTTATAAAATTTATGTGAAGCCAGGAGTCCACAGAAAGACATTAGTTTAACTGCAGCATTATTCTTCATTTAATATGAGCATTTATGCTTCTGAAAACAGTGAAGTACCTCTCAGCTCTAACATTGGCCGCTGTTTCCATGACTCTGGCATCATTTCTCTCTTGGTCTGGAAAACAAATTGGCTGTTGATAAATTTCTGAATACTAGAGATGGTGAAGGGTACTTCTGGGTGAACGATACTGAAATAGTGATCCAGGCAGATACCCATGGTCTGAAGGCCAGGTACGATCTTTTGAATGCTCACCCCAGCTTGCTTCACTCTGAGCTTAAAAAGAGAATACAGACAATGTGATACAATGCATATCCTGTTTGGTGTCAGACCAAGCTACAGCTTATCACTTTACATACATATACACACTCAGCCTTGTAATATCATGTGGGTTATTTCTTAGCAAAGTTTCTATCTTATTAGCCAAACTCTTATTACTCAGTACAAAACTATCTTATTACTACAAAACTCTGAATGAGTTTTTTTCATAGCAAGACCAAGGACCCAGAAAGGAATATTATTATCCAAGTGCTGTTCAGTGTCAATTTTTAAAAAGAAAAGAAAATAATCATATCTGCTCTTATTTTGCATGTACTTGTGTTTGCCTAAGGTAATCTTGCTGATTCCAGCACATTTAAGCATACTACTGAGGGAAGAAAATACACTGTTTTGTGGCAATATCTTGTAGGATGATAGCACACATGGTAATTTTCAGTATACTTGCTAGTGTTGTAGAGAAATAACCGTTTCAGTCTTTCACTTTTTTCCCTCTTTCTCATCCTTGCACTCCTCCCTAAGGATAACTGATGTATTGATGTCATAGTAACTTTGGAGAAAAAATTGTGACTTAGGGCTCTCTTCCTTATTTGGTAAGTGCCAGATGATTCAATTTTTTTTAAAGTAGTTTATTACTTATGCTGTACCTGCAGACTCCTTGGGGGAAAGAAAGCAGAGAAAGGAGACTACAGCTTCTTTATCCAACTACTAACAGCAGTAGCAGTTCATCAGGATGAGTGGGGGACAGGAGGCGTGTGCTCCCAGGCCCAGCTTCTCCAGCTCCATAGCAGCTACAGGAAGCCCTAATTTCTCATGGTTCTTACAAGCATCTACGTTTGTATGAGAATGTTCAAGGGAGATGTCTCTAATACCTCTTTTTAAAATCTAAAACTATACAGGTATACTTTATATACATTTATATGCAGCTATAGGCATAATACAATATACATGTATATATGAAGATAAATCCTGTCAGCCTTGTATGTAACTGCAAGAGAAAAGTAGAGATACCAGCATTCTAAATAGAAAATAATCATGACACAAAAGGTCCTGGCAACTTTTAGTTTTTTAAAGGATACTACTGATTATCTTCTTTTAACCATTACTGTGTAAAGGTTCAGTCATTCTCTTTTAGACTGATGACCACATATGAGCTTTTAACTCCTGCAGAAATGTCCACTCTGCCATCAATCCTTGTCATCAGGAATACTCTAACCCAGCTACCAATAATGGCTGCAGGAGTTGCCCTTATTCCACACCAAGAATTTTATCATGAAAGGATTTCTCAAAAGGTTAGAAGATAAACTTTGGCTAATGTAGAAAGTGGCATATTCTCTATCAGCACGATGCCAGAACGTGTTCCTGAATGGCTACAATCAGCTATCTTCTGCAGTTCTGTTCTCAGATTCTCCTGTCTCTCCTCTGTTAAGCTAATTTCTGCACAAAACTGGGAGCAAGAGGTACTGTAGCTTGTTGGGGGCACAGGCTATTTGGAAACTATCCACAGAGTAGCCCCTGCAAAGGGTAAGGCAATTCCACTGCTCTGGAGAATATATGTATATGAAAGATTCAAACAGCAAGATAAAGTTCTGGGTCCAGTTCCTACTAGATAGAAAGTAGTAGATGTCTGGGCTTTTCTCCTGTGGAGTCTCAGAAAGCATGCAGGGCTTCAGCTGCAAAGCAAGCCTTATGAAAGCCTTAGCACAGATTGTTAACTGGGAGAAGGGAGACTAGCTTGTTAAATGCAAAGCCAATTTAAAGGATGGATCATGTCTCTGGCACATGAGAGGACAGGAGAGTTGCCAGAAACCTCAGAAAATTTTGTTCTGTGTTTTGTAGACTGCTACAATATACCTTGTTGGCATAACTGTGACTGTTTCATATGTGGGGATCTCAATAAAGTCGAAGGTGATTTCTATTGTAGAAAATTAAGTTGTTGTTATTGTGAGCAACTTTTATTTCATGTCTCTGTACAAAGCACTTCTGTAAATGCTGAAAAGGAATGTGCTCTGTATAGAGAACATACATAGGAACGATCTGTAGGACTGTCACAGCAGCAGGAAATAACTATATGCTTAAGACAAATGCCTTTACTATATTGCTGTCCTACCTCTTTGTCAAAAACCATATGAAAAGGAAGCCCATTGCAAAATGTTTTTGTGTCAATCCAGAGAGTCTTGGGATAAACAGGGTCAAATCCTCTCAGGAGTTTACCTGTGGCAAGATAAGCATATAGTTTTCAGTCACACTGCACCTCATAAGACCAGTCAGCATTCCATTCTGGAAGACAGGACTCTACATTATAATGAGATGGCCAGGTTTAAAACTTAACCATACAAAAAGCACAGAGCAATTTGCTACAGTTGGAAGAAATAGCTGTAACGAGGTTAAAAAAGCACTCTCTTAAATTCATCAGCCTAGACACTGTGACATGACAGGGAAGTATCAGACATTCCACAGAATGGTATTTTATAGAACACTTTTCAGAAGACTGTTTATGAGACAAAAGTGACAGGTCATATTCCATTTAAGTATCTGTCATTAGTAAGCGTGCTTATTATCTGCACTTCTTTTTTTTGATTGCCAGTGCCTAACTGAAAGAAGCTTAACCAGAAACATCTTGAAAAGAAGAAGAGGAAACACAAACGGTAACTTCAACATGGAAGGGTGGGGGGACACAGCAAGGCTTACTGACTTTCTTACTGAAAAGACTCATAGATAATGACAAGCTCACTCCGAATGTTCTCACCTTTTCCTAATGTGATTATTCCTCTTATTGTTTTCCAGTGACTTTTCTTGACAGGACAAACCGAGCCTCCTCTAATAGTATTCTCTGATTTCTCAAGATCCTGTTGAAATAAATCCAAGGGGATTTTCAATGGTCTATTATTTTAATCGTATTTTATTGATATAATGATAATGAATCTTAAAATACCTTATTGTTCAATTGAGTATCATTTTGTTTTTCAGACTCAGCAAGATATTGAGGTGAGAAAGAAAATTTATTTCTTTCTTTATATGAAAGTACAGGGTTTTGAGTGACGAGAAAAACAATATGCTCTTTTTTCCCAGTTCTTTCTTCTTCTTCTGTTTGATTGACTATTTCCATTGAAATCTCAATGTTAAAAAAATCCAGGGCTGCTGCACCAATGATTCCTGAGAGCAAGACAAAAAACACAACATTGCCAATAACAAAATCTTTCCATTTCCCTTTCAGTGAGCTCACATTGATATTTCACTGTTTCAGGAATTACTTTTCCAAATGAGACTGGAAGAAGAAAGCGACCGGTGGTTACCTATGTTGTTCCTACAACCACTGTCACAATCACTGTGAGATTATGTACATATGAGATATTCTTTAAGGTTACAGTTTGGGTTATTTTTTTTATTTATTTGCTTTGTCTGATGACAAATGCTTACTTTCACTAGAAAAAGCTCAGAAGAATACCTGAATAATGTGACCAAATGTCATACATAGCAAAAATACAAATTCCCAAAGCTCCAGAACTGTACAGGCTCTAAAGAGATTCTGTTAAAACAATCTATTTCAGTAGAATACGAAATAGAATCTGCAGAATATTCTAGAGTTGTGCAGAATGTTTTTCATTTGAAGTAAGTCTTTCACGAAGATGCAATATCTGTTTTCTCATTTCTTCTTAGCTACTAAGTGAAATACTGGACAATGACATGAAAATTCCAAGTAACTGTATTTCAAGAGGAATATGAAATGAATTTTGATACGGAGTGCTGGGGGGGGGGAGGGAAAGGAGGGGGAGTTGATAAAAATATTTCATTTAGAAACACCTAAGAAATAAGTGAATCTGATTATCTCTTACATACTTCTAGATATTTAACCCTTGCATTAGAATAATTGTGGAGATTCCCAAAGTTAAAAGATCTTAACTCCTACCAATGCTAGAATAAGATTCAGTTTTGAGCAGGGCCCAACAGCAGTTTTACAAAATTGCATGTACTGCAGGAGTACATATCTAAGGATTATACATATGTTTTCAAACTATCGCTGCTATTCACTGTAATTTAAAGAATATGAATTACTGAGAATCAATCAACATCAATACATACATGAAATTCAATTTTCCTTTCACCAAAGGAATTCTATAGCAGGAACAGACACTTAAGGGCTGGGTTGGCATGCTGCAAATCTTGTGGAAGCCACTGGTAGCTACAAGTGATTAGGCAGGCAGGGAAATACAGAGGTCTGTTGTCTGATGAATAAACCTTACCAGGTTTGAATCTCTTGGCCAGTCTTCATCTGAGAAAAAGATCCTGAAACCTGAGAAAAGTATATCTGCAAATATACGATTAGTCCATACATACACTGCAGACCAGTTGATCTGTACTCTGTATTACCTGGCACAATATGGTACAGACCTCTTCTATCTGAATAGTAATGTAAATGCATTGACCCGTCTTCGTTCTTTTCTACTCTGAAAGATGGTGCATTCATCTCCTGATGAGACAAAAGAACAACTTTCAGTATCCTTCTTTGATAAGGAGTATGGTAAATTTCAATTGTATAAAAGCATCCCGTGCCTCAGTGAAACCAGCAGTAATATGAATAAGCTAAAATACAGAAAATGAAATATGCTCAACTGTGAAGGGTTATCTCCTACGCAGTGGAGTTAATATGCTAAATAATATCTAATTTTGAGAACTACTCAGAAAAGAATATTTTAAAAAACTTGACCTAACATTTTGGATGAATGAGTTTCAGAACACAGTAGAGGCTGTTATGGCCTCTTTCTCCCTTACTCATTCATACCTACAATGTGCTTGCTGTATCTTGGTTTGCAAACTGTCAGAGCCCACCCATACCCACTCAATAATTACTACTTGAACTTGCCTGGTAAGACAGGGACAGGTAGCTGTGTAATGCATCCAGGTTCTCTATGAACTCATACAAATTTCCACCCAGCGTTCTCAGCATGTGATCATATCCTGAACGTTTACAAAATTCAAAGAAATACTCTCCAAACTCTCTCAGAACCATATCAGCAGGAACACCTGGCAAGATAATATCTTAATGAATACAAAAGGCTTGGAAATTCTGGTATTACTGTCAGATGGATTAAGAGTGAATGCAGAATGTTTGCAACATAGGAAAGGCATCCTGAAGAGCAGAGGCGCCCAAAACCTGGGATGTAGTCTCAGGAGTGAATCTGGAGGGTTTATTTTTGAGGTGTGGTGACACATACCTAATATTTTGCAGGCTTTGTCAACAAGTTGCATTGTGATCTCATCTTTGTAAACTCCAAAAGTCAAGAAACTATCCTGAACTCCAGCCTGGAGTCTGCAACAGAAAAGACAATATCCTTCTCTCAGTGGTGTTGTAAGTATGACACGCTTGGATGACCAAATCAGCATTCATTAAACACTACTTAGCTCACTGATTCCTTAAACTTCTTCACACATTATATTGAAACACACTACTTTCAGTAATGGTTTAAGAGTGTATCTGCCTCCACATTTCTGCTAATTCATGTTAATGCATTCTGACAAATTCTTCAAGGATTAGGGCACCATACAATCACAGGATATCCCAAGTTGGAAAGGACCCATAAAGGATCATTGAGTTCAACTCCTAATGTGGAGGTACTGGAGCAATTAGTGCATTAGTCTGTCTCCTGCTCTACTTGCTTGTTGCTCAATAGGGCCTCATTACCAAGCCCTTGGGTCTCCAGTCTTGACCAAAAACCTGCTGAATTTTTATACAGGCTTCAGTGGCTATTTTATGTGAATATCTAAGTACTATTTGTATATCTTCAGCTCTTGGAAAATGCCAGAATGCTCATGCAGTAATGACGAAAGCAGAAAAGATTATATATTTAGCTGTTTTCCAGAAGGTACTGGAATGAAACTGACTTCTTATTGAGAATGACAGCTCTTCAGTGTAATTACTTTCAGATTTTTGTCACAGTGAGTCTATCACACAATTGTCCGTAAGACAAAATGTCATGCTTAATTATGTAGTGTAACAAATTAATTTGAACAAATTAATACCAGAACTCTTGCTTTTGCCCTGTTACCTACCTCTAATAACTATCTGAGATACACATCAGCTGCCATTTATCAGTAAGGAATTAGAATCTTCTGCTAAATTTGTGAACATTTTCTTTCATTACATCGCACTGCATTTATTGCAAACACCTTACCTTAATTTTTCCCATATTTCTTCACCATACTTATCAACCACCAAAGACTTCAGGCACGTATTTATAAATCCATACTGCAAAAGCAAATAGGAACACGGAAAAGATACACTGATTTTCCAACTGCAGCCCAAACGTGCCCTCCCACTGCAATAATGTTTGTCAGGCACTGCATCTCTCAGTGAAAAGCGTAACCGTTATCTTAGCCTCCCACGAGCGTGAAGCAGAACGGAGCAGACGCATCGCACGCTACTTCGCCGATGTCGCCCGGCAGCCCGCAAGCGGTACGGGCTGACCGCCCAACGACCCCGCAACCCGTCCGCAGCCGAGCCTGTGCGGCCGCCGCTGCCGCCCGCCGAGAGGCAGCCGGCCGCCCCGACCCCCTCCCCGTCCCCGCTCACCATCGTGCCGCCGCCCTCCCGGCGCCGGGCACCGCGGCACCGCCGCCCGCCGAGGCGGTCCTCCCGCCGCCCAGCGCCGCCGCCGGGGGCCGCCTCCCCTCCCGGCGCCGCCGGCCCCCGAGGCGGCCCGGGGGCGGTGGCACGGCGAGGCCCTGCCCTACTGCTCGAGGCGGCTCCGCGGCCGACGGCTTTTGGGGAAGGTGTGAGGCGGAGGGGTGTCCGTTCGCGAGGCGGTACGCGGTGGGAGCACCCTGCCGTGGCCTCCGTGGCACGGAGCATCTCGCTCCGTCGCTCTGCCCCGCAGGTGCCACATCATGCAGCAGGTAACGCCGCACTGAGCTTTGGTGGTGCCTTTTCGATGAGGACAGTCCTTCTCCTGACCTCTCTTTCCACCTCACAGGCTCTCATGGGGCCTCTCTGGTCAGTCGAGCAGAGATTTTCTCAAAATAGGTCTCCAGCCAAATGCTGCCTGGAGTTGGGCTTGAAAGAAATGATAAAAGCTTGATGCACGCCTAGCTAGCTATGCCTTCACATAGTCCAATGTGTGCACAGAGCCCTCTGCATTTCCCAGTTAATACCAAATATTTATGTAAGTATGTGCCCGTGAGAGCTGATGCTGTTCAGCACGGCAGATGCCTGTTGGCTGTGCTGAGGCACACCTGCAGTGCACCACATCATGGCCCAGCGGTGGGTGCTGCCGGTGGTGCCTGCCCAGCCCTTGTGCAGCTCAGCCTCAGCCCACTTCTGCTTCTCCTGTGCCCCAGTATTTTTTGCCCTTACACACTCACAAAAGGGAAAAGGTGATTTTTTAATTCTTTTTTTTCAAGAGTTGCATCCATCCGCTGGAATGGGTCTTTAAGGAAAAACGTCCAGGAGAGCTGCCTGTCATCCACAGGGGCAGAAAGTCTCACCCACAGCCCCATGATAGGCTGTGGGATCTCCTTCTGCTTCCTTGGGTGGCCCCAGGAGCCACTCACAGTGCCAGCACGCAGCCTCCCCCATCACAGTGTGGGCACACTACTTCGCTTACCTGAAGGACAAGCTGGCTGCTCAGTCACAGCCTATAAAGGAACCACAAATAATCTGAGCACACATCTGTTATTGCCATCAGTACAAATGTAACTTACTGTATGATTATAGATTTGTGTGTGTGTGTGCAAATTTTACCCACATAAGCTTGTGGTTAACATGAGTGTAAGTAAGTGACACTTGCAGTGACAAATCAAGAAGACAAAGCTGTATAAAATGGGAGAAGATGAATGCTAAATCTTCTAAGAACTGTGTATTTCTGCTTGTTGCTTCCAGTTTACATTTAAAACTACTAATTTTATTTTATAATACTTGAATGAGTACAGAGATTTGCAAATTAAATAAGTAAATACTTTAATATCTTTAATTTTTCTTACGGTTTGCATAACGCCTAAATAAGCAATCTGATTATTTTTTGTACCAAAGATAAGCGACTATCAAAAAGGTTTAGAGATGCAATTCAGGAAATCTATCCGAAGTTCAAATTAAAGCCTGTATAACTTGTATTCCACAAGATAATTCATACTGGAATTGAATTAATGATTGTTGCTTTAGCCCTTCCTTTGATTAGTGAATTGATTCTGTTGTTTTTTTCCAGGTTTATTTGGCATTATGGGAGAAAATTGGATGAAGACTGTTCAAGTCAAACTGCTCATAAGCAGGTCATTGGTGGCCCTTTGCAGTCCACAGCCACGATGTGTCCTCATCACCTTTCCCATCTCTAGCTGAACAACGGAAGCCATCCAAGTAAGAGAACATAAAGCAAGATAGAAGATTTATAATATTCTTCTGCTGTGACTTTTTTTATTATTTGTTATTTGTTATTCTTCTGGCACAGATCTTTTCGTAATCAGTACTACAATTCATAAAATATTTAAGAGACAGAACACCCTACATGTTTCTGAATCTCAGCCCACTCTGTGTCAAATGAAGACAACAGTACTCCCTTTCTCAATCTGTTTGTGAACATAATCGCTCCTGGTGCGGTGTATTCAAGCCTCTCAGTGTATACTGACACAAGCTGACCCATTGTAGTGGCCTGGAGCAAAATGCCACCTGCTTTGGCAAGTAAATGCAAAGGATATGCAAAGGAGAGGTTGGAGTAAGATGCTTTGGTTTCAAAGGGTTTCTTGCCTCCCGGACCAACTAGGGCAGATGGAGATAAGTTCAGACAGAATTGGACAGTGTTATTTTCCTCTGCGAGTGATCTTTGTCTGAGGACAAAGTTTGGGAAGTCCTCAGTGGTCTTCACAAATGCACAGCTTTTCCTTTCCATAAGCACCAAAGTGCTGATGGGCTGACTGGATTAAGTACAGATCAGGTGTACCTGTCCTGTACAAATTGCTAAACGTGATGTGTCTGGAAGCCAAACAGCAGCCCAAGTTCTGTTATGCAACCCCTGTAAAGCTCTGCAGTCTTCCTGACAGTGAAGTGCTTGTATCTTATGTTTCTTCTACCCCTGTGTCAAAAGGTCAGTTAATTCAGAAATGGGCTGCTGTGGCCTTGCCAAAAAGATATTCATCCATACCTGACAAAAACAATAATATCAAAAGGCAATTTTCTCTGGCCTTTTGTTGTACTTCTACCCAGCTAGTAATAAACAGCATCCTTGGGCACAGATAGTTCAGCAAAATAAATGGGCTGACTGCAAGAACTGTATAAGGTTTTTTCTTCAATTAGACGAGATGTGAAAGTAGGCAATATAGCTGTTTATAAATTCTGGTTACAGACTTGGAAAATGTAGTCGCTGACTTTCTTAGTCTGTGTATGCAAGGACATCCTCCTTTTTATTACTTTTTCTTTCTGTCGTGCAATTATTAGCTACAGCAAAGAGCCATATGTGAACAGCCATGTGTAAGGTCTGCTGCTGGAACTGTCTGAGATCACATTCTAAACATTTCAGTCTGAGCCCAAAATACCACCACAATAACAGAATACTTTCTCCAAGTGGTTGCCAGCAATCTCTGTCACTAAAGACCCCCAGTACACTGTTCTTTTTAGTATACTTACTTTAAACTTAGCCTCACATTCGTTGTTGAGATATCATGTATTCATATTAGTCTAGACAGCCTGCGGTGACTTATTAGAGACTTCAAGAGAAAAGGAATCTGTCCTTTGACCAAAAGAGACCAAAAGAGAAGTTATATAAATATGTATTGGTAGGCTTCCAGTACCTCATGCTACCAAACCATGAAGACAGCAGATGTAGAATCTCGATTACAAATAAAAATAAACATAGAACATGTGAGATCCTGCATTGTTTGGATGGCTCCATTTTTGATAGATGTATTTAAGAACCCAAACAGTTATATATGAATTCTGTGGCAAAATTTAAATGTCATCAACGTAGGTTCACTGAACTTCAGTGAAATTGTACTAGTGCAGGCCTTACCCTAAAGGAGGTTTTCAAAAACCCACCTCCTCTGGTTAATTGTTAAGCTGAGGTGGAGATGTAAGACTGTGTCAATAGTATTTAAATCAGCTTTGCAAAACTGTCAAGAAAAGTTACCGGCTGAGATCCAAAACCTATTCACAAGTGCCCTTTACCACACTGAAGGGGAGGGAATTTAAGAAATGAATGATTTGTTCACAGAGCTGGATAGCCTTTGGCATCATTCCCCTTCCCTCCTCTTTCCATGTATGCTGCCCATGTAGTTAATCTCTTCCTGTGCTTGAATTGCTCTGTATTCTCCTGGCATTTCCCTTCCTGGGCATTATTAATTTCTGAGCCTGGGGAAATCAGGACTGCATCAATGAAAATACGTGTAATACAAAGGAGAAACAAACCCTGTGTTTACATTTGCTTCACAAAACTTTCTATTTATAGTCTTTGTGCATATCCTCTGGGTATTTTCTTTAGCTTAGCCCTTGTATCACTTTGTACCTTTGACAGTAGGTATCCAGTGTCTTTGTTTTCCAAATAGAAAATAGTTCATTACTGGTATTTTGGCTTCTGATTGCTGGTTAATGAAATTTGTTCCAGCTTTAACATCATTGCAACAAGCTACAAAGAATCATTTGTCATGATTGCATGGGCCAGGCTCATTTCTGCTGTAGCTCACATTCAGCATGATTATCCAGGAGACTAGAAGAATGCAGTAAAGAATAATGCAAAAATGGGTAAAAGCCAAGGCTCATCAATCTTTGGTGCTGTGGTATTACATCTGTATTGTACTCAAAGCCATGCAGTTTGAACATATTAGCATATGAAGCTGCCTGATTGCTTTCTGGGGTCTTGTTCTTTTAGAAAAGTAACTACAAATTTCAAGGTACTTGGGTCAAATGAAGAAATAGTTTTATACTAGTTGGCACAGGTTGTGCTGTTAAGCAAGGTTGTATTTGCAGAGTCTGTAGTATATTTCTCTTCCATCTGCTGTCCTTCCCTGTGCTTTAAAAAGAAGGGTACTGTTCATGTCACCTATAATCAGCTATGTAATAAAAGTATCCAAGGACGCAGCTCAAAAACTCAAAGTAATTCTGCAACATATCCCCATTAATGTCAAAGTGACAATAACAGAAAAAATCAGACATGTGCAACCCATGCAACCTGGCTCAGTCCATCCTGTGGCCACCCCCTGCCTCACACCATCATGGCAGCAGTTATTCCTGGCTGAGAGGCCTGGCCTGGCCTGAAGGCACATCCTTCACTCAGCAAGAACCAAACATTGGTGTGTGACTGGCACTGTCTAGGCTGAAACCAGGGCACGGGGAAGGTGCAGTGCAGTGCTAGCTCAAGTCATGGCAAATAATTTTATGCACTTTTTTACATTGCCTAAGCATAGTCCTGTGAACACCCCCTGAGCTGAGGAGGACCCAGGGCACATGGCATCCCAGCGTAACGTGAGGGAAGTGCCTTTGGTTAGCTTTGAGGAGGCTCAGGGAGGATCTGAGCACTGATTACATCTGACTGCTGGGAACATGGAAGATGAAACCTAATTTTTTCTGATAGGTGCTCAGTGGTGGAGGGGCGAGAGGCATTAGGTTCATGCTGGAGAATGTACAACTCAGGCCAAAGGAAAAGCCTGCCACCATGAGGGTCCTCAAACTCATAATACTTGACTTAAATATTGTAAGAAACTACAAATTTACCTTTAGAAGGGATAATTCATCTAAACTCCATTGTGTTGTATTAGATACATGCAGGCTTTGTCTTTAAGAGGTGACTCAGGTTTCCTGTGTCATTGATCTGAGATAAACCCGTAACTGTTAAATTGCAAATCTTATTTACTAAACTGATGGTTTTACTTTCCTCTTGTCTGAGTTCTGCCCCAGTCACCATCACATCCAGCCTTATTTCAAATTGAAAGCCTCTTTCATCTAGTGAGCTTTCTCTTTGGCTACCCTTTCCCTTTGAGACACCTTCCACAGACACTTTCTTGGTACTTCAGATGTAACATTCAGCCTCCTTCCTTTTTTTACTCCTCCTGGTAATATTTTGCATAAAATTGTATATAACATACCTAGATTTCTCATGTCATGATTAAGAAATAAATTTGCTCAAATTTTCTGGGATAGAACTTACAGCATAAGAAAAGCTTACAGTTATTTGTGCCTGAAAAATACTTGGATCAATTCTATGAGAAGGTGAAGTTTGCTATCCCTTTTTGCAGGTAGCTTTAAGGGGCCACAGGCTTGGTTTTCAGAGAATTACAGCTCCCATGATCCCCAAGAAGAATTGGGCCTGAGCTTTGACAGCGTTGCACTTTAGGAAAATGGGAAGGTACACAAACGTTTTCGTCACTTAAGGAAGACAGATAAAATTTATAAGTTAATGGAGAGTGGTAAATGCTAATGGAAAATCCTGGTGGAAATCTGTGATAATAGGAGAAGAGCAAAAGGCAGAGAGAGGTGGCTAGGGGTTCTAAGGAAACAGTGGATTTGTTACATAGAAAGGCTATTAGCCACGAGTTTTTAAATGTTCAAGCAAGGATGGCTAAGGAGCTAGAAGGAAGTAAATTTTAAGGACAAAATTTAGCTTCTAGCAAAGTGCAAATGAATGCTATGGGAAAAGAAAGACTGAGAGAATAAAATGCTTGTGTCCTTGTGCAGTGTGTGCTGGTGGATCCTTTAAAGTACGCTGGGATGAAGACTTCTGTTCATCCTGTAAGGGGAGAGGGAGGTGGTAGGTGTTGGTTGGTTGTTATGGCACTTTTATTTGTTACAAGGGATAAGGGCTTACCTGAAGAATTCACGACCTGCCTGACTGCGGTAGGGTGAGTTGGTAGGATAAGAAACTCAGATATAGACCAGCTGATAGCAAGTAGAGGCACTGTAACTTAGCCTTGCGTTTTCTGTGTCTCCACCTACAACTGTAATCTCCTTTTTGATCTCTCTCTTTTGAAACTGTAGGTGTTGGTGATGATCTAACTAGCATCTGACTCTCCAACCATCTGTCGGGGAGGACTGGGTAGGGATGAGTGAGCTGTGCTCTGTGATGGGAGCGTGGCTGTTGCACTGCTGGGTCCTGATGGAGAATTACTTACCATTTCCTTAATTTTCCTTTCATTCCTGAAATACCCCCTGCATCCAATTAGGATAAATGAACTTGAAAGGCACAGTCTGTCAAGATGATGTGGAGAGTAGAGAAGGGTTAACCCTATATCACCAAGAAGTCAAGAAGACAGATCTTTCTGTGCACTTTCTGAAGCTGTGCTGCCTATCTTTATGTGTCTCTACACAGTGAGTTTAGATCATAATGCAAGTAGGTCCTCCATTATGGGCCCAAAACAGAATAAATATAGCCAGAATAAATACAATTAGATGCTTGAAAAGATTCACCACAGAGTTTAAATTGTTGGCCCAACTTCTGTTGTGGCTGATTACACCAATCCTCAGCAACAGGAAGTACCTTTTGCAATGGTAAAAAAAAAAAAAAAAAAAAGAAGAAGAAGAAGAGTAATTTTAGTAGTCCAGACTCCCTCCTGAAAATGCACTGTACCATTTTGATCTGTACAGGACATGCTGTGTCTATCCAAAACCTCTTATGGGGTAATTCAGGGACAATAGCAGACTTTGTTCTGATTTTGGATTTGTGCTTGGTTTTGCACTGATTTGGGTGGTAAACATACAACTGAGACTTTTAATTCTAATGTGGAGCTATATATATTTCAGATTTTCAGCAATTCCCCTTATGACTGATTTTTCCTTTGATAATTACTTTTGCCAAACGTAATCTTTTGAAACCTAACTTGGACCATCTTGATTTCAGCAAAAATAATTCCAAATAGTTGCTCTTTGAATGAGGCTAGGGATTAAATGTCTCTCTTTTATTTTAAGACAAATGATTTGTTGAAAGGCTATTTTTTTTAGAGTAAGAATTTTTATTTGCACCTCTCTGTAGTGCACTTGAACTAGTCCTGCCCCATCCAGATCAAGCAGTTCAGTTGAAGCAACAAAGAACTTGACAAAGATTGTGAAAGCTGTCCAAGAAGCAAGATAAATAGCTGGTGCTCAGCTCCAGGATCAGAACCAACCAGTCAATGTGTGCAGCCCAAGCTTCTGTGCAGATTTGTTATCTGCTTAGAAATTACCATTGTCCTCATGACAGATAGAGGAGAGATCTGCCCAAATGTGGGAAGGTCATTGGCCTTTAAAAAAATCTCTTACAAGTGCAGCTGCCCCCTTACTGCAGTGTGCTGTCCTGCTTTGCTCCTCATCCCCACCAGGACTGCTACACTTACTGCTGAAAGCAAGAGAAATCCAAGTTGTGGGCTTTCCTGGATGGGGGACAAAAACTACTCTGAGATATGGCTGTGGAATTAGTGAAGTGGGATGAAGCAGCTATGCATATGTAAAACAGGAGCTGTACTGTAATACAAATTACAATTCAGAGGAGCAATGCTATCTTTGGCTGCATGGAATAATATGGAGATGACAGCAAATGCACTGTAATTTGTTTGTGTGGACAGAAAGCATGCTGTAATTTGTGTGCATGTAATTGTTTCAAAGTGTGCAGGATTGTACATTTCTTTGAGTAATTTCTCCTCTTTGCTGCATGCACAGCAGTGCCTGAAGCCCCTCAGTGGCTCTGCATGCTCCTTTGTTGCTGCTTGGCGAGCTTCCCCCTTTCTTTTCTCCCTTCTTTTCCCTACTTTGATAGAATAGCATTCTGGGAAAGGGGATGCCTGCTATTTATAAAGCACTGCAATGCAAACAAATCAGCTCCAAATGAACCTTGACTGGGAAAATCTGAGCCACACACTGTGCATTATACGCAAGCAGCTAGAAATCATTGCCAGGCAGGTGAGGAGCCCTAAGTTCCAGGCATCTTCTCAGTCCTCTACCAATGACTTACCAATAGAAACACCTATGATAAATTGGTTAAAACTAAACAGTTAATTTGTTTTAAAATATTTATTTCTGCTTGATGGGCCTGTGCTCTGTTTAAAGTAATCATCAGTTATTAGACTGAACTGTACCATGTCTTCAAAGCCTTGTAAAAGTGATACTTGTAATGCAGGTAAATGGTGTTGCCCACATTTTCCTAAGGGAAAACAGAAAAGTAGAGCAATGTACAGTGAGGCTGTAGGGAAGATGATTCAGCATACAGCTCTGGGGCTCCTAGTCAACAGATAAGTACTCTGGATCTTGTTTTGTTAGCTGAAATAAACTAGTACAGATGTAAAACTGGAGGGATGTGAGTTCATTACTGAGAAACAGAATCATTAACAGCTAATTGAGAGGAGGCTAGCTCCAACTTGTCCAGCTGTTCTCTCCCAACAGCTTGTCTGATGGTGTAATATGTTAAAAACAATAGTAATCCTGCTGTCCAGTAACGTGTATAGGCTAGTTATTATCATCTTAACTACAGCTGAAAGTAGAAACTCAGGTAAAGCCAACCCCAGTCTATAGCAACAATTCTTTCAAAGGATTGGCCATTAATACAACACTCTCCACACTGCACTGGTTTCCTTTGCTTACCAGATTTCCTTTGCTGCCTCTAAGCCAACAGTTTCATTCCTCATTTTATCCTGTGGAAGCATTCAGATGCGAAAATCCATAATGGAGTTTCAGGCATGCAGCTTGCTGGGGCATCTTAGTGCAGTAAGGCAGTATGTCTTCTCTCCCCTCATGTTTAAGTATGGGCATTGAAGGTTTCATTGCCTGCTTCCAAACCTAAGGTGAAGGAGTTATTAATCAGGTTTGAGGCCACTTTTCTAATACAGACTAACATCCTCAGTTATATGACTTGGTTCCTTCTCCTTGAGGGTTAGGAGAGGGAGTTGCAGTGAAGTATCCTGACCCCAGATCAATGCCTGTTCCTGAGCAGCAGGCTGCTGCCACAGAGCAGGGTGCCCAGCTCTGTGCTGCTCTGACAAACGCTGTGTATTAGGTAACTCTGAACAAGCTGTCCTGCATTCAGGATTATTCATATCACCATGACATTTTCTTGAGTACTGTAAGCACAACACTTGCACAACACTTCAACAAAGGGAAAATGAGGTAGGATTGCTAGAACATCTTTCCAGCACCTGAAAACTATATGGTCAAATTAACCCCAAAGAATCCTTCAAATCCATACTTGTCACTAAATTATAATTAAGATATGGGATTAGCCAACAGAGCTTTTGATTCATAGAGCTAGCATTGTTGAGCATGAGGAAAATAATAGATTTTATTGGGTAATTTGTGTGTTTGGACGCACAGTCCTTCAAACCAAGTCATTCCTATGGCCCTGAGAAATCCCTGAATGAAAAATTCTGCTGTTGACACAAGTCATCATTAAAACAGAGAGCAAAATCCTCCTCATTTCACCTACCACGTAATACCAAAGAGAGAACACTGTGTGGAAAATTCTGCTCTAATGCTTAAATTTCTGTCATCTGGAGAGAGGCACCATTTTTCCTTACTGCTGTAGAAAGGAGACTTGAGCTCTGAAGCTCTACCTCCAGCTTGGCCCCACGCAAGCAGGCCTGAAAAACACATTAAGTTTTAATTAAATGTTTAAGTTTCAAGTTTAAAAGGCCTTCACAAATAAGCCTTGGTAATACATATGTTATTATGAATGATGAGGTGTATCTTAAAATATCTATTGTTGTTAAGCAAACCAAGGCTACTGAGAATAAATATATATGCATGTATGTGTGTATATAAATATGTGCATATAAATATGTATATTTTTTTAAAGGAAGACGTCTGGTGCAAGTAACAACTATAGAGCAGTGACAGCAGCCTGCCCTGCCTGGTCTTCTGTTCAGCACCGTGACGGTTTCAAAGACCTTGATGTCTGACACAGCTGCACACAGGAGGAAGCCACAGAAGTAGATGCAAAGAGTTTTGATCAGAAGGGAAAGTCCAAAAAATATTTTCACAAGCTAATGCTAACACATGCATAAAGAGCTTGGTATAACTACATAAGGAAATGCTTGGTATGGTACAGACTTCTCTGCAGGGGAAGATGGCTGGCATTCGTTTTTTGATGATGAATATCTAGGAAAAAAAGGAAAAATGTAAAAGGATATGAAGAAAGAGTTCTAGTGTTTTAGGCCCTACTGAATTATGACCAGAAAATCTTGGACATCTTGATGGTAAATAACATTTCTGTACTGTTTCTGTTAACCTTTCTAAGACAGGAGCTGGGGCTCCTGTCTGAGAAGAATCTTACCACTGAAGTATATTAAAACTGGATGGGTATATTCTGAGCGAGCCGCTGTTCAGAGTTTTGCAGAATGTCTGAGGTATTTTCTGAACAAGCTGTGGGCAAGGGCTCGTAGGATGGCATCTGTATTCATTTTTCTTCCCGTTGCTGATCTGTCTTCTCTGTATGTGGAACACTATAGTAATATGTGGCTTTTCAGCAGCGCTTTCACCAAAGTAAGGGAGGCAAGCTCCTCTTCACTCCCATCTTTGAATAGGAAGAAGTACCAGAGTGAATTGACTGTGAGGTCTCAGCAGCCTCTCACCATTGGCAGGGGACAGGAGCACATCAACATTGTGCCAAGTGGTGGAAAATCAGAGTTACCCAGCATGCCCCGTCATGTAGTTCTACAGCTAGTGTAGGACTGAATGCCAAAGCATAAAAACACCAAATATGAAGATTTAGGGAGCCAGTGAATCAGCATGTCCTTCCGAACTTAGAGAAGCAGTTTTCTAGCGTAGGCTTATGTATCACCCCATAAGGTTTAGCAGGAGATTCATAGAAGCCTGGAAGACTGTTAATATACCGTAGAAGGAATTGCATCTATTTAACTATGTCATTTTTTTTCATCTCTTTAGCCCCCTTCAGAACCATCCTCGCTTTCTAGCAAGGTTTTAGGAATTTGGCAGATGGTTTGAAGAGCTGGACTCTGAAGTTCCTCTCTTCTTTATGGGTGCTTTCCTATAAATACTATAAAGCAAGTCTGGAATATCATAATACTTCTTACAGACATGTACATTTTTTCCTGTCGGTAAACAACATGCATTACTGCTTAATAAGACCATTATTATATTTACTGGGACCACAGTGTACAATGAAACATCCCAGTTCCTGCATATGGTGCACCACAGTTACAGAAAACTGCAATAAACAAGTCATTTTTAGTCATTTCTCTTTCTTTCAGAAAAGAGCTTATTTATCTGTTGTTTTCTTACTCATACTGAAGAACAATTCAGAATGTGTTATTAAAGATAATGGATGCACTTGAGAAAAGGCTTTTTTTGACTTCTGTTCACTAGAATAATTTCCTGAAGAAGTTAGGGGAGTCCTGAAAAGCAAATCCAAAAATCAAACAAAACAAAACAAAAAAACATATCAATCTTCTTGAATGAAAATCTACATTAAAATTAAGCAGAGAATTTAATTACAAAATTCTCTAGATGTGTTTCTCGAAAGACAACCGTGCCAGCATGATGCTGATGGGACTTGTGCAATGATCTTTAGGCTTTTCCACTCTGATAAAAAAAATCTTCCCAGCTCCCAGTTTTCCAGCTGGCTCAGAGATGGAGAGAGGGCTGTCTTCAGAGATCGTTGGGATGTGTTCAAAAATGCATGTAAGTATATATGTCTTTGGTACTTTTCCAGCTGCTCGCTTAAACTTGACTGTGTATTGAGCACTAGGTGTGAAAGAAATATACTTGTCTTTAAAGCTAGCTAGAAAAGGATTTTTGTTTGTTTAATTTAGAAGTTGGCATTCTGCCTCATACTTTTTCTTGTTGCTAATAGCAGGTAATTTCAGTCTCTGTCAAGTCCTGAGAACTGCTACAGGAACTGAGTGCACAAGAGGAAAGGATTTACACCTTTTCATTTGGCTGACATCAACTAATTTGGCAGAAAAAAAAAATCTTTGGCACTCCTGGTTTTAAGAAATTTGCAAACCAAGCAGGCTTTGCTGAGCTGTTGTTCAGTGTCTAAGAATTGCTAAATTGCAGTATTTCAGCAATGAAATGGCTACAATAGGAACATCACTTCTATTATTTCTGAAACACTGTGGGACCACCTTGGAATTTTCTTGCTGTTATTTTCCTGAACAATCTGGTGCTGGAGACTAAGTTTGCAGTTAACATTTATGCCGTGTGTTTTTCATTTACGCATATGTCTGTCAAATTCCTTTTCTGCTAAGATGCCTACTTGGCTTAAAAAATAGCAAAATAAGATGGGAAATCTTTGAGGAGGAGAATTCACGGATGCCTTTAGTAAAGCAAACCCGGGCCTGAGGGAGCCTGGGAGAGCCCAGCTGCTGGTGCCCACGGTTCCATCTGGGTACTGCTCCTGGCAAGTACCAGCACCAAGCCTGCACTTCCTGACCACACGTAGTGCGTTCTGTGACTCAGCGAGTGCGGGCTGCAGCCCTAGTGACAAACGTCCTCCATCACAGGCAAATGAATGCAAGGTATTTCTAATATATGTGAATACACAAAGGCATCCTGCATACTGGAGATGTCAGAGATGTCTGTTATGATGACTTTTAAAGTAAAATTGAAGGAAATATTACGTAATATTGATGAAAAAGTGAAATTGCATCATTTTGAAAATCCCAATATATTGTGATTATTTCATAACTTTCACGTTCTTTAATACTAAAATCCTGAAGCCAATAGAAAGTAATGAATTATGTACTTGAACCTATATTACTGGTTGGCAAAGGTCTCTGCTGATAGCACACGCTCATCTGTAGTTGTTATAACTCATCATTTAGAAGAACCAGAAAAATAGGAAAAGGAAATTAAAGGCAAGTAGCTTGTAGAATTCTTGTTCCTCCACCCCCAGTTAGACATAGCAGGATCATTTTGAACTGAAAAGGAGATTATTATATTTCAAAAATCATTCTTATTGTCTTACATTGTCTTAAATTCACTACTAGTATTCTCTATCAACATTAAAAGAGAAGCATTTTATAAATTCATATCATCTTTACTATGGTACCAATTTTGCTATTTGCCTAAATTTTGCAGTATCACAAATATATGAAATGCAAATGATTTTCAGGAGTGCTGGGCACAACTTGTATGCCTCATTTGAAGAATATTTCTTGGCTTATGCCATATAGGCAGAATCTGCAAACTCTTTAAAAGCATTTTAAATCTAAGTAGTGACTTTAATAATGACATGAATAAAATAACCTCTAGCCAGGTAAGTGGAGCCAAGTATGCATTGAGATCTGCCCACCACAGATTTCAATCCTTAGAAAGAATTTAGGTCAGAAAGAGATGCTAAGAAATAGACTGCCATTCCGAGTACCACTGCAAAACTTATTACTGTTGTCCAAATATCTTTTCAGCACATCAGGCTTGGATAAAGTACATTAGTAACAAACCTTAGTTAATATACACTACATTTCTATTGGGAAGATTTTGCTAGACATCTAGTATGCCTATCTGGATACCACTGTCATGCATAGATGTAGATTTGCACTCTAATGTATGTAGTTTTTCATCCTATCTTGTTTTTTCTGTCCTTTGTCTTCTAATTACCTCTGAGTATATCTTTTACCAGGCATTGTCATACTACGTCCTCTCACCAAGACAGTGTTTATTTTGGTATTTCCTGAAGGTAAGACAAATACCTCATTGACATCAAAAGCTTAGCCTTAATTGCATCCATGGCATGGCTGTTTAGAGAGATGGGCCCTACACACATTGGCCCAATTCAGCAAACCCAAGGGACTCACTGCATGGGAGTGCTATGCAGGTTCAGGATATCTAATGCATGTATTCTTGCTCATTTGCTTTAGGGCACTTTTCAGACTGAAAGTCTGAGAACCACAATCCTAGTCCTGAAAACACACCTTCCTTCCTGCCACACCTGCCCTGTAACCTGCCTTATCTACATCATTTATGAACTTTTTCACATGAGGCTGTCTATAATTTTTTGTGTTTGCCTGGTGATGGCTATGAAGATTGTTAGTTGGCCTTAGATAATAGTGTAGTAAAGATACTACAATTAATTGTCTACTTTGAAGAAGAATAGTGTCTAAATTTATTGTTGTGATATAAAATCCATTAGAAAGGTCACTTTTTGCTTTGAACTCAATCTTGAAGTTGAATTGAAAGCTGTGTAAAGGCTGAAGGACAGTTGTGATTTTCAGGGATGTTTATTATGCAGAACTGAAAAACCAGACATGCACTGGGCAGACAACCTAAGGACTTAAGAGACCACTTGTGAGTATTCAGGTTGCAAGCCTCTTTGACTTTGAAAGCCTTGCTCCCTCACTCTCTAGTTCTGCATTTTCACCATAGCTGAGCTACCACCTGCACAGCTCTGCCAAAAAGGTGCGTGTGTCCAGGGAATAAGTGCATGATATTCTGCTTCAGGCAAGGTCAGCTGGGTTAGTTCAAAGAGCTGACAGATGTGGGCTTGTGCCCAGCAGCGTGCTTTGTCCAGGGCAGATTTGGGAAAGAGCAGCATAATTCCAGCCTGCAGAGCTGAAGGAAGAGGCCTGATTTCCAGGAGTGACAATTCCAGTTCCAGGATCCTTAGCCTGCAAATCCAGGTCTGGAAGAGGATGTTTACTGGCAGCCCTGAAAATAATGTGTGTTTTCTAAGGCTAAGTCATGTGGCCATTGTAGAGATGGCCTTGTGGAGTTCAAAGACATCCGTTCCCATCCTTAAAATGGAAATTACCCTCTTCCTGGTATATCTCAGGTGTCCAAAACAAATCACCTGGGCACTCACTCCTCACATGTTTCAAAATCAGCAGGATCAGTGAGTACCATTTTCACTGTTCAATAGGGCTGGCTGGACGGCTGCTGTGATGACAAACGTCTGGATGCCTCTCATCTCTTACACAGGCCCAGCTGCTTCTCCAGTACATAGCTGAGCCTAGACTAAAGACCATTCACCTTGCTACCTAAGGCTTTGTATGGCAATGCAAAGGGTCTGGAAAGTATGCAAACTGCATGTGAGTAGAGACTTATGCTGCAAAGAAATAACTTTTAAAACAATGCACATGTTTAAGAGGAGTAAATTTCCATGTGAGAAACCTAGATTTTGCACCAGAGTGTGAAATGGCCACAAACATACAGGCATTTTAAGAATGCAGGCCAACCAAGTCTGTCATTTAACTAACAGGAAGCATAGTGTAGCTGAGGCATGAAAGTTGGTACCAGCCACAAGCATGGTAATCTCTGGCAAGCATGACTGCCAAAACTTGCAATCAGGCTTTCCCCTCAACTCTCAAAGCAACTTCCTTCACTCCCAAGGAAACTGAGCTGGCACTGAGTTCCCACGAGAAGCAGATCTGCTAGGCACCTGGAGAAGTGCCCCTGCTGGCACTGTGTGCCACCGAGCAGTTGCCTACCTGCTGCCTACTCAGGGCCTACCCACAGCCTGCCTGCCTGCTGCAGGCTGGGGGCTGCTGTGATGGTACAGCTGAGGAGCACCTTGGTGATCAGAGCTCCTGCTCTGCAGAAAGCGGCTCAGCCCATCCTGACAAAACCTGTTTGGATTCAGGCTTGCCGTTCAGCAAGATACCAAGCTTCAGCTGACAGGGTGAATAATAAGGATCTGTCACATCCCTTGGTAAATAGTTTTAAGGAATAATTACCTTCAGTGCTGAAATGATTTTAATCTAGCTTCACTGTCCAATCATTTTGTCTTGCTGTTTTTTCCTAATTGATTTCAATGGCAGTACTCACAGAAGCCACTTTCCCTGCAGGTGTTTGATGCACCAGGATGATTCCGCCCCTAACCTTGGAGCATTGGTGCATGGTGGTGCTACAGTGTGACCTCTTACTTCCACCTGGGGTGGAGCACAGTGCTTATTTGTCTCCTAACAAACACATTTGCTCTGAAAATTTGCCTCCAATAGTTTGTAGCATCTGCCTCTTTCTGGCCATTTTCTGACACATTGTATACACATTTGTTCCTCTCTAACACTGCATGACCAGGTAGGAAAATGTCTGCACCTGAACCACTTGTTTTACCACCACAGCAGCTTTCGCACAGCTGTAGCACTGACATTTTTTATTTTTGTGTGTGTGTAATGTGAGCACAAAAGTCTTATTCTGACCAAATCTCACACTGCCTGTACAAATTCTCTACTTAATGGTGAGGCTCAAAGCTAGAAAATGGAGCTAGTACAAGAGTCTGCCATTTAGTAGCAGAGCAGTGAGGATGCCAGGCTTTTGCACAGTTACACTGCACTGCTGCAGTCTTTGTTTGACAGACCAAGGCTGGGTAGGAGAGAAACAGTCTGTACAGTAATTGCAGCAGCTGCTGCTGTAGGAGAAGCTGTAGTACTGGGAATTACAGGCCATCAGTCTGCCAGGGTATTTTGCAGTCATCTTGTGCAAGATGACAGTCACAGGCATGCATTACAGGCATAAGTTTGCACTTGAACGGAGACTTGAATCAGTCTGTTAAGGACTTCATTATTATTCCATGTATTATTCCATCAACCTTGAAGTGGGTCAGGTACTGCAAGGGAAGCCAGCACTGGTTGGACAGCATTAATTTTTGTTATTATGTACATTGTCTGGTTAGACCTGTTTCTGAAATGTGCCACTACACGATGCACTCATTGCAGCAGCCTCAGCACATCTCCTGCCAGGCCCTGCATGCAGAGCACAGGCAGCCTGCTTGCACCAACCAGAGCCAGCAGGACTTGGGCAAGGAGTGGGGCTGTGGGATGGGCACACCAGCAGGGGTTCTGCCTGCTGAGTCAGGTTGCTGATGGATAGAGCAGGGCTTGAGCAGTGCCACAGTCTCATTTCCTTCCTGCTTGTGAGAATGTTTGGAAGTATTTTCAGACTGTTTTGATTTTGGAACAGTTGAGCTGTTTAGGCTGTCATATTTTAATGTTTACTCTATTTGTGGTATCATTCAAATGAAACAGAAATTTTATTTAAACACAGCCTAGCCCAAAGTTATAAGGAACGAGCAAGCAAAAAAACCTTTTGCTGCCTGTCTTCCTTTTGCACAGCTCAGACTGCACACCACAGGTGGAAGCACCAGCTAGCTGTGGGTTGGGGACCGGACCAGCACAGCTCCCGTGCGCACAAAGTTAGTCAGCAAGACATTACTGTGATCTGCAGAGGAGGAACAGAGACAGGGCACTAAAAGCATACATTTACCTGGGTGTCCTGAGCTTTGTTGTTCTTTCAGTGATTTTGAATAAGATTCTGCATTTGGCAGAACTACTTCTGGCAGAATCCTCCACGCGCTCAATTCAAATCTGCCCTGTACTTCGCTCTTTGGATGCCTGTTTTGCTGGTGCCTATCTGTGTGGTGTTAAAAAAATACAGATTTTTCCTTAGGTTGTAGAAGTTGTGATAAAAAGAATGATTTTTTTAATTGTATCACCCAACGGGGAAGATAAGGAAAGTGAAGAGACTATTTTATAGTTATGATTACTACATCACATATTCATGCAAATCTGAAAGCAGATATCACATGCAAAGTGTGCAGTCATGTACAAAAAAAAAAAAAAAAAAAAGCCCTCCCCCTGTTCTGGGCTTTAAAGAGAGCACAATTGCTGTATTTCCCACAGCAACATGCAAAAGCTATTTTGTTCCTTTTTTTTCCTGCAATGGGACCTTATAGAGAGAGGTCAAACCCTAAAACATCTGCGCCTGTATTTGCAGTGAGGCATTTGGGTTCTCTGTGGATCAGGACTGGGTCATTCTGTTTCCTGCTGCAATGTAAATCTTTTTTTTTTCTCCTTGTTTATTTTAATAGTCAAATATTGCTGACAGTTGTAAGAGTAAGGGGAATTATGCATGTATGATTCCTTGAAAGTGATATTTACTTCCAAAACATCCTGACTTTGGTGGAGCACAATCAAGCCGTAATGAGGAAAGGTCACAGTGTGAAATAAATAGCATTCCCTCAGATGTACAGGGAATATTTTTCTGTATCTTAAACAAAGGCCTTGCTCCGGTTTTAAAGTCTGCATTATGAGAAGGTAAATTAAGATTGGTTCTCATGTAATGCACTCTTCACTTTCTTCCAAAATTTCTGCTACTCTTTGCATGACTGAGGTGAGTGCTAAGTCAGATTATAAAGATAGAATGTAAGTAGTTAAAGATTTGTGCCACCTTCAAGATAAACAAGTCAATGAGAAGGGTCATCCTTACCATGCTGATGGAAAGATGGTAACGTCTCATTCAGGTGAACATATTTAGTGATATCAGTGATATCTAAAATCAGAGGAGGACTGATATGACCTCAGGAAAAAAAGAAAAAAAAAAAAGTAAATGGCTGCTTTATTGATTTCTTCTCTGTTCCATACAGGTTGTTCTGAGGGCCCTTATACCTCATAGTTGCACGTGGTTGACATTGGCAGAAAATGTGTGTAAGGCTGTTGTAACACAAAAACTCTGAATGTTCAAGAAGCGAACCCATTCCTCCCCACACAAACCGTTACTTGGCTGCAGGACCAACAGAAGATACAGAAGATCTGCAGGCGAGATAGCTGAGATGATCTGTTTAAGCAATAGGGCGGCTACTTCTTCCTATGTTAATCTGTCCTCCACCCGTCTGTCTTGTTTCTGGCTTTGACCTACCAAGAATTAACATTATAAGCACTTAATGAACCTCTAAATTAGTCATCTGTGTAAGCTCAAAGCCTTAACTTTTAGCTAAATTTCATTTTGCACACTATGAATGGAAGTAGAAACTTTGCACTAAAAAAGTTGTTTCCATCCTGCACAGTCACAGAACAGACCTCAGACATGAAGGAAGGAGCAGTGAGTGAATTTCTATGCAGCAGATATCCCCACTGGATCATAAATCCACACAAAAACAAGTCTCAGGCTGCAATTTCAGCTTTTAATAATAAAGTTAGCACTAGCAATACTTGTGATAAGGTGCTGTATCTATAAGCTCACAGTGTAAAATAAAACTACTTGACATGAGAATTGAAGTATGAGTATTTTTATTTTTGTTCAGCATATTGAGCCTAAACCAACAGCAACTAAGGGCAAGTCAGCGCTTTTCAAACTTTTAGTTTAAAATACTCACAAACTACACACAACTTGGATGAAGAGAAAGGAAGAAGCTAACGTTCCTAGGCTGCCATAAGCATAAAACCAGTAGGAGAAGAAGCACAAAAGCAGTAATAGAAGTTAATCCGGAGCAACCTGCTGCAATGGATACAGGAAAAGCACATAGGGATGGTTTTCAGCAGTTCTATTTTTTATTTTTATTTTTTTTTAATTTTATTGGAAGAAGACATGTCAGTTCCACAAAAACAGTTCTTAGGAAAAGCCTTGGTTTTTGAAAACAACACCGATTTTTTTGCAAAGTACTCTTGTAACATTTTCAAATTGAAAACCGCATTCCAGTACAAATTTATGTTTCACTTTAGTCTTTCAAGCTCTTTTTACAAAAGTCAAAACCAAAACTTTTCAAATTACTTGGCCCTAGCTGTCTTACAGAGGGGAAAAGAAAAAGACGGTGTCTGAAAATGTCCTAATTTTGAAAAGGAAACACTTAGGAGCAAAACAAATATTGAAATGATGTGGAAACAATGTGGAATCTGTGTTCTTTGTATTAGCAAACGGCAATCATTCCCCTCTCATCTCATCTGTTTGATCTGCATTGACTACGCTGTAATTTTGAGAAGGACTCACTGGCATTGCATAGTGCTGCTGCAATCATTGTTTATCATGTTGCTGTTATATAATATCTTCTCCAGGCGTATACTTAATTCTGATCAGATTAAAGTGTACTAACATGTTTATAGTCCCAGTGGGAAGTGGTTGTAACAAACACAGAGACAAAAGGGACGCAGTTGCTCTTTCAGAAAGCAAACTAGCTCAGAGAAGTTCTCTGGTGTCCTGAGGGCACGTGCTGCAGAGGCTCCTGGAGGGGAGCTGTGATGGGAGAGTTAAGCAGAGCTGCAGGAAGAACGTGCAGCGGGATGCCCTGCTATCCAGTCCTAGGAGTCACTTAGAAGAGATTCTCTTCCTGTCTGCGTGGCGTGCATCCTCGGGACGTCAAGCCAGTGATCTCTAGACCCAGCTTTCAGGCTCCATCCCCTACCCGCAGTCAGGCCTGGTGCGTTACGTTCCTGCTGACCAGCCTAACTTTTGGGGATCTGTACTGCTGCCGGCTCACAGGCCCTGGCGCTTGCCAAACACCCTTCCCTCCTGCAGCACCTGCCCTTTCCCAAGCGGCCTATATTTAGCTCCGTGCCCGTGTCAGCACCGCCTCGGGTGGCACCCTCATTTCTCAGGCACGCACCGTGACGGCGGAACAAAACATAAACACAAATAAACGCCTTGCATCACGCCACTCCGCGTCTCCGCGGAGGGAAACGCCCGTGGGTGACATGACTCAGAGGGGCAGAATTGCAGACATCGAAGGGCGGCAGGGCGGCCGAGCACCGCGTGCCGCTCCCGTGCGGAGCGGAGCGGAGGTCAGCGCGGGCACCGCGGGACGGGCTGCCCGGCCTCAGCCCCCCCGAGCGCCGCGAACCTTTCCCGTCCGAGCGCCGGGAGCCGTGCCCGGGCCTGAGGAAGCCCCGCAGCCCCGCGACGCCGTACCTGCTCCGCGCTGCCGGCACCGGGCATCGGCCGGGCCCTCGCGGACGGCTCCGCCCGCCGCCACCGCGGCTCCCCGCCAATCGGCGCCGCGCGCCTCCTCCGCCCGCTCCGCGCCGCGGCGGTGACGGCTCGCCGGACGGTCTCGCGAGATCGACGGAAGCCTCGCGAGAGCGGCGAGGCGCGCCCCTCCCCCCGCCCCGCGGCGGCGCCCCGCCCCGCGGCCCTCCCGCCGCCCCCGCCCGCCCGCCGCCGCGGCCGGATCCGTCCCTCGTCGCTGCGCCCTGGGCGGTGGGACGGGACGGGGAGGGGAGGAAGCGAGAGGAAGGGGAAGGGAAGAGGAGGAAGGAGGGGGGCGCTCGGCCCTGCGCACTGAGCGATGTTTGTCCGCCATCGCGGCGGAGGAGGCGGGTGAAGGAAGCGCCGCCGCCGGAGCGAGGGCCCCGCGCCGCCGCCGCCTCGCCTCGCCTTCCGCCGCTCCCGCTTCCCCGCCCCCCTCCCCCCCCCCGCGGCCCGGCCGGCCCTCCGCGCAGCCCCGGGGGCCGCAGCCCGCAGCGAAGATCGCCGGCGGCCTCTCGGCCCGGCCCCGCCGCCCCCCGCGCGTCCTCCGCGCCCCTCCCCGGGGGGGCGCCGCCGCCGCCGGCCCCGAAGATGTCGAACCTGAGCAAGGGGACGGGCAGCCGGAAGGACACCAAGATGCGGATCCGAGCCTTCCCCGTGAGTACCGGCCCCGCCGGGCCCGTAGGCCGCCCGCGCCGGGCCCCGGCCTCCGCAGGCCTCGCGGCCTCGCGCCCTGTCAGCCGTGGGGGGGGGGGGGGGGGGGGGCGGGGGGAGCTCCGGGCCGGTCGCGGGCCTGCGAGGGGCGGGCGGCTGTCAGCGGGCCGGGAGGCGCCGGGAACCGCCGGGAACCGGGAGCGGCGCTGCGGGTCCGCCGCCGGTGGGTGGTGCGGAACGGGGCCCCGCTGGCGCCCGCCGCCCGCCCTGAGGCACCGCGGTGCGGGGAATCCACGCGCGGCGGCGGGGCGGGAGGCGGCCGTCGGCTCTTTGTTTTCGAGGCAGAGGCCTCGGGGAAGGAGTGGAAGGTTACACGGCTTCGTCCGCGACGCCGGTTAGCTCCGGAAGGGGGGTGGTATTCATTTGTGTCTTCCGGAGAGTTTCCTCGTCGAGAATTTATTTGACTCTCTACGCCGTGAAAGAGGCTCTCAGTCGTACGATTATGAGACTTAGGTGGCGGAGTGCCAGTTGTTGCTGTAAACGTCGGGCACAGGTAACTTCTATGCGTGTTCTGTAGGGCCGTGGGCATGCCGTGCCTCCCTTGGATTGCGGATGGGAAGGAGCCCGATTGTTCATTTCTTCTGCCATAAAGCTTGCAGTGTTTTGACAGTTGGTTCAATTAAAGCTTAGAACAGAATAACAACTGCAGGACTGTTAATGGCGGTGAGAAATGAGGTACAGAGGAAAGCTTTGGTCTGCCTGAGGTTTGCCAGGAAGTGCATGTGTGTGTGTGTGTGTGTGTGTGTATGCATGCACCGATGTGTGTGTTAAAAAGAAGTTACTTAGTTGAGTCACTGGCATGTGGGGTTTAGCGTAACTTTTTGATGTTACGCCTGATCCTGGTAGGTAGTAGTAGAGAACTAATGAGCCCTGCCTTTATAGAGAAGCTGGGCGTATCTGTTTATCTTATTTACTGACAAGAAGTATATCAGAATATTTGCTTTGTGAAAAACCTTGCTGATAAAGTTGGAGGATTGTCTATATTTTCAGCAGCTTCTTTAGTCACTGTAATGTGACTGACTGCTTTCCTCTTCCCTCTACTTCTGATCATCAACAGTTGCATTTAGTGGTAAAAGTCAAAACAAAGAAGTGAGCTGTAAAGCATAGGACTTCTAGCTGGAGAGAGATTTTTGGTCTCCAAATTGCATGTATTTCTTTCAACAGTCTTTTTTAAGATTGTCAGTTTTGTTTGGATATTCTGACTTGTAGGAATAAAGTCTTCCTGCGACGTGGCTGGGGCTTTACTGACAAAAAGTAGGAAAAGCTATACAAAAATCAACTATGACATAAATAACGTGTACATTTTATAACCAACTACAGCAAAAAAAAAAAACCAAAACAATCTTTTGACTTGAACGGATTCATTTATTAGAACTGAATGCATGGATATGCGTTAGCCAGGACCAGCAAACTCAACAAATGAGATCAACTTTCCAAGTGATTTTTTTCAGTGCTTTTACAAATAAGCACATGAAATTAAGTTGGTGGGTGAAGATCTCTGCTCTTATAGAAATGCAAACATTGTCATCAATTCTTTTCTTCTAAAACCATTCTTGTTCACATTTTTCTTTTCAGTTTAAAAATATGTTTAGATTAAAATTCTAAACAAAACCATCAAAGCTCCCCGAATTATTGTCTCCCTAAAATAACAGTAAGTACAAATAGGCATCAGGGCGTGCAGATCTTAAACGCTTGGTGATTTCTATTGACAGTAATTTTCCAGGTGTTTCATTCAGTAGATTTTCTTCTCTGAGACATTTAGTGGACAATCCTGTTGATAGATCAGGCGTTGATAGAGAAGAAGCGTGTAGTTGGTTAAGAGATTTGGAGGGCTTTGCCTTGCATGGTTGCAGAAGTCAATAGTTAGAGTCCACGTTAAAATCTTAACACAGATTTTGCAGAGCCCCAAGTGTTGGTGTAGCTTTAGTCCTGTGAATGGTGCCAGCGACTGCAGTGGGATTACTCATGTCAATGAGGTTACATCTGTGTGCGGGATAGAGTCTATATTTAGAGTGTGTACTATTCCTACTTCACTTATGGTTCTTCACTCTTTTATCTCACATTTGGTGCTTCTGCTCTTCACTACTGATTTAGGAGTGCCTTCAGAGGTGACTTTGTTGGCTTCTTCAGGTTTTGTTTTGTGGGTTTAGGTCTCCTTGTTCTGCTTTAGTTGGCTTTTTGCTCGGAGGTCGCTGCTAACTGTTGTGTGAAAGTAGAAGCAGCCAGATTGTATGGGTAAGGTTCCTGGAACATAGCAATATTATGGAAACTCGATGCACGTAGGCTCTGTCCCTTTTTATGTTTTTATATTTTATTTTTAAACTTCTTCTCTGTCATTGTTGTATCTTGCAATAGCTGAAGGAGGGATCAAATAATATTTTGCGAAATAATACTACGCATGTTTTTTATTTGCAATTAAGTAGAATTTCACAAACACCTTTAAAACTACAAATGTTTTACCGAGTGATCTTCATGTTTTGGTATTTTTTCTAGATTCTTTATTGTTAATTTCTTGTAGTTGTCAGCAGAGTAGCCATTGTGGCAGGTCTCCTTTACTTTTTGCTAACTCTTGTTATGTGCCATGTACTTTTCCTTACCTCACGGTGTGGTCTTTTCTTACTTTGAGCACATGGCATACTATTTTGTTAATTGACTGTAAAACCATTAAAAAAATAATTAAGGCAAATAATTTCCTGCACATTTAACCATCTTTTTTTTTTTTTTTTTCTGTTCACAAGAGGAAAAAAGTGTTTTCTTTGCCTAATTTAAAAACTAACTTCTTAAAAAGAAATGTCTCCTCATGTCAAGTTTGAATTAATGACAGTGATAATCTTTGCATCAGAAATTTCAGGAGCTCGTGAAAGTTTCATGTGTGCCCAATGGAGCAAACTGATGAGGAGGAGGTGGTGTGGTTAAGTAATCTCACGTACCATAGCAGAAGGCTTTCATTGTGCTGCTTTCAGTAACCACTTCTGGGACTTTTAACTCCTTTATAACATATAGCTGTTCTCTATTTGTGTCAGATACTGTCCGATACCATTCTGTGTAGGGTCAGCATTAAAGCAGGAGTTGGAATTTAGTGTATGGACATTCTTGTGTGGTTATAGGTTCTCTTTGGTTAAGCAACCTTTAAACTTTCATGTTTCAAATTCAGAAACACTGGGGAAAAAATAGAAATACGCTGTAGCTAGATGCTAAAAGAATATAATTTGTGAAATGTCAAGTGATTGTCACTCATGTAAGTGGAATGTAACTTGTAATTTTTTTATTATTTGGAGAAGTGCAGTAGTATTTTTGCAAAATATGTAGTACGTGTCTTATGCAGAAATACAGGTTTGATACTCCCACAAAACATGGGTTCATTGCACTGGTTTTGAGAAATGCTGGGGGTTGTTTTTCACACCCTCCCCCAGCTGAAAGTACTCTCAAGTCTCAGGCTGCCTCCCGCTGCTTAGCTCTCAGCCAACCCGTTATTGCTGGCTAAAGGAATACTTCAAAACCTCTCAAACAATCTTACAGCAAATCTAATTTTAACATGATTTAGTTGACCTCTGAAAGGTGGTGCCAAAGAATGACAGTTCTGCACTTCAAGCTCTTGGAGAGATGTCTACAGCTGCAATCTGGCATGTATAATAAATTAGGTTTCCTGCAAGTGTGCTTGAGCTGCTTGGCGTGACTGGTTAGGGAAAATAGCAGCCTTAGATGTGTTGTGATTGGAAAGTTTTACAAAATAAAAAATGCCCATTTCTTACAGGAATAAACAGTATATGAGAATTCAAGAAGGGTTTGATAATTAATTTTCAAAATTGATGCAAGTAATGTTAAGTTATGTTGAACAATTTTTTATTTTTTTGCAAGAGCTCATCCCTCTCTTAAATCAGTCTGGTAATGGTCACCTTAAAGTTGGTGGCTAGATGTTCCTGAAAACCAGCATGACCTAGTGGTAGGGTAGTGGGTTTGATTTCTAGAGCTCTGTATGTTTGGGTTTGTGTTTTCCTTTTTTTTTTTTTTTTTTTTTTTTTTTTTTTTTTTTTTAACCTTAGTGCTTTTAGTCAGTTTTGTTTCCTGCAGAGCTGTCTTCCCTCTCTATAGCAAGACTGCAAAATAGTATTTTGCCAATTCTCAGAACTGTCTATTCTGGTGAATCACTATTGTATGGTTACATTATGAATTCTGGAAAGCATTTGGAGAAATCCTACGCATGCATTTGAGACAGAATGAGTGTTTCAAGTCTGTATGCTTCAGTGATTTTTATTTGAAATACTTGTGCCCAAGAAAATTCTCGTTTCGTGCAGTCTCATGGAAAAAGTCCACTGTCAGTCCAGTTTGTCAATTGATGTTACTCCTGAGTTTTCAGAACTTTCTTTGTGGAAGAAGTGACTCAGCTCTTACATGAGAAAGTACTATAGCTCCTACCTCCACCGATGCTGCTCCTTTCCCTTCAAACCAGCAGCTGCTGTTTTCAGCTTCGTATAGGCAGAAGGATTTTTTTCCCCCTCAGGGAATGCTGACTGCTTCTGCGGTTTGTTTTGGATCTTGGAGTATTTATGATACAAGTTGATATGAAGTTTGTTAAGTTTATGTTGCAATTTGTAATGCGTAGATCTATCAAATCAAGAAGTTGGTGTAAATTTTGTATCTTGCTTGAGTGTCTTAGAACAGGTAGACCCTAGAAAACACACTAAAATGTAGTTACATTTTTAAATGATCAGATTAGACAAGCAACATTTGTGTTTCTGCTTTGGCTTCTTCAGAGCATAGCTGCTGTATTGCTGAGTGTGTTAGATGAATGGAAAGATACAGGGGACAACATGAGGACAGAATTGGAAGATAGTTGACTGCAGGCTTCTTTGACTGATCAGAATAACTCATTTCCACTGAGTGCTGCAGTTCAGTGCAACCACCTACTTCACTTTGTGTTTTTCCATAGTTGGCTTCATGAATCCTGATTGTTCTATATTCTCAAGCACTTATTTGTAAGAGCATCTTGGCTACTTAAATGCATAGTGTATAGAGCATTAATAACAACATTTTTGTACATTTATAACCTGGAAATAAAGAAGACCAAAAAATTAAAACACTGTTTGTCTTAATCAAAAGAAACAAGTGTTGTTTTGGTGTGAACTAAAATTACAGAAATATGGGAACACCTGTTCTTTGTTGGACAATTAATCTTATGAGGCTTTCCCATTTCCACATAAATATATGCACACATTTTAAATGCTATGAGCAGTCTGAATGTTCCAACATTAATTGTATCATTTTGAGAAGATGCTAACACTAATGCCAAGGTAGCCTCTGAATACTTATTGGTTTTTCTTTCTGTTTATTTCTAGCACGCCGTACATATTCTCTTTCAGTTTTGGTATAACCTAATCTTATTAGAATTTCTCAGTTCTGTAGGCATTCAGGGTTCAGCTGCAAGTTTTCTGGTTCTTTCCTTCTTAGTTTATTAACTTTCCTTTTAGATCTCAAGTTCTGAGCAGTCATCATTCCATGTGGTCTGAGGTTTGAGTACGTGCCCCTGTATGCCACTGGAAAGAATAGTGTTCTTTGTGGCTCTTGCCTGCATTTGAAATTTGTGTCATTTTTGTGCAAGACTATAAAATAACCCCCACTGGCTTGTTAAGGTTTCATACTGGCTGATTCAGTTGGAGTTTTTCAGGCGGCTCAGTAGTTTTCTCCCTCCCATTATTGCATTGTACAGTAGTACACTACACAATTAAGCACTAGTTACCATTTTTTTCCCCTGTTGGATAGTGATAGATGAAAGGGCTTTATGAGAGTTGCAGAAAAACTGATCAATAATTGCTTCTATTGTATGTTAAAATTCATAACAACATATAACAGAAATAGGATATTTTTTTCTTGGATAAATATCATTGTTATAATTTTTCAAAGTGCTTCTTTTTTCTGTTTGCACAAGTGTATATGATGAAACATAACACTATTTCTCAGAATTTCAAAGACGTATCCTCAAGTCTTTGGCAGGAACTTCTAAATTTTCTTCACCACCACGGATCTATCCTGTCTGATAATCTGTCTGTATGTGGTAAAAGCATTTTGTGATAGACTGGGACACATTTTTGTAAGATAGCTCAAACGAGAGCGTTCACAAAAAGCCCCAGAAAAGCTCTGCTGTGAAGCAGGATCTTGATTTTATGAATACTGGATATGGTCTTTGGTTGCTAGAAGTTGAACATGTGAAAAACCAACTCTTGAGAAGGAGGGAGCATAAGTTTCTTGTTCCAAATCAGTTTTTGAGGAGACAAGAAATAGGAGAGCATTAATAGAGAACTGCAGCATGCCCAAACACATTTTTTCATTGTATGATGATTTTGTTTGTTTCAAGTTCAGTTAAAGCCAGCATAAACTTATCGTTAATGGTTCATTTGTAAAGGTGCAGGCTTTGGAGTATTAGAAGTAAATACTGTTGCACAAAAGAGCTCCTATACAGGCATTTTTAATGTACAGGCTTTAGAGAAGGAAAAAAATTCTGTGTTTAATCTCTGAGTACAACAAGGAGGGGAAGATCATAATAAATATTTATGTTTGGATGGTACTTGCTGAGGAGCTGACTACATTTTTTAATTAGTTCTGCACAAAATCAGTGTTTGAAGGGTTAAAAATGCCTTGTTGCACGTTAAATAAATCTCGTGGTATGTAAGATGTATAGAGATAACATGTTTTAGTTGTTTAAAGTTATGGATGAGCTCTGTTTGTCAGTGGACGGGCCAATTTTTGTAATGCTAGTAAGAGTAAACAAGAGCAGATTATACATCTGGTGGTGTTACTGATGAGCTGTAAACATGTAAGGGTGTATTTCATGGCTTCCCTCTTTAAACTGTGCTGATTTTTGAAGCATTTTAGAATATTGGTGGAGCAGGGCTGCCTGCTCAGCTGGTGCAGCGTTCTGCTTTCCCTGGTGACTTTGCTGGGGCTGAGGCATGCTGCATCTCTCCTAGGCAGCATAAGATTGAGCATGTTACCAGTCACTATTGGAAAAGACTAGCCAAAAATAAAATAAAATAAAATAAAATAAAATTTCAGTGGATGTTATTTATTTCTACTTGATGCTGTAAGCTATTGAAGTGAGAAAAGTTTGATGGCATATGGGAGCAAAGCGTGGACGCGTGCTGGCAGAGCTGGGAGCAGCGGCAGGCCGGGCAGCCGTTGGGGCCGTTGGAGGCCGCCTGTGCCATGTTGGGGTGCTTTGAACGGGGAAGGAGGGAGTCTGACATCCCAGTGGCATCTTTGAGGTCTGGTGTTTTTTTGTCATTAGGTTGTAGGCAATTTTCCTTTCTGCTCTGAAGTCTCTGCCATGTCGGAAATGATTCCGGTGGAGGATTGAGCTGCCTTCCTTCTGCTGCAGCCAAGAGCTCGCTCAGCAAGTAGGCGGCTTTGTGGGCCGGCAGTGGGACTTGCTGTGTGCTTGTTTGCCTCCCTTCACTAGTCCTCAGGCTTTGAAAAGCGTGTCCTTGGCTGCTTTAAGAACTATATTGCAGATTGAAATGCTGAGTGGCTTCTGGCCTATGTTTGCAAATGGTGAAAGGCATGTCCACTGGTTTGTTCAACTTAGTGCCAGTATTTCACCATCTGCCACTTCACCACTGAGAAGAGCCTGTTAGGCAGGTACAGGGCACTGAGCTGGGGCGGTGCAGTGTCCCTGTGTGTCCCGGCACCATCCAGCATGCTGCTGGCAGCTGGGCGGGCGGCTCAGCTCTGCTCCATTCCTTTTCTCTTCTGAGGAGGTTCAGATATTTTAACGCCAGCTGTGCTTAGGATTTACTGCCATTACACAAACTTCTCAGAATTTTTTTCCGTAACTGTAATTTGGGAAAATTTGTTTTGAGATCTCTACTTCTGATGAGTTTAGAGGACACTTCTCGTGATTCCTCAAATTACTGATACTTGGTTTTACTCTTTTGTCAGGAGATAAAAGGACAGTTTGGATGTCAAATTTTTGTATTTATTCCTCTGTGTCATTCAGAGTGGATTTTTTATTTTTTGAGTTAAGCAATCCTAACTCTACTACTCCTTCCCCCTGCAAGGGTGCGATTTGCACCTCAAATTATCAATGCAAAGTCAGAGTTGGAGCAACAAAGATTACTGAATAAGCCAAAAAGTTACTTTGTGTCTGAAAATTCTTTTGTCACCTTGCAAAATTAAGCGTGAAAGATCAGTCTTTTTGAAGTGTAAACTAAGATCTAGACTTCAGCTCTTAACAGTTTCCAAATTAGCAAGAGAGGTTTCAAAAGTATAGGTGGTTTTCTCACTGTTGTTAGGTTGAAGTGATTGTAGGAAGAAAGTAGTTTCATGATAGGTGGTTTATAATCCTTCTCCGTTTTCAGGCATGGTGGTAATGTGTGCTGTGGCAATGTCATCGAATATTTCTGAAAGAGCCGTGGTTAATAATACAGGCAGTGTCACTCTTTTGGCTGTGTAAGCACTTCCATTCTATAGCAGTGACAACTGTCTTTTGAACTAGAACTTCCAATTTTCTGCCTCTTAGCAATTCGGATGTTCTAGAACTTTAAACAGTACCAAATAGTTTTGTTCATTTACAACTTCTAAGCAAGTTTTCTCTCTTGGTGGCAGGTGGGCAAAAGTTTGCACCTGTATTAAATAACGTTCTGCTGTCATCTTTGGTTAAAGCATTTAATTCTAGGATAAAGTCTCCAGTGTAATTAGCAGAGGCTTTGAAATGTTGAGGAGAAGTTAATTTTCATCTTTTTTTTTTTTTTTCTCTCTCTCCCTGTTATGGTATATTCATACTCCCTAGAGGATGTCCTTCTATCCTTGCTGACTAAAGTAGGTGTATATTTCAAGAAGTTTGGGCCCCATGGAAAATAAATAGCAAGACAGATGAGGCAGAGTTAGGCTTTGTGTAAGTGATCTTGGACACAGTATTTGCTTACTTTGACTGTCCTGTGTTGTTACTTATCCGACTGGTGGCATTTTTAAAATTTATTTATTTTCACAGAATCTTAAGAGCTGGTCTGTGTTAATGCATATGTACCAATAAGTGAATGATGTGAGGCTGGTAGCATCTTTCATTTTCCTTCACTGTTCAAGCAAGTATTATTCTGCCTTTATCTGTATGAATGAGTGACTATTTGAAGGTGTATTTTTAAACTGAGTATCATAAATTGCAAATTAAAATCCTAAATTAGTTTCAAGACAGTATAATGTAGTTTGTGAATTTCTCCTGGTGGGCTGTTAGGGGAGGGAAAGGCTGAGTCTGTCTTATCCACAGACTTACACTTGAAGTGCATGAGTTTGCATCTCTGATGGAAAAATGGAAAGGATTAGCAAATCTGAGGCACTAGAAATGAGTGAGCACACATGAAACTTGCTCTGAAGGAAGTGGATGCTGTTGTAATATGCTCATGCTGTTTACATCTATCAAAAGGTAATGTTTTAATCCCAAGCAATGTTTAGAGAGCTGACAAAATATTTAGTCTTTTACACTTGTGGTATGCTGTGAATCAGTTTTGTGGAAGACTTGACCTTAGTCTTTGGGTATATGATGCATTCTCATAGTTGTGTGTTAGTAGTTATAAACACTTTGTGTGGATTTAGTGTTGGAAAAGTGTGCAAAGGCCAGTAAGTGGAAAGATGTCTGTCATCAGAAAGTTGATAGTTCTGCTTCAATTTAAATTAAGAACTATTACTTTCTCTAGAGTGTCTTGTTTCTGCTTTTAAAAAAAAAAAAAAAAAAATTATTAAAAAAAAAAAAGATTTTAGACTATATTTTGTGTTTATTCAGTAACTGATTGCCTATCAAGTTTATATAGTCCTTAATCCCCATTCAGTTGAGGCAGGTGCTGGAGAGTTCTGCCTCATTTTTCTGCTTTCCATCAGGACTGCAGATTTGTAAGGCTACTAGAGGAGCACTGGGGGAGAAAGAAGAAATAGTGATTTAAAGAAAAGAAAAAAAGAAAGGGAAAAAACCAAACGCTGGTAAGTTAAAGTGCATTCTTAGTTCAGGATGAGTGTCATTCTTCTAAGGCTGTGACTAAAATATAGAAGGGAAATCAGTCTGATCTTTCTTTAAATTTGTTCAGTTCTCTAAACCCAGTAAAATTATTGCTGTGGAATGACATTTTCTGTTTGTTAAAGACTGACTTGAAACTTTTCACAGACAGTCAAATCGTTGCTGTGTGGCAAAGCTCCTGTCAGGCCTGCTTTACTGCAAGAAAATGTTCCTTTTTGAAGGAATGAGAGAATCTTTTATTTGTGGGGCTTTAGCCTTATTGCAAAAGGAAGTTCTTGGAAAATGTTAAATTTGCTATAGAACTTATCAAAGCCAACCAACCAAACCCAACCCAGCCCCTTCCTTTCCAAGCCCCCACCCCAAAACAGTGCTGGGTTTGTGATGAGACCAGCAATGCTCTCAGACAATGCCTTGGAGGTTGACCAAATCCATCAGTCACTGAGCGGGAGGTGCAACTCCATCATTTAAGAAACAATCATTCTTTAATCTACTTATCGCTTCCTGTCCATGCTGCCAGAGCAGCTTTTCGTTGCTGCAGAATGCGTTTGAGCAACCTGTAGAAGGAGAGGGGTTTTGCCTACAATCCTGCAGCTCCTGGGTGTTTTAATTGACAGAGGGTATTCCCTTTGTCTCATCTGTGCATTCTGCATGCTTCTGACCAAAGTCTGGTAGAGTTGGAAGGATGGATGGATGTTGTGGTTTCTGAGCTGAGGTCTAGCGAGTTGTTTGGGCCACTTTTGTTGACAGATTGGTGTGATTTTCCTGCAATTTTTTTAACAAATGGCCAGAGTGGTGTAGTAACCCAAACGCAGAACTGCTTTAGGTCAGGATGTTCTGTACTTTTTTTCTCTACCTGCTCTTTCGTAGCTTCCATTCATGTTTTCATGTATGTAGCAGTCTACCTGTTCAGATAGTACAATTCAGGAGTTTTGTGTCTGATGATTAAGTTTGTCTGAGACTAGTTGTTTTTATTTGAGAGTGTGGGTTATGGAGTTGTTGAATTCTTGACACAATGATGTTTTCTGGCGATCAAGTGTAGCCAGTGCACCTCTGCCAGGGATGCTGATCACTAGGCAGCAGTGAAGATTTCAAAATCCAAAGGAGTCTGAATTTTTATCTATTCCATAGCTGAAGAATGTGTACTTTTGTATCTTAAAATGCCATGTTCAGAGAGATTCTGGTAGCAAACACTCAAGCAACATATCTGTCATTGCAAATTCTTGCATTTTAAATTAGTGATACTGGAAAGGTTTATAAAATTTCCAGGTACTGATGAGGTTCTGAGGCAAAAATGTGCTGCTACTGCCCTGTTCTGGGTAACCTCAGCCAAGCTTCCTCCAGAATGAAGGACCCAGGCTAAGGATGCTGAACTATTATGTAATGCACTACTTGGTACTATCTTGGTGACTTCCCTGTCTTGAAGTGAAGAGATAGTCCAAGAGGTGGGAGATGCTGTGAAACTGGTCAGGACTGTGGTGGTGGTTCTTGATGGCAGCAGTCAGTCCCTGCCCATTTTGTCTGCTGACAGCTAGGAAGTAGTAATGAGAACAGACTGCAATTACTAGGTGCAAATGTTTACCAACAGAGCCACTAAACTAGCTTGAATTGCCAGTATCCACTCACTTCCTTCAAGGTAGATGGTGTAAATGCTTGCATTCTGAAACTTCAACCTGTTCTTGCTCCAGTGCTTTGGGCATTAGATCTAGAAGATACGGTAGAAAGGATAAGGCAGGTGTTGGCTACATTTTTGAAACTTTTAAGAAACTTTGCTTTGCGGTAATCCAGTTCTGGATGTATCCATTTCACTTGGCAGTGTAAAGACTGCAAACTGCAGAAGAATGGAGTGGTGATGTTTGCAACATTTTTGAAAGTAAAAATTTGATGTGGCCTTTTTGTAGTCTTTAAACTTGAGAGAATTAATAGTGGTCTGTTTGGCCTGAGATGGTTGTGATTCAGTCTTGGAGGATTTGATAGGATGGACAGATGTTGTTAAAGAGAAGGAATACATGCATCTGTATCTGCATTGTGTCAGTATGGTAGAATAAAGGACCTTTTGAATTCTTTGCAGACTTTTTTTACTGTGATATGATTTTGTTTTCATGTGTGCAAATGTTGTAGTCTTAATTTCTTCAAGATGTACTTCTGTGCTTTCAGATGTTTGTGTTCAAGTTGCATCTTTTGAATCATTAGCATCAGGGCAGCAGCAGTTCCTGGAAGTTTTCCAGTTAACGGCATCTTATGAACAGCCATCTTTCCTGCCAATAAGGGACTTGATCTCTTGCCCATTCCCCAGGAAGGGTGATGTTCGGATAAACTGTAGTATGTTAGCACATGTCCAGAGAAAAGATATTGGCTTCTAAGTATCTTTGTGAAACAGAGTGTAAAAGCTACTGGAATGATTGGAACAGGCTGCCCAAAGAGGTGGTGGGTGCCCCATCCCTGGGGGCATCCAAGGCCGGGCTGCTCCAAGCTCTGAGCACCTGATGGAGCTGCGGATGTCCCTGTTCATTGCAGGGCTGTTGGACTGGACGGCCTTTGAAGGTCCCTTCTGACTAAGGCACAAGAATGACAACTGTATTTAAGCTGTGCAGTTCATTTTTAAAATATTCAACTGTTAGAAGGAATCTGGGAATGAACATGAAAGAACATCTGGTTTCTGATTCTGTGTTCAGATTTGTGGAAGAGGATCACTTAAAGGCTTTGTTATTACTTGGGATCTAGGGAGTTGCATCAGATAGGAAAATTAGGATCATAGTTCTCTAAGAGGCTTTTTAGAGATGCTTTAGTGTAAAATTCTGAAAGATGAAAAATGTATTCTAGTGGCATCATGAGCTCAACTAATTTTCTTTATTGTTTGGGATGTATTTTTATTTAAAAAATATTCTGCATGCAATCTGACTTAAGGAATACAGAAATAGATTAACCTCAAGTTAATAATCCAAGGGTAGATTTTATCCTTGCAATTCTTTTGCAAATGTGAAGATGATATGTGAAGGTTTCTTCTTTTCCAAGTCAAACAACTTTTCACTAGTGGAGGGGAAATAACTTTTTGTACAAACTTGACATGATATCCTGCAACTTTAGTTTAGTCCCCCAAATCTCACAGATGCTAATCTAAAGCAAGTTCGGAGTAGAAAAGGATGGTGTGCTGAGAAGCAGTGCCTTTTTTGTCTGATCTTAGAAGGTAATAAACTATACCTTTATTTGGAGTATTTCTTTATATCCTTGACATTACCTTTTCTGGATCTTTCTTGTGCTTTTAGAGCAGCTTGGTGTGTTGGCTGCTAAGTGAGAGAAAGCTCTATGTTTGTATTTGTATCCATTGAGTTTGGGGTAAACAAATACTGCAGTCATTCCTTCACTTTTCATAGCATTCTAATTAAAAATAGTAGAAATGTTTATCTGTGATGTACAGATATGTCTACCTTTGGGCCAAGAAGTAGCAATGTTCAGATATCTCCTCAGAGTAGGGGCTGGTTATTTGCCTGTTTTAAAAGGCAGTATGACTGGTATAAATCTGATATAAATTTACTTCGCAGTTGAGATTTAAAAAAAAAAAAAAAGGTGTCAAGTTGGCTTAGAGACTTTTTGATTAGTAAGGAGAGACAATGACATAGGTAAGTGTTGGTTTGAAAGTCCACTTTGTTTGAAAACAAAACATCAGCCTTGTGAAAGAAAAGCTGGAAAGCTGTCTGCAATCCTTAGTAGTTGCCTTCGTTATCAGTACTCATAAAATTGTGTGTTCAAGAAGGCTTTAGAGAATTACTTCCCTAAAAAGGCACCAATATAGTAAATGCAAATCAAAAAGAAAATAAGTGACCTTTCAATATTATAAATAACACAGTAAGCACAGGGTATGTGTGTGGTAGAATAGAACCATTTCTGTTCTACTTAAGGTTTTGCTTTTGGGAGATAGGGAGCTAAAATTTTCTGAATGTGTGATTTGTTACTGTCTTTAGGTATTGACATGTCTCAGGTTTTGGGTCTGGACAGGATAGTAGGTTAAAGAATCTGCTATCAGGAGAGTGGAAGAGTATTAAATGATAGGATTATCGTTATCATGGAACTGTTGGTTTTTAACCACAACTCCCAAAGACTGGGAGGGCAGAAGATTGTTTTGGTTTTGACTTGTTTCCTTATCATTGTTTGATTACAAGCACAGGCATCTTCAGTTTTCTGGGTCCTTCTCCTCACTGTGTATTTTTTGGGTGGATGGGGAGTAAAGAAGGGAAGTACAGCAGGGCTGGTCATGATTTTCTTTCATTGTGTCATACTAACATGCTTGGAGTCTTATTTTCATGTTTGCTTTGATAATATTGGTAGATTCAAGGATATTTTATTTCTTCAGAGTAATTCTGAGAAAGGTATCTAATTTTTTTCTTCTGCCTAAGCCTTCTCACATCAACCAAATTTATCTTTAAAGTTGCATTTTGAATTTGATTTAATTGAAGTGGCTTTTCTTTCAGTTGGATAATGAAGCTTGATAGCTGAAACTTTATGCAGTGTTACTATCAGGTAGTTTGTTGTTGTTCTTACTTGAGCCTGTGCTATCTCAGGGCATCGTGTTTTGAAGCACCTTCTGTTGAATGACTTGGGTTGCTAAAACATGGTTATAAACTGATTCATCCTAATGATTAGATAGCAGAAGACAGAAATAGGCTTGATGTTTGAGTCTTTTTTATAACCATTTCTCTCTTTCACTGATTTTTTTTTCTAATGTTCATACTGTTTTTACTTAGTGTAATTACCAAAGTACATAGCATCTAAATAACAGATCAAGCTGCTGCCTGTTCTGCTTAGAGATGTATGTATATCCTATAGCAAGTCATTTAACCTTACTTGTGCAGTGGAATTATGTGCAGTACATATGTTAATTCCAGAAATTTGGGGGATTTTTCAACATCTGTAAGTATTTGAATTGTAGACACGTAATTATTTGGCCATTAGTGCATTGCTGTAAATAAGGATCACCTAGGTGGCTCATATAGATGGCTAAATGAGATTGCTAGCTCTATGCTCATTTGTCTTTTATTGTACCAGAAGATTTGGAGTCCAATTAAGCAGTATTGCAATATGACTGATGGGTGACAACTAGCGTGTTAATATGGGAAGAAAACTCACTTTCGTTATTATGGTGTAGAGGAAGAGTGGGTTGAGACTTGTGTCTACAACTACCTGCTTCTCCCCCTGTGCAGACTCTGAAGGTTGGGTTCTGTGAATTTGCAGGTTTGAAGGAGAGGGTATTAAACCACTAAAAATGATAGATTTCAGGAAATAGTTATGAAAAATAGTACTTTGATCCATACTACTTTGTTGAAGATAGAGAAACTTTGTGATATTGGAATCAAAATGTGACAGAAGCACTTACTGCTTCTAGAATTACAGCTTCTGAAGATAACTTTCTGTAAGAATCTTTCTTGATTCTAAACCATGATGCCTTGGTTTATCGTTACAGATGACTATGGACGAGAAATATGTAAACAGCATTTGGGATCTCCTAAAAAATGCAATCCAAGAGATCCAGCGTAAGAACAATAGTGGTCTCAGTTTTGAGGAGCTATATAGGAATGCATATACAATGGTGTTGCATAAACATGGAGAAAAACTCTACACTGGACTGAGAGAAGTGGTCACTGAGCATCTCATAAACAAGGTATGTCACTTCTATGAATTGCAATTGAAGTATCTTATATGGAAGAATTCTGTTCAGTTGTTTAAATTATGAAAGTCTGATGTTATTTTGCAGTCTTTTGTTGAAATTGCATCCGTATATTCAAAAAATGGTAGTTTTGAGCTAATTTTATGCTTAAATGACATCATATTCCTGATAAGCTTTGCTATAAGTTTTAGATGGAGGAAAAACTGTGGGAAGTGTTTCCCATTTCGCACTTCCAAACAACTCTAACAGAAGTGTTACTGCTGAGATATGGGATTTTTATTTGGGGAAAAAAGATGTTTGTGGCCTTCTGATGGCATTTTGTGACTTTCTCAGGACTAATTCTGATTTGTTTTTCATTTGTGGAGCAAAATAAATACCTATGTAATAACCTGCTTGTTGTGGGCAAATGAACTAATTCACAAGTTAGAGAGCTAGGATTACACAATGTAAAGAGGCAGTAAGCAATGTGCTAAAACGTCCGCTCAGCAGCAGCAAAAGACCTGGGTAGTTTGCATTCTATCATTTCAGCTTTTTCAAAACCACATAATTCAGTCAAAATGACAAGCAGAAAAGTTCTGTTTCTGAAGGCGTAGCTTCTGAGGAAAAGCCCTTTATATCTCGTACTGAACTAGGAAACAATCTCTGTAGTTGTGATGGGTAAGGGTTAGGATTGATTAATAAGAATGTTATTGAAGAAGCCAAGTTGAAGCTTAGTTTTTCTAAGTCCAGATAATATTTAGAAGTTGTAGGATCCTAAGTCTAGGGAAGATGCCTGGTTTTTTTGCGGTAACATTCATAATTGCCTGTCTTGGAAAAGAAAGGTGCTTTGATCCCGTATTCTGACTGTGGATTCCAATGGAGTGTCGGAATTTTTTGTCCTTTTATTAGAACAGCCATCCACCATTGTGCATCTTGGATGATTGCTTCTGGCTGGAATACAGAGGGTGGGTGGGAGGCTTATCTAAATAATGCGTGATGTTTGGAAAGCTTTTTGTGCCCACTAACTGGAGTTACTGCAGCAGCTACGCAGAAATGTGTGTTATTGCTGTGCCACAGGTGAAAAGAGTTTTCTAAATTCCTGAATTTCAAAGGCACAGTCCAGATAAATATAGTCTGAAACCTGTTTTGGATATATTGGGTGTTTTCATTTTGTGTTTTTTTTTATGTTTGTGTGAGAGGAAACATCCTGTATGAAGTGGCTAAATTACTTAGAAGTATTCTATAACTGTAGCTCATCTGTGACTTTTAAACACTGTTTTTGTAACACCTACATTCATAATCTGTACTATTTCTATACTATGTGGCAAATGGCTGAGACTTTTTGTGCTCTGTTCTTGTACACACCAGTGTTTCCAGTCTGTATAAGGACACCAAACTTTTTTCACTTTGAGATTATCCTGTTTTAATTTGAGGAAGGCTGTTAGTCGTTATTCCCAGTTCTGTTCATTTGAATTGTCCATGTACAGAAATCATTATTCTGAAGCATTGACTGTGGCAAATTGACCAAATTTGTACAGTCACTGCACTGCCTGAGAGGCTTGTACAGGTGCTAGTGTAGGAAAAATCCCTTTCTGACACTTAATGCTGGTTTTTCTGATGCTTTTAAGGAGTCTAGTGCTATAGCATTATGATCTCTTAATGTAATTAATCAAATGGTATCTGTGCATATGGTTAACAGGGAAAACAGATTTTATTACTATAGACAAAATACTGAGTTTTAATAGTTAAATGTCATGAGTTTAAATTGGCTGAATTATTCAGGTGTCTGATGATTCCTTCCTATAAATTTCCAACAAATAAAAGTTCATGAGAACTATTTAATTAAAATGAAAATTTACAGAAGTGGTTAAGTGTTAGTAAAGAACAGACATAGAGTAGTTCTGAGGAGCAGAACGTACATTTTGAATTGCTAGAATCCTTCAAACAGAATTGCTGCTTGCTGTCTGCATCTACTGGTAATCTTTCTGCAGGAAGTTATATGTGTGTAGTATTGCAGTCATGTTAGTTAAGAGTAGATGTGGTGGCTGGACAGAGGCAGTGTACTCAGATGTTTTTAAACATGGTTGTCAGTCTGAAATACACGTGTGTGTTTTTGGTGTGGCATAGTTAAGAGATTTATTTATGCTTTGTACCTGTTTAATTGCTAGGTGAAAGTTGTACTCTGACCAATATTTTTAGTATAAAGAAACTTTTGTAGTAATATTTAACTTCTAAGCAAAAAAAAAACCAAAAAAACATCAATTGCCTTTGCAATGTATTTAGTTGTACTAAAATGATACATGCAAACACAGCACAATCATACAAGATGAAAGCACCTAAGTTACTATAAAATATGCTTGGTTTTAAACTTGCAGACCCCAGCAGCTTGTGGTTATGATCATCATGCTGCAACTTCTTGATGAAAGAAGAAGCAAGCCAAGTAATTTACTCTGCATCACTGATAGGGAGTTTGCTATCTTGAGCTGCCTTGTATTTACCACAGGACAGAAACGTGCTAAGACTTGTGTTTGCCTTTAAATTGACAGTATTGTTATAGTATCTGTAAAAATGAAATTAAAAGGTGTCACTGAGTAGAAAATATTAGAACTTTTCACCTCAGTTCAAGCACAGGAAAAAAGGTGCATTTAATTATTGGGCACCTAATACTTTGCTGATTGGATCTTTCCTTGTTGTTTGGCAGCCTGTATCTTGATTTGAGTGCTTTCTTCACATGTCTTGAGCCTGGTCTGTTCCTTCAACACAAAAAAGCTGTACAAGTGCTTAAAACAAACAAATGAAAAACCCCCAAAAGCTTAGTGTACAGATTGTTGTTTAATTATAAGTAAAATCACTTGTTGGAACAAAAAGATATCTTGAAGTTAGTTTGCAAGGTAATGTTTTCAAAATTCCCTTCATTTCTATGAACATTTTAGTCTGTTAAAATATGGACTGTCCAGACATGCAGTTTTTTAGATTGTATGTGAGACAGAAAAATTGATGGATTTGTTGGTCAAGCTCCATATAATATTTTTTATAGGTAATGCATGTCCTGAGTCTGCTGCTCATCAAAGATCCAGAAATGTCAAGGACTGTCCTATGCCTGAGTGGCCTGAAACATGCTGGTTCAGGGAGATACTAAAGCAATACTGAAGAAGTTCTTGGGATATATGAAACTTTATCAAATGCTTCTGTTGCTGTTTTGTCACTGGCATGCCAGAATGCTTTATAACACAGTAATCTTTGCTGGTAAAACTGGTGGAGTTTATCACCAACTGTACAATGTCTTGCAGTAGTGGTAACAAAAGGCAAGAATGCCTACAATGAGAGGGATGCAGCTGGTCCTTGTGGGGTTGTTGTTAGGTGCAGAAGGGTGGGATGGAATGCAAAAGGTTTGTGTAAACACTCCGTGTCTGTTCGGGGCTCATAAGGATATCTGTGATCTGTGGCAAGATTTATTATTTGCTGTTGTGTTTTTTCAGAGAGAAGGTTTATATCTCTTAGACAGGACCTCAAGAGGTGATTTCTATAGTTTCTATGAATTAGATAGGGGAAATTTGTTGTTATTAGTTGTGTAGGAACCAAATTGCAAGCATTAGGGAGTACTTTGGCTAACAACGTATGAAGTATCACCTACTGTTATCTTTCCACCTTTAAAGTTTTAAGTTTATTTTTGCTAATGTAATTTTCCAGACTGAGATTTCGTTAAGGTTTTGGAAGAGCAGCAGCTGTCTCTGAAAGGCTTCCTTTTCTCTAGAAGAGCATGAATATCCAGTTGTCAAACAGAAGTCATTAATTCAGCAGTTTTACTCTGTGCTTTTGCTTAAGTATGGTGCTGTGCTTTTGCTTGGCTATAGTGTTTTGTGCACTATAGTACTTTTCCTGTAATACGGTTGTATTCAAGGCCTGTACAAGGAATGTATTTAACAGCAGTTGTAAACAACTGGCTTGGCTTTTGTAGCAACTCAAAGAACAGTTTTTCAAACTTTCCTGCATCTAAAAATAAATGGAGGGAGTGTGTCATTGAGAGGCTTCACAGTGAGACTTCGAGTAGCTTTGTGTTGTGCAGCGTTGTGCAGTTCCTGGATTTAATACATGTTTTCAGAAAGCCTGGCAAAGTGTGCAGCAGAGGTGGTGTAGGTGTGAGAGCTTCTCTGTCTGCTTAGAAGCACGTCCTCCTTGCAGCCTGAGCACCCTGTTTGGTACCAGCTGGTGCATGAATGGGCCCTGGCTTAATGTAGCAGGATTACTGTCATGGGTGTGTGCAATTATAAGGGCACAGACCTGTGATGGTCTTTTGTATATTTGAGTAAAACTGATCAATCCCTACCCTGATTATCTGTGCTTGTAAACTAATTGTGCTTTTAGTTTTTCTTCAGTAAGTTTTGCTTGTGTGACTCATGTACATTTCCAGGTTTTCTTCATATTTATTACGAAATTGAAAGCAATGACAACACTTTTCTTTCTCTTCTTGGAAATTAAGCTCACACTCTACAAATGTGGCTGGGGAAGTTCTCAGTGTATATTTATATTTTAACTGAAAGCTCCATGGATTGGATGACAGCAGCACACACCTGTGGGAGACCAAAAGCTAAGTGGCAGTCACTGTCAGAAGGAGCGAGGCAGTCAGCAGCAGCAGTGGCTGTGTGTTATACCACAACGCTGTGTTTTCCAAAAGCTGGGAGGGAAGCCTGGCTCAGGTCTGTGGTGTAGGAGTTGGAAGATTTCAGAAAGCTCTGAACAACCTGCAGGGGTACATAGATCAGCCACCGTTAACAGAGCTGAGTGTTATCAGGGTAAGCTTCTGCAGCTTCTCCAGAAGAGGCCTCAGTGTGTGGATGGCATGTGATGCTGTGGATTTGGTTTGTCCATGGAAGTTGTTAGATATGTGGTAGCATGCCAGACTGCATTATTTTTCTTACATTGCTTTTGCCTGTTAAATATTAAGTTTAAATGACAGAATGATGTCTGTCAGGTGGTTATGGTTGAGATTGTTGCAGCTTGTGGCTGCTTGTTACCTGTGTTTTGCTTTCCTGTTTGAAGTCTCAATGAATTCACACTAGCACTCAAGTATAAATGTAAAAAAAATACGGATTTTTTTGAAGGATGGAGTATTATAGGATAGATTTGCTATGGCTTGGTGGGTGGGGAGTGAATGAAAGGCTATTTATTGCCCATAAATACTCAAGTTAGGGATGTAATATCCCATGCCTATGTGACATGAACAGACTATCCTCTTTATGGATAGCAGCAGGAGATCTGGGGACATGAGCTGTGTGATGTGAGTTCTGTTTCTCAGGTTGGAACAGTCCAAAAGAAGAAGATGGTTGGCCATGTTAGAATGACAGGAAAAATAGGAACAGGAATTGAGAGAGGATTTAGGAAAAGCACTAATTGACTTGGCTATTATAAAAATGTGTAAGAAGTTACAGTTTTCTCAACTCTATTTGCATTTGGGCCTTCAGAGGAAGGAAGAGTGAAGCTGAAGCCTTCTAGCTGAAATGCATTTAAGATGCTGGCTGCAGTGTTTCCTGGTCATAGGGGGGGGGGAAAAAAAAAAGCTCTCCCTAGGTACCATGTGGTGATTTTTCTTATAGCTGTTAGGAGAAATGGGTGTGTGTTGTGGATCAGAACAGAAACAGCTAAAGCATTCTTGGACTCTCAACTGGAGAGATAGGTATCTTAGCCTCTGAGCATGCCTCTTGTATAAAGCATAGGACACTTAATGTGATGTAAAGCACAGCTGTGGGGTATTTTGTGCTGCAGTGTTAAGTGAAAGATGATGTACTTCGATACTGCATTAAGCTGCTGGCACTGACTGTGTGGGCTGCAGCTCTGCCATGGCCTGGCCCCACCTGTGCCTCCATACTGGGGAAGTGCGGACAGCACAGGTGCACCAGCAGAATTTCCTCTACTGTTGAGAAGAAGAGATGGGGTGCGTTTGTAGTGAAGTCCCTCCAGTGTGCAGAGAAGGGTAGTGTTTGGTCTAATTTTCTAGTAACTAGTTGTATTTTGAAGTTAGAGAAGCAAAGAAACTATTGCTCTCCAGTGCAGAAAAAAAAGTGTTCCCAATTTTGCTAACATTTAGAGTGAGGTCTTGCTTCACAATTAGCAGTCTTAAAATTGTCTGTTCGGAATGTAGCAGCCTGTAAAATCTTGTAGCAGTTTTCTAAAGCCTCGATTTACTGAACCATTGATATGTTTTTAGGTATAAATTTAAGCATATTTTTCACTTCCTCTTCTTACTGAAATCACCATGTATAACTGCACAGAAGTCCAGCTGCAGAGGTAGGGTTTTGCTGGGCTATATGAAATTGAAGCTATACCCCATCTGCACGTTGCAGCCTTGGTGATTACTCCCATCATCTTTGCAAACATATCTGGGTGCTACTTGTTATGTTCTTTGTTGCCTACTTAGCCTGTTGACTTTCCGCTTCTGGAAATAGAGTTGGAAAAGATTTCTCCAAATTTGTATTAAAATTTATGGTTTTATGTCATCATTCCAAGCAGTACTGAAGTTGTTTTATTTATACTGTATGGAGCGTATGTATAGATTGTTTGTCCTTTCTTGAGTTCATGAGTGGTGGTGGTATTATTTTTTCCATAATAGGCACTTGATGTTTTTTTTTTATAAGTCAGGTTCCATACAAAAGAGGGGAAAAAATGAGGAATAAGTTTGTTTGTTTGTCTTCTGTTTCTTTAGGTTTCTCTTTTACAGGAAATTAAAGGTTGAGCACTGTTGTACATGACTACTTCATGTATATCAAAACACAAAAGCACACGTTCCTTGTTTGATTAGTAGGAAGTACTGTCAGAAATGAAGTCTGAAGTTGATGGGATGAACAAATCAGCTAAAAGACATTAATAAAAACAGTGACTTTCTTAAGTCTTCTTGTTAGTGGTTATGGATTATTGGTATAGGAGTCTGTACTGTGTGAAAGTCTGTGTTCAGAACTGTTACTTACTGCAACTGTCTCACCTTCTTTTCTACCTGAGCTTATTTCTGTTTGTAACATGTACCACTACTCTCCAGTATTCTGAAATAACTTATGATAGTAATTGAAACACTGTAGCATATGGAATTGACCCTTTTTTGTTCTTGTTTTCAGCTTGTTTTTTTCCTTACCTGTATAAAGCCTTATTTTTCTACTGAAATTACATACAAGGTCAGCAGCCAGAAAAGTTTGAGCATGTCTGTAACATTCAAAGTTCGCGGAAGAGCGGATATTTTTTTTCTGAAGCAAAGCTTGTTAAGATTTAAGTGACGCAAGGAAAACTGACTTGATTTTATGACAGCCTTTTGTTTTTGCTCTAGGTGCGAGAAGATGTATTAAACTCCCTGAATAACAACTTTTTACAAACACTAAACCAAGCATGGAATGATCATCAGACAGCAATGGTGATGATTAGAGACATTCTGATGTATATGGTGGGTATTCTGCTTTTTCGTGTTTAATTTGGTGCTTGATTGTTTTTTGACAACTGTAAGCAATTGAGCTGGAGAGATGAAAGGCAAGGTATGCTTAGCAGTCATCTCCTAAGATTGATTTTTTTTTTTTTAATCCCTTGTTTTGAATTTGTATATACATGAAATCAGTATTACAGTTATTTGACAAATTAAAACTAGGTTCTTCTTTCTGGTTATCTCATCATTAGGAAAGTGCATCAAAAAATGTTTGAATCTTGTGGTTCTTAAATTATTTTGTTCGCCTAGTGGTAGTTTCTTACTATACATGATAGTGCAGACTTTGCACAAACTGCTGGTGTAGTTAGCTGTTCTTTAAACTTTATTGTTTAAAGAGGATAATTCTGCTTAGATACACTCAGTGTTCTTCAATAAGTATTGACTTCAAATTTGAATGTTTTGCTGTTCAAACAGAGGTAGGTCTAAGAATACAAAGCATGCAAAGATAAACATATCTTGTCTTGATATTAGTAATCTTATAAGAAAAAAATGCATTCTAACGTTATAGCTAGCAGAAATTGTTGTATTTGAAGAGAGTGGGCCTTATGGTTTTGTCTGGATCACATTATGCTTTAGATAGTACATTTGTATTTAAATTCCCAGAGTGGTAAGCATGCATAGTTTTTAGCCCAGGGCTTAACTTGAGAAGTAAAATGGGATGTGTTGAGAGGCTGTTTTGAGTGTAAAATCTGTTATTCCACATATCATGCTAAAAATAGTATTATATCTAATATCCTTCAGTGAAGGATAAGATAATGATATTGCTTCATTTCTTTTATTGTTAGGAAAAATGATTGAGATTATACTCTTATCTACTTAATAACCAAAGTTCACGCAGCAGTTGAAGATCTTACACTGTGAAGCTTAACCTCTTTGATTAGCTGTGAAGAAATACTATTCGTTAATAAAATACTAAAAGCTAAAGAATTTTGAGTAGTAACTGTATCTACATAGCTACAATTTTTTCTTAATGGATTTACTGGCTATCCATGTTCCTGTCTGTTGTTGTTGTTGAGGATAGACCACGTATCTAAATAACGAGGGTAGGATAACGTGCCCTCAGTGATACTTTTATCTGTGTGCCTTATCATGCCAAAAAGATTATTTCATATTGAGAAGATGTACTGTCTTCATTAGGAAAAATGCTAGACTCTTGTTTGCCAGGGAGCTCATAAAATAGACAAACTGGCCTTGTATTTAAATTGAAGAAGCACAGGACACATTGTCATTACGAATACACACTTGGATACCGATTGAAGCATAAGTGACAGTTGAAAATTGGACTACTCAAAGATTTGCAGTTTCATTTTTGTCACTAGATTAACTTGTTGAGCCAATATAATTGGGCTCATTAGAGTAAGGTTAAGAGCAGGAGAATGCAAGTGCTGTGTACTCTTTCAAAATGCTTAAAATAGCTGATTGTAACGTGGAGTTGTAAGGCGAGGTCTGTCTGTTGAAGATATCCCGTAATGTTCTTAAAATAAAGGACTTCATAAAGTAAGGAATTATTTGCTGTCCTAGGAGATTCATCTCATGAAATTTAGTTTTATAGTGATAAGCCAGAAGAAGTTTATATATCTTTATTCACGCACAGAATATCATTTAAATAAAAATACTGTCATTTAAATAAAAAGCAAACCACTGTGTAAACTCAGTCACAAGTCACTGTTAATTGACATGTTTGTGTTCTATCAGAAGTGTGCGCAACCATAGTGTGTTTGTAAATAAGGGGTAACCCAGTCCTTCTCTTATTTTGTAGGCTGTCCCCATTGCTTATCTGTCAGTTTCAGGAAATAAATCAATTGTACCCAAGAAGCCACAGTTTGACATCCATGAAAATACAACATTTAACAGCCTCTAATCTCATTCTACTGAATTCTAATCTTATTCTACTAAATTCATGCTTCAGCTGAGTGATTGTGCATCCTAATCTAAGCTGTGTCTTTTTTAGTGCTGTTTGTTTTCCAGCTTATTTTGAACTGTTATGATCTAATTCAAAGCAAGTACTTTACCATCACCTCTTCATCTTTTTTTCTGTTCAGATTTGCCACTTCTAAAATGAAAATGAGTTCAATAGCATATTTTTAGAAAAGTTTATTTTCTATGATGTGGTTTGCATTATTGTGGTACTTATTTGTAGACTGGTGTATTTGCAGTTTGAGGGTTTTGGCAGAAGTTCATTAACATTTGAAACCTCAGGACATTTCAAAGGTTGCTTTATGATTATATTTGAGGAAAAGAGAAGTGTATAACTGTGACTCTCTTATCTGATAAAAGTTTGCTTAGTTTCATGGCTATTGTACAACCTCTCCTTCCTGCTTAAAATTTTGCAACCTGAAATTGTACAGTGAAGATAAATGTAGCTTTCTTGAGATATTTCAATACCAGCAATTGAATTTCAGGAATATGTAGCTACACTGTATTTTGGTAGTCTGTTGGAACTGGACTCTTCCTTTTTGGTTCTACAGTAACCGATGCCAGAAAGATGTAACAGTGTAAATCCATGATACTGTTTAAAGCAAGCAGAGAGGCACCAAAGTAGTGAAGTCATAAGTTAAGCAGCTTCTGCTCTAAGTGAAGTCATGTTTTAAGGCATGCTCACACTGGGGGGCATAGGCATACACACAGGTCCAGCAAACGCTGTCAGAATGAATTGCTATTGAAATGTTGCTGCGTATTTTGAAGGGTGTTCCCCTCTCATCTGCTCAGTGCACAAAGGCAGTGTCTCGTTCGAAGCCAGTGCTGACTGGTTGGCCTGGTGAGTTTTGACCTCGGGGTATAGGACTCTTCTTGCTCATGGCTCATGTGTGGGGTAGTAGGGAGAAGTGTTGTTTTTATATTCGGAACTTTGATTGAAGATATTTGCTGTATACTAGCATCCAAAGGCTGAACATCCACCAGGCAGAGGTGGAGCAAAATGTGGCTGTTGATAATGTGCAGAAGGTAATTTGTTTCAGCTGAGATCAGAACTATTCTGCAGTGTAAGCAGCACTGTAACTTATGAATAATTGCTGTCTGAAACTCCACCCTTGACTCCCAAGAGTTACTTTTAAGCACCTGCTGCTTCTCCCCATGGGAAGGAATTACTGTTGGGTAGGATGTTGCCTTGTCAGTCAGACCTGTTCCCAGGTGGAGCTACTTGGCTCCAAGATTAATTTTTTTTTTGAAGGTAGAAGAGCTTCCAGTAAACAATAACAGAGATCTGGTACCGAGGGAGAGCATATCAGCAATATCAGGAATGCTAATGCTGCTGCTTTAATTTGGGTGCTATGGAGTGGTCTGTCTTACTGAAGAGGGGGTTGGAGTTGCACTGAGAAGAGTTTCTAGTGCAGTTATTCCTTTATTTCATAATGGCAGTGTTAAATACTGGCTGCCACAACAGAAACCACACAGATGAGTCACAACCATTGCTTTGATCCATTTAGATACTCTGCTGCTTGTGCTTCAGAGGCCTGAATATTCTTTAGAAATTGAATATGTATTCTTTGAACCACAAGTCACAGAACATGTTAGACACTTAATTTTCTTTCATCTCTTTAAAAAGTGTGCTTTAAACTTATTTCAGAATCATGGTTATTTTTTTTCTTGATGTAGGTGCATAAGCAAAAGAGTGAAATAAATTGCATTGTTTCCTAACAGCAGGGAGAAATGAAAAATAACATTCTAAGGATCTAGACCACTGTGTGTTGATAAACGGGCTCTGTGGTACCAAACACAGAGTAATGTTTTTGGTTTGAGGCAGAGTTCTGCTGGCTTCCAGGACCACAGAGGGTGTATGAACTACGTGCTATCTGTCTGCAGGGCATTAGTGGAAAATCATTCCTGCATTGTGAAAACTGGTATTTCACTTTCCTGTACTGATCAGGAGACAATCTGCTGTGTAATTGCTGTAGGAATAATTTTTCTGTGTATGTTTGGCTGCTAAAATCCTCAAGGGTGTGGAATCTGTTCCTTGTTATTTCTTCTAATTGTGGAACTTTTGTAAATGTACAATTTTGTAATTTTTTTCCATAGTCTGAAGCATTTAAAAAAAAAAAAAAAAGTTTAATTTTCTGTGTTTGAATAATTTGTTACTTGAATTGAGTGTAGTAAAGTGCTTAAGAAGATAACTGATGGAACCAATGGGGAAACTAATCTTTATACTCCAATTAAAACATTACCCATCATCCCCTATAGATTTTGTTGTTGTTGTTGTTATTTTTTTTTAACTGTAAATTCTCCAAAAACCTTTTCACAGTCAGATTTGTGAGTATAGAACATTTAAACTTCTATGGGCATCCTGAGTTTTAAGCAGTAGTAAAGCAGTATTTCTTAGTTACAACTTAACAGTTGCTTCAAAATAATGGATTATGTCCTAGCAAAAATTCAAAACAAAACAAACCAACCAGAAACATTATTTCTCTTTTCAGAAATAGTTTTTAAAAACTCACAACTTTTCTATTTGTTGTTTCATGATCTTATCTACCTCATCACTACTATATTATATTATATTAAGCAAATACACACATTTTCTGTCTCATGGTGACTTTATTAAGTCTTGCTTTTCTAGAGCGTTGATGAGTTGGAGAAAGGAACAGAAGAGAGGTTCATCAATCAGAACTAAACAGAATAGAAAAAAAATTGGATATTTCTGTAAATAGGTGTAAGAAGAGTGTGTGTGTGTCTGCTCAGTAGTGTGTCAATGAACTGCATGGTGGTGTTTATGCTTGTCAAACTTGTAATGTTCTGAGCATCAGACTGGACTAGTAAGTGCAGTAGAGGGCTAGAGGATGGTCAAGCAGCTTGACCCATCTTACAGATTGAGTAGGGAGATAGAACAATTGTTCTGCTTAGTATAGATTTATATAGCAACGTTTCAAGATACTTGCTCAGGTTGAAAGGAAGGGAGCTTTCTAATAAGGGTCCGACAGGAGCCCTTATAAACAGTTTGCATTACTTGTTGATAAACTTGGACTGTAATTATTTTGGCTTTACTTCTGTTCAGCTAATGATGCTATTTCAAGAAATGTCATTAAATAATGAGGAAGAACTGTGAAGTTGAGTGGTAGAATTATGAATGGCAGGTAGGGAAAAAATAACTTATTCTTTACAGAAGAGAGAGAGGATGGAAGGGAATTAAGTAGATAAGTAAAAAAAACTTGTAGATTATGCTATGATTTTTCTGAGTATTTGGGGACTCCCCTACTCTGAAAAAGTGTCAGGGATGTGGATTTGTTCTTGCCTGGTTTAGTCATAAATGCTGTGCTTACAATCTTAAGCAATGTAGACTTCCTATTAAATAATGTTTTGGTAAGTTGAACTGATTCTGAGATTATTTCTTTTAATGATGAGAAGAAGATTCATTTGATTATATCTGTACAGCACTGATGTGACTGGTCTCTTCCATCTCTGAATAACTTGAATTTGAAGTGCTATTGCTTTGAATACCTTTATTGTAGGACCGTGTCTACGTACAACAAAATAATGTGGAGAATGTCTACAATTTGGGTTTGATTATTTTTCGAGATCAAGTTGTACGTTATGGCTGTATTAGAGATCACTTACGGCAAACTCTGCTGGATATGATTGCAAGAGAAAGGAAAGGAGAGGTTGTAGACAGGTAAGATGTTTGTAAGTGACTGTCTTCTGTTGCAAATGATACTTACCAGTCCTTGAGTGAATCACAGTCATCCACAACTAAATCATTACTTAAGCAAATGTTTCTCCATAACGTGGAAAAAAAAAACCCACATTTTTTCTTTTAATAAAACTTAAAATAATGGCAAATGGATAAGCTCATTAATACATTTCTAATATTAATCTTGAGATGTTTATTGAAGTTTTTGTTAAATGTCTCCATTATCACCTTCTGACAGAGCATTTTATAATAAAAGTGGAGGTTTGACAGTTCTCTGCCTGCTGTTGTCATCCAGCTAGTCCTCTGTACTGAAAGGCTGTTTAAATTTCCTCTACCTACTTTGTTTGATTTTTGAAGTTTTCTTTTAGACTTCCATTTCAATTCCTGATGTTTTCACCCATCTAGCTCCTGGTCGTTCAGTTACCTCTGAGCTTTAAAATCTCTTCCTCATGTTCTCTTGTCATATTTGTGGAAGTAGAGTTTGATAGCATGCACTTCAGATGCTGCAGCTGAAGTCACTCGAAGTTTGTGAATTTTTTGTTTCTCCAGTTTCAGAACAGCTGATGGGTGTGGAGATATGTAAACTTCATGCTACTTTGGCTGCAGTTCTGCAATTGGGATTACCCAACATGCAGTTTATGAAGAGAAAAACACATGCTGGCAGCAGCTGTATATTATCCCCTGCTGCCAGAAACTAGAATTTTTTCGTAGATACAATTGTTTTATTTTTGAATTTTATCAATGTGTTTATGCCTAAACAGATGCTTAAGTTGCAGGTATGTTTTCATACTCTGTATGGCACCTTCCCTCTGTGCAAATTGTCTTGTTTACTACTAATCTACACATGCAGTTTTCAGTTTTCCTTGGTTATTCTCTTGAGTGGTGAAAGATATTCCTGTTAATAGTTTTCAAAATTGGTAGAACTTGATACCTGCTTTCCTATCATTATATTTAAAATATTAAATGTTGTCAGCTCCTTAGTTTTGAACAGAAATAATTTTACTGCTGTAATCTTCTGGAAAACCTCTCATGCAAGAAACAGATGTAGGATAGACTTTTTATTAGTTCATTTTAAGTTAAAGTTTTGAGTTGTTGTTCTGCTATGTACTCCCTATGTTATGTTGATTACTGAAGTTGTTAACTTACTTTTGGCAGAGGCGCAATAAGAAATGCTTGCCAGATGTTAATGATTCTAGGTCTTGAAGGAAGGTCAGTGTATGAAGAAGACTTTGAGGCTCCGTTTTTGGAGATGTCTGCAGAATTTTTTCAGGTACAGCAGTCTTGTAATTACTTGTATTTGGAGTGCTTTTTTAATTGCTTGGAATCGTGAGAGTTAGTGGTACTTCATTATTTATTTGACAAGTATGTCAATCTCTGTTAAATGAAATAAGAAGTGTGACTAACTTTGAGGAAAAAATAACACTAATTTCACAGAATTATTATAATTTAAATGTAATGGTGCGCATTGACATTCTCAAGAATAATGAGAAAATCATTGATGCACATAACTCATAAATATGACACAGACTGGTATTTGAAAATAAATTGTATTTTTTGCTTCTCCCATCTTTGTTTCTTTGGACCTGTGGCTGTAACTCCTATTTGTCACTGGATATTAGGCTGATTTAGTTAACTTTAGCATGGAAAATACCACACTTGTGTTCATGTACCCTCATACATACATAACACAATGAGTGCAATAGAACTTTTATTTTGTTAAGCCTATATGTAAGTCTTGGAGGTTTTGTTTGTTGGACATGCTGGGAGTCATTTAACTTGTTGATGAATGCTGATCTGAAATAACCAGTATATTTCCTTTTTCCTCCTTAAAATACAAGAAGTCTAAAGTATTAATTTGTGTTAATCACAGATGGAAAGTCAGAAATTTTTAGCTGAAAACAGTGCTTCTGTATATATAAAGAAAGTAGAAGCTAGAATTAATGAAGAAATAGAACGGGTGATGCACTGTCTGGATAAATCAACAGAAGAGCCAATTGTGAAAGTTGTTGAGAGGGAGCTTATTTCCAAGCATATGAAAACTATAGTGGAAATGGAGAACTCTGGGCTAGTTCATATGCTGAAAAATGGGAAGACAGAAGGTAAGACCATATCATATGGGAGACAGAAATGCTTACCATACTGCTTGTTGTTTTTAAACATAAGATGAACTGAGCTTAACTTTTGTGTTCCTGTTTGGCTTTCTTCTACACGCCTCTCTGGATGGTACTTCAGAGGCTTTAGAGAGTTTTTAGGACACAGACTGTATGTAGAACTTGTTTCTGTTTAGTACCAGATACAGTTACTTTTTTTTTTTTTTGTAAGCTAAGTATTTCTTAAGCATTTATCTTTTGTGCTGCGCTTGGTTACCTGCTCTCTGTGAGCCATTTTATTGCTTTTGTGCTAACAGTATGTAGATTTTAAAATGCATCACTGTTTCGTGGGGTTTTTTGGGTGGGGGTGGTGCAGTATAAAAATGGTAGAGTAAATGACATTGAATTGCATGACTGATTTTGGGGGAGAAGGATTTGTTGCAGGAAAAAAAAGTTGTTCATTTTAAAGGATGAGAAACATATTCTAAGTGATTGCAAAAGAAGTGTTTGATTTGGTAAGGTTTTCTGTAATATAGGTTACTGTGAGACAGCAACTGAATGCAAGTTTTTATAGAAAGAGAACCTACACTTCTGAAACAGTGCAATGAAGAATGATTGTAGTATCTATTTTTAGAAATCAGTCTTCATACTAAAGCATTGAGAATGGGAACAGACTCACTGTTTGGATAAATGGCTTTTGTTCCTTGAAGTAGCTTCATAATTAGGTGGCAGTCAGAGTGATAAAGTGAGCAAATTTCTTAGCTGTAAGAAAAGAGAATTTCTGTATGGAAAGGTAATGTGATGGTACCATGCTTAACCTTTTTTCATTAATATCCAGTTAAGATAGGCTTCAGAGTGACAGGACGGGGATATTGAAGGGTATTTACAACATACAAGAATTAATATAATTTTTATAGGCATTGGTTTAATTTAGTTGTGAGAATTTTGCATAAGAGGTTTACAAGGACTACTCTTCAAAGCCATATTTAAGCTAAGTCAGTTCTCATGATTTTAGGTATGTGAAACAAAGTAGTGGGAATTTATGGGGCTATTCCTTCAAGACAGTACAAATTAAACTCAGCTAAACAAATGCAAATTAAACTCATGTTTTTACTGTTTTTTTTGTTGTTTTTTTTCTTTTAACAAGCATCTCATTAGTACTGTCTAATTTGTTTTAACATAATATTTGATTTTTTGACGGTAGCCTTGGAAGATACATTCTTAAATACCATGAAAAGTGATTTTAGTGAAGCTTAAAACACACCAGCCTTTAAAACAGATGTCAACTTTTGCTGGCCTGGTGATCAGCAACACAAGTATATGCTATTACAGACAGCTTGAATTAAATACCACCTTTGTTTTTAATTTAATTTTCTGTGGCTGCTGTAGTCAATATGTTCTTGGGGTAAAGAAAAGGGGGCAGAATTTTCCATCCAGTGCCTGAGCTGTTACAGATGCTTTTGTCACTTGAATGAGTGAACTCTTCTGCTGTTTGTTGTCTTTTGCTGTGAAATGAATGAGTTACAGAGGGCATCATGCATAACATCTCATTCTTTTCTACAGACCTTGCTTGCATGTACAAGCTGTTTAGTCGTGTGCCAAACGGTCTGAAGACAATGTGCGAGTGCATGAGCTCATACCTGAGAGAGCAAGGCAAAGCACTAGTTTCTGAAGAGGGAGAAGGAAAGAATCCAGTTGACTACATTCAGGTAGTGAAATACTTAAAAGCTTTCTTTCCTTCTTCTTTCCCATATTTTCCAGAGTAACATGTTTTATATAAGAAACCTCTTAACATTGACTCAGAAGGGTTAATCATTTATTAATAAACTACACTTCTATTTAAAATGCACACAATTTTTAATTTTGGAAATGTTTAGAACTCCTAAGTTGTTGGTAAGTACAAGCTCCTAATTAGTGGGTTTTTGGTATCTACTTTTATTAAAATATTCAAAACAGTTATATAAAACCTTGGAACTTTTTGGCTTATTGTAAATTATATTTGCCTTCAGATTGCATTTTATCCTAAGAAGCTTCTTAGCATCTATTTAATGTAATTTTGTGCAACGTTGGCTATTGATGTTCAAGATGGAATTTCATAGCAAGATTCTTATGGTTTACAACATTCATCTCTCACTCACAGTTTAATTACTAGCTTAATTCTTGGTCTCCCTGAGAGACACAGCATTTCTGCGTATTAGTAGGTGTTTTGCTGTTCTGCATCTCACTAAGATATTGTGTAGCATTAATTTACCAAGACCGTAAAATGTGCTGCAGGAGTGTTGTCATCTGTTCTTTCTTCCCATTGTCTCTGAGAATATAGCTCTAATTTCTCTCAGTTCATTGAAATTCAAGTATATGTTTTATAGCTGAAAATGTTTTACACTTGATATCAAAATGTGTATTTGTTAAATATGTTAATTTTTTACAGATGTGTAGCTGCAGTCATTTTGTCTGGTCCTTAAAAGAAGCATTTCATGTTGTGTATCTATTATCTCTGCTACTTTGTTTGAAAACAATAAATTTACTAGAACTGGTTACTATTACAAGAAGCCATTTGAGTATAGAAACATTTTTGTTTGAATTGTCTGGCAGTGCTGAAGCAAGACTTCTTACCTAATTTGGACAAGAATGATTCTCCAATGATTGTTAAAAAGAAGATAGTACTATTTGAACTTTCTTAGGTGTAAAGATTCTGGGCTGTTGTGTTTTTGTGGTGGTGTGATTTATTTAAAAATAAAAAAATGGCAAGTAATATGTAAAACAAGTGTCTGAAGTAATTTTCACTTTAGGATTCTGTTTGACCCAAAGGGAGTGTCTTAAGAGGCTGAGCTGGGGAAAAGCTAAATACTTAATTATAAAGATGCTATCAATGTATCTTGCCACAAAGTTGAGTACCTGGTGAAGCTGAAGAAGACTTACAGCAGAGCTCATCCACAGTCCAATTAGTATTTACCCCCAACCATCTCATGAAGATGTCCTAAGAAGGAATCAATATTTGATTACTGCTAAACCTTTAAAAATATTTATCCTCCTGTTAACATGATGGAAGAAAGAAAAATGAATAGAGAAACCACCTTACTCATTTCAGTCAAGCTAATCTGAAACTTTCAAGAACTTAAATATCGGTAAGAAGATAGACAGGGAAGATATATTATACTATCAAGAAAAAAGGTCTTCATAGTTCAGCACTGCTTCTGCAACATGACACTGCCAAACCCTCAGCATGATTGGTGACATGATTGCAAAAGCATTGCCAGGGGATTAAATTTAAAACTCCTTAAAATAATGGATGGGATGTTGAGATGCTGCTGTGATTCAAGATACTAACAGTTTCTCCTGTTGAAAACCAGCTTGTTCAGATGGTGTACTCCTGGAGAGGAGACATAAGCTAACTTTGGTTAACAGAGAGAGAGAGAGTGGGATTTCCTTTGAATTTAAAATTTCTAATACGCATTAATTAGACCGTCTAAAGACCATTCCTTTAAGTGAGGTAGTGAGTCCCTAAGAAACATTACTACTTTCTTGAGTAATTCTTGAATGGCTTCTTTAAGTAACCACAAATAAATAAATTCTTCAGCGATGTAGGACTTAAGGATCATTTAACCTGAATGGATTGTATGGACAGTAGTTGTCAACTTTTTGCATGATATTCTTTTTCCCACCACCCTGAATATGTTACTTTTGTCTAAATCCCATGTGTATCATATATGCTTAGCAAGGTGCTGATGTGATTTTTATGATGCTTCTACACTCAGTTGTTTTAGCTGTAAGTATAGATGGTGCAACCCCTAAAAATGACAGTAAAAATCTGATAGTTTAGCTAAAAGAAATGGTTCATTTCAGGTTAGTCTTCAGAACTTCACACTGCAATTGTGAACTTCAAACTGTGGCAATTGGAGGACAGATGCTTGTATCTAACTTTCATATATTCACAGAGATTTGTACAGATTAATAAGAAACACACAGCTAAATAACACAGAACATCCCTGGCTTGAATCTGCAGGGGTAAAAAAGTTAATAAGATCTGTCCTCTTCTTGCAGTGTGTTTTTTCCTTAAACTTGTTTAGTGGCTCTGTGGATGCAGTTAATGGGTGCTTAGCCTGATCTCTCTGATATCCTGTATTTAGGAAGGGAAGTGATTTTGACAACTTAATTTTACGTAGATAAGGCTTAGTTCCAAAAATACCTTCTTTAAGTTGTTGATTTAAAATAAAGTAAATCAGCCTGTTCAACAAGAGTGATTAAAATACTTAATCTGTCAGTAGCCTATTACAGCAAGAGATTTAGGGCAGCTGTAGACGTTTATAAAGAGAAATGAAATTTCCCGTGCTTTCTAACAATGCAGAACATTGTAGAGAGCATTGCAGAACCTCTGCTTGTAGATCTGATCTACTCTACAACTTCACCTGTTGCTGCTGTTTTTACAACTTAAAATTTCAAATCAGTAAAAATGTTTATACTTTTTTTTTGAAGGGTTTACTGGATTTGAAGAGTAGGTTTGACCGCTTTCTTCAAGAATCTTTCAATAACGACCGACTCTTCAAACAGACTATTGCGGGTGACTTTGAATATTTCCTCAACCTCAACTCTAGGTCTCCAGAGTACCTCTCATTATTTATTGATGATAAGCTGAAAAAAGGAGTCAAGGGAGTAAGTATAAATTAAATCAAAAGATCCTACTGTTTTCTGTGCAAACTTGGATCAAATTAAACTAAGGTAATCTTCTGAGAATGATTTTTATATTAAGGTAAACGGCACTGCTACCTTTTTCAAACAAAGAAAAAGGCCATAACACACATCTGAGCCCATAACACGTTAGGGCTAAACTTATATAAGGCACACAAGGATATCTCAGGATGTGTAGCTTGACCTCCATCTCACTGCCTTAGATTGTATTAAATTCTGCAGCTCTTTCTTGGAAACCTGTTCAGTTCCTTAAGTATATTTGTAGTTCAGTAGTTATTCCCAATACCTAACGATTCTTTTGCAAAGTAACTCACTTGGTTAGCCAATCAAATAATCAATTCTATTTATTTATAAAAATAAGGAATCATTTTATTTGTTGTGGCACTAGACAGGCTTTGCAAAATCAGTATCAGAATGTGAAAATCTTCATTCTAAGCTGACTTGCCATATTATTAGTTACTGATGCTGGTTTATAGTTGTGCTTCTTTTTTAATTCTTTTTTAATGCTTCAAAATGTATGGTCATCAGGAAAATTTCACTATTTTATCAGTGGTTTTAACCATTCAATGCCCCTATCTCCATCTCCATCATTGCTTCTTCCTACATTTTTGATTGTTATTTTCTCTCTTTTACTGGGTTAGTGCACTGTTGTTTTGGCTCAGTTGTTCATATGTTAGGCCAATTTTGTTATGTTCCTTCTAGGCTATTCTTTCACCATATACTTGGTGTGAATTGCTTGAAGTATGTAGGCTGTATATGACATCCGTCCTGGAAGACTAAAACCAGTATATTATTTCTTCCACAGCTAACAGAGCAAGAAGTAGAAACTATCTTGGATAAGGCAATGGTTTTATTTAGGTTTATGCAAGAGAAAGATGTTTTTGAGCGGTATTATAAGCAGCACTTGGCAAGAAGACTTCTTACAAACAAGAGTGTTTCGGATGACTCTGAGAAAAATATGATATCTAAATTAAAGGTAAGACAATATTTGTATACTTTTTGCTTTGTTTATTTCATAAATATGATTTCTTTGGCCTTATATAAGGGTTATATATGAAAGCTACACGTCGCAGTTAAATACAGATTTGATTTTTAAAGCCCTAACAGAAAATATGAAGTGTTATTCTGAAACATTATGTAGAAATAAAAAGAAGGAAATGCTGGAAAACATATGGAAATGGTGTAAATTCACAGCAGGTATTTGATGACATTCATTTTTGTTAAATTGTACTATCTCATCTTCAGATTAGCAGTAATATTCAATTCCTTTCTGATGTAGTTTGAGATTGAGTGAAAAAAGATCTTACCAGTGTTTGGAAACATTTTGCTTACTGCTCTTGGTCCAGTTTATTCTGGTTGCAAGAGTGACCAAGAGACTGAGAAGGTAAAACATAAAGATTAGCAATCCTTGAAGCAGCTTCTAATCCAGCTTCTTCCCCTGTGGTATGTTAAGTGTCTAGGGGATTTTTGAACCTGGCTGATTTGGTTGTAAAAATCAAACTTCCATGATTCTTAGTTTTTGACCTTTGTATTTCCAACCATGAATGAATGAAATCTGTTTGTATCAGATTTCTCCAGATTATCAATACTAATTAATTCCCAGTTACCTTTCCACTTCTTCCCACCTGGTGAACACAGGGATTGAGACTGCCCTCTTTTCTCATGGATTTGCCCAGAGATGGGAATAATGTAGATAACATGCTGGCCTTTACCATATATGTGAAGCTGTGCTTTAGAAGTATACAGACAGTCCTGACTGTCCAGTGTAAATGCATATATTCGCCCGTATGTCTATATGTGTATGTCACAGATTGAAGAAAGATCTGGTGATCTTACTTTGTACTCTGCAGTAGCCCTTGAAAATGATGTATACTTAAGATAAAAATCTTTGTGCATCAAAAACTATTATTTTCTCATTGTCATGTTACAGAACAGGTTAGCTCATATGCATTGGTCTATTAAGCTTTCACCAATGTTTAAGGTGAGATAAAAATGCAGAAATTATGTCAAAAAAATACTCTAATGGGTGAAAAGGGAGGGAAAGCTTCAATTTGTGCAGGCTTAGATATGAAAAATGAAAGTTATTTTGGGATGGTTTTTTTTTTAAAGTTCTGAAAGTAATGGAAGTAAGAGTCCAAGTAACCACATGTATGGAAATAGCATTTTTATGAGACATAAACTCTAGCTGTTGGGTTCATGTATCAGATCTTCCATAGCCCTGGTGCAATGAGTGATGTTGTGTGTTTCAGACTGAATGTGGATGTCAATTCACATCTAAACTGGAAGGAATGTTCAGGGACATGAGCATCTCAAACACGACGATGGATGAGTTCAGGCAACATCTGCAGTCGACTGGGGTAAGAGCACAGCTTCTGTGTGCTTCTCCTTTTATGTCAGTGCAAAGCACAAACCTTTATCCACGGGGGTTTTTTTGTTAGTGTTCTCATCTGAGAAGAAGGATTTGGTTGGCATCCTCAAATTAGATTTCTTATTGTGTTTCTCATCTCGTAAACTCTGTTAATATTTCCAGAAATCGAAAAGTCATTTCAAAAGCTGACTTACAGCCTATCGGTACCACTTTCGCCGCGTAGAATCCCGTTCCAGCTCCATTGCGCCTCCGTTGCTGCGCGGTCCCTCCTCCGTCGGCCTCCTTCCTCGTGGCCGCCAGGGGGCGCTCTGCGGCCGCCTTCCCGGCTGCTCGCTGGGGGCGCGTACGGGCTCGTTCGTGCTGACACCAGCGGGGCGGTTTCAGCAGAGGTTGTAGAGGCACACGTGGACAGATACAGGTGTTTGTGGGCGGGCATCTTTACTGCAGCTTTTGTTCTTTAGAATCGAATGGTGTTTTCCTTCTAGAATGATTAAAATAGAAATGTCAAGACAAATTTTTAGAGCACTCCGACTTTTTTTTTGTGAGACTTTTACATAGGATTCTTGTATGTTAAAGACAACCTGACAGTGTTATTTTGACTTAATGTATGATATCTATATTTCCTTCTTAACTATGTACAGCTAATAAGGTAAAGTTCAGCTGTTAACAGCTGTTCTGCTAGGTCTCATTTGAAACTGTCTTATTCTTGGCAAAGAACCAGCAGTTTGCCCAAGGGCTGCCTTTTGTTCAGCCTCATTGCCTTTTAATGACACTTTGGGAATATTTGTTTATGATGGAAGCAGAGATGTTTCTGTTGGTGTTCATAATATTTGAGATAAAATAAATCTATTGTTTTCTTTGTTTTTAAGTATTGCTGTTAACATCCAGGTGTTTTTGCGTTCTGTAGGAAATAGTCAATTCTTCTCCTTTTTAAACAATTTATATACCTCAGATATGTGCAGTGCCTCTTAGAGGAATCAGAAATCTACTTGACTCTAAATAATCTGACCTGCAAAGTCTCCTGCTGGATCCTGTATCCCAAGATATGGGTAGTGCCAAGGTCTATTTGAATAATGATTGGTTTGATATCAGTAAGGGGGAAAGCTAAGCACAAGGGAAAGCCCAGGATAACATAACTCATAATTCTACAGCTGCAATTCCAAAACCTTAAATTGTTAAGGTTTTTTTTTTTTTTTTTTTTTTTAAGACTAGATCATTTTAGGGCACTTTCCATTTGTTCATACCATTTTTGCAATGAAGAGATGGAAAGTGAAGGGCTTACAGAACTTTTCTGGGTCTGCTGTGTATAATGTATGATATGCGACATTCTAAATTTATACTGTGTTCTAATCTGACTGAGACCAAAAACCTCAGGGAAAGGTTGCCACTTTAACTACAATGATTTCAGTTCCTGATAAAGACACTTTCTATATCTTCCTGTCTATGTTGATTGCCTTTCCCTATACTCTGTCTGGAGCGAAAATTGTTTGAAGCTTCTCTGTAGGTGATTTATAGATTAGTTTTCTGCATCTAAACGGCGATTTTAATTATCTTGTGAGCCTTATAGCATTGATAATACAGAATTGGAAGCAAGGCAGTAATTTTGAGTACTGAACAAGTTCCATACTGGTCTTTGCATGCTTTTCCAAACTGTTGTGCTTTAGCCTTAACCAAATTCATTTTGAGAGGATATTTCTCTCTGAGTAGCTTGGCATCAATCTAGATTTTTCAGAAGTTTCCTAGGCACAAGTTTGGTAATGCACAAAAGCATGTGACACACACACAGTACAAAATTGATTATAGTACAAGCAAATGCTGCTCTGTTATTTAGGACTGGAAGTTTCTGAAGTCATGGGATATTTCGTGTCAGTCTAAAATATAGCTTGCTCTATTTGTATTTAACAATTTATAACATTTGGGTATGTTACACTTTGTTTTTCTTGTCCATAATTTGTGCTAACTAGCTAACAGCTACCGGAGCTGAAAATGCTCACCTTTAAGTTTAATAAAGTGAGTTGAGATACCAGTAAGGATAAGGCCACATGATAGCTAGAAGTTTATCTCCTACTAATGGAAGTGCTTTGTGGATCCATGCTTCACTTGTACAATGTTTTCTAAGCAGTGCTGAGTATTCATTGGCAATGGCTGTCTTCAGAGAAAGTACATATGTTGTGTGCGTGAAAGTAACTGTTCACATAACAGTATGGAGGCAAGTTGTAGGAGGAGCTTGCTGTTACTTAACATCAGATAATTTGGTATTTTTATTTGCTTCCAGAGGTTAAATTTACAGTTACTTAGAAATTTGTGTCTTTAGCAACCTGGCTTTGTTGTGCACAGTCAAAAGGGGAAAGCCTGTTTAGAAAGAACTGTTCTATATATTATAAATTCCATTCGTGATCACAGGTATTTCGCTCTTGGTTGGACTTTAATAAAAGTCTGTATGCTCCTAATTGCCACAGGGAATGACATGGAGCTTTCTGATCTGTCATCTAACATTCTGATGGTGATGAGTTCATTTGTTCAGTGTTGGTAAAACAATGTTTACAGATATATGTTCCATCTTTTCCATAATTGTGCAAGTTCTCTACTTTCTACATGATAGAAAAAAACAGTGAAGCATGATCTTCTTTTAAAACAATGAATGTTTTCTTCCAATTGTAGGTCTCATTAGGTGGTGTTGATCTTACAGTGCGGGTCCTCACAACAGGTTACTGGCCTACCCAGTCAGCCACACCAAAGTGCAACATCCCTCCAGCTCCCCGACATGCTTTTGAAATATTTAGAAGGTATGTATTAAAACAGGCTTTGAGGTGGAGGTTTTAAGAGCAAACTTTCTAAACTTAACTTACTTACAGGTATGTTTTGCCATTAAAACAAAAGACATGCTATCGTACCAGTCTTTTTCAGTTGAAACAGAAATTGAGAATACAGTATTTGCATTTTTAGACTTGAGGCTTTGGGAGTTCTTAATATGAATTCTAATGCAATGCTTTGGAAAAAGGAGGAGTTAGAAATTTCCTTAATTGCAATGGAAAGTGCACATAATTACTAAGCTTCTAGTAAGCAGTTTCCACTTAATATATAATTTACATGTTGTATTTAAGTTTTTGATTCATTTATATTACAGATTTTATTTAGCCAAACACAGTGGACGACAGCTGACGCTCCAGCATCACATGGGTTCTGCAGATCTCAATGCCACTTTCTATGGGCCAGTTAAAAAGGTAAAGTATGAAGGTTATGAGAGTGTTGTATTTTAACGTTTAGAATGAAACCTAAACAAGTGCACAGTTGTATCAACTTCATAATTTTATAAAATAAGCTTGCCCATTGATAATATTAGCAAAAAGAGCCCTTCATCCCTTCTATATTCTTCCTTTGTAAATGTTTGAAAACATTTTCTTCTTCTAAACCTGATTTTCATGTGTCGCAAATCATCCCTTTTAGTTCCTCGCAGAAAAGTAGTAATTTGGATCTTGAAGGAAATTTAGTGTTCTGCCGGTTTTTTGACTGAAATAGTCAAAAGTAAAATGAAATTTATCTTCAGTCTCATTTTTGTTAGTGTGAAAACATACTTTTAAGCCAAGTCTACTTTGGTTTTTATATGAAGAGTGCTAGCAATGTTGACGTTTTTCCAAATGTGTATAATACTTAGTATTTATATATACAAGAAAAATCTGAAAGCTACTCAGGTGGTGGAGCAGGTGCCCATAGAGGCTGTGGGGTTTGTTCTTGGGAAATGCTCAGTATTTGACTGGATAGAGTCTTGAGTGTCCTGTTCTGTATGGCCTGGCTGTGAGCAGTGGCTGGACCATGCAACATACCAAGGTGCCTCCAACTAAAAAAATCTGCTGTGATTGTAAGATCACCTACTGGAGAGAGATTCTGGTTATGCCACCAGGCATATGCCATTCTATCACATCTATAGACTGAGTTCCAAGGTAACTTTCATCATATAACTTCCATCTTACTGAGAAAATATTTTGGAGTGAAGAATGAACTGATAGTAGTTCTGTTATTTTTAAAATAGGAAGATGGCTCAGAGGTTGGCGTAGGAGGTGCCCAAGTAACTGGCTCAAATACACGGAAGCACATATTGCAAGTGTCCACTTTCCAGATGACGATATTAATGCTCTTTAACAACAGAGAAAAATACACCTTTGAGGTATGAGTTGGTTTTTTTTTCTTACCTGTCTTTCAGCTAACTTTCATAGTCTTTCTTGTTCTATTAACTAGGTATTTGATGAGCACAAATACAACACTTCTCATTCCACTGGAGCATGGGTCAGACTGATAAATGCAGGAACAGATCAGCACCAGTTCTTTATCTAGAAACAGTTCCAGAAGAGGATGTCATTTGGGAGTGGAAGTTTTCAGGACAGTTGAAGAGGGCTGTTGAGTATGGTTATTCCTTGGCCGTAGAGCAATAGAAAAGCTGAAGCTGGAATGCAGCAGGTGGCTCTGCTTGCTCATTTTCTTTGAGGAACTGAATCTATAGGCCCAGGGATTTTTGTGTCATTGCTTTTTTCAGCAGTTAAAGTGTTTAAACTGGCAGCCTGGAGTGAGCTGTAGGATTAATCAAAGAACGTGCATCCCTTCACTGGCCTGGTGAACCAGAAAGTACAATAAAGAAGTTCCAAAGAGATTCCTAATACAGAGATTGAAGGGGCATTACTATGGAAGGTTGAAGCTCATAAGAGGTGGTGGAGAATGCTTTGGGAGTGGCATTGTTCTAGCCTGCTATTATGAGGATGTTATTGGAAATAGTTGGGATTGAGAAAGGCAGAGTTTGATTAGAGACTCTTAAATACTACTATACTACTTATGGTTTGCAAAAGAGTATTTGGGAGCTCAGGAAGTCCTGGGTTTTGTGCAGTGTCTGCAGGAGCATTACAGCTTTGAGTACTTCCTCAGCAGAGAACTTAAAAAGAAAGGAGGATTTAACAGCTAGGTTAACAGCTTGGTTTTCCTAATTGAAATTGGGCTGGTAGCTACATTATTTTATAAATTTATTGGTGTTTTTTTCTATGAATAATAGAAGCTCATTTATATGTGAATAAATAATACTTGGTATCACAAATATGACTGTGATATGTGCACAAAATTATAATTAATTTTACTAAGACCAGATGATAGAGAACTGTCCGCAAGTGTCTAGGTTGTATATGTTTGTTTTCTCATGTTTAGGAATTTTTAAGCTGTTTTTTATGTCAGCCTTTAACTAAAACATTAAGAAGGCATACTTTGTTTGGCTTCTTTGGTGAAGTATGTGGGAGTTGTCTTTCAGCAGAAAAGCTTGTGAAAATCTAAGAGTAGATTGAATTTTGTCTGTCTTCACTGACTGTTGAATACCATGATTAATTACCAAGTGCTGGCATATGCTGTTGTTCTCTCCTATGAACTTAGTGCTTTTACCGCAACACAGTGTGAGAGATGGCCTGCAGTGTGCTTGAGTAAGCATAAAAGCAAAGTGTTTCTGCAGATTCACAGCTGGACAGATTAAATTTAAGTTGTTTTTGTGGTTGGATAGCCTTTGCTATTTACCTTTTTCTTTGTATTCAGTGAGATTATTAACTGGAAGCTTGTTAAGATTGTGAACAGCTGTTAATCTATGTGATTGAGAGAAAAATAAGATTACGATGATGCAAGAATAATGTATGAGGTTCTACAGAAATGTAAAGAATCATAACATAGCAAGGTTCCTTGTCCAAAATTTATGTAATTAATGTATTTCTGTATGTCAAGGATTTGTTTACAACAACAAATGAAAAAGTGGCCATGTAGCTCTAGCTTAATGTTACTTGCTTCTAAGAAGAAGGATGTTTGTGCAAACCCTCAGAGCTTGTTCCGTTTTCATTCAATTCAGTTTCTTGTAATGGAATTTCATGTAATGCTCAGCTTTTGGGGTTTTTTTTGTTTGTTGTTTGTGCTGAAGTTTACAAAGCAGCTCAGTGTTTTGAAGGGTAAAATGTACATCTTTAATGACAATGCTGAAAATGAAGGGAAAATACTTATTTCTTATTATATCTCTAGGTTTCACAAACAAGAAATACAGGTGTTGCTGTAGTAGAAGCAAAACTAGTGATTATTTTAGCAAAGAAGTGACACTGGAACTTAAAAACTGGCATGCCTTTGTTCTCTTTTGCTCATCTCTGCTTTTGAAGAATTGCAGGTTGAAGTTTGTATGAATAAAAATCCTTTTAGTCTTTTTGTCATTTCAACAACGTGACTTTTTTGTGTGTGTTTTTTTCCCAATAATAACCAGTTTTCATGTGTAGAATTGGGCAAAGGCCATGCCTAAAATAATATCCTTTGTAGGTTTCAGATGGAGCTCATTTAGTAATGTTTTTAGAACTGAAATTAAATAATAGGTACTGCTTTTGTGCACAGCTCTATTATCTTCTTCAAAATAATGCATTTTTGGAGATGAGGGGAAAAGCACTGTAGAGCCACTAAGATGATCGGGGGCTGGAGCACCTCTCCTATGAAGAAAGGTTGAGGGAACTGGGCTTGTTTAGCTTGGAGAGGAGAAGACTCTGAGGAGACCTCATTGCGGCCCTCCTGTACATGAAGGGAGCATATAAACAAAAGGGGAACAGCTGTATACGAGGGTGGACAGTGATAGGACAAGAGGGATTGGTTTTAAATGAAGACGGGAGATTAAGGTTGGATATTAGGAGGAAGTTTTTCACACAGAGAGTGGTGACACACTGGAACAGGTTGCCCAAGGAGGCTGTGGATGCCCCATCCCTGGAGGTGTTCAAGGCCAGGCTGGATGTGGCTCTGGGCAGCCTGGTCTGGTGGTTGGCGACCCTGCACATAGCAGGGGGGTTGAAACTAGGTGATCATTGTGGTCCTTTTCAACCCAGGCCATTCTATGATTTTCCTCTGTCTTACATTAATTGTATAAGCACAGCTAGAAAAATGATGTGTCACAGACTGAGGGGAAAGGAGAGCAGAGGACCATCTGTTATTCCCATTCGGATTCATAGCTACACTTTTTTTTGTCCAACTTGAACTTTTTGCCTTCTTCTGAGGGAGCATATTGCAGTACAGTTCTTCCTGTGCTTCTGATTTTTAAGCTTGCTTATGATTTCTGAAATGTTTTGCACATGTTAATGGCTCAATTGGAAAGCTACAGCATGGAAAAACAAATCTTTGTTTTGCTTTCATCAAGAGCAAAGAACACATTTACTTGTGATAGCAATTTAATTATGAAAGGATAGCTTTTAGTTGTAGGTTGCCAAATGTTAATTTGTGATGAGCATGTTAGAAGCATTATGTGAAGTGTAAGCTGGATTTGGTTTATAGCCTCTACATTTACCTAAGTCCTCAGTTTGTAAGTGCTGGCTTCATTTGCTTGGTTGAATTTATGCTGATTGATCCTTTTCAGTAAGAATTTTTGGCGTGACCATCTGAAAGATTGCATCTTTGATTTCTTATTTTCTTTAATACTGCTTTGTGCTGAATCTGGAAAACAATTGTGACAATTGTTTTAAGTAAAGCAACAGATGAAGAAATAATTTGAGTTGCTTATGAAAAGACATGTTGATGTCAGCAAATAATTTAACTGTGGGTACACATCACTTCAAATACTGTGAATATTTGAATATACTCTTTAAGAATACTCTTAAGAATACTTAATATTTTCCAATCACTTGCAGGCAGTAAATATAAAAATAGTGAGATTTGGTCATGTTAGACTTTTGGATTTTCCAGCTCATTCAAAGTAATTTAAAATGATGTGCAAAAATACATTTTGACATCAAATAAAGTTAACATTACACACGGAATATTGGGTACATAGTTGCAAAATAAAGGCATGTTATCTGTCTGAGCTTTGCTGAGGTCTGGTTGTGAGATGCTGAATGGGAAATGTGTTGCAGTTAATGACAGTCTTGGCAGCCAGTATATGAAAAATATGACTTGTTCTCAGTGGTGTATAACCACAGGAGGATTATTCTCACCATTATCATAAAATTTGAGTGCACAGAAGAAATAAATATGTAATAGAACTCGGTTGTACTCTGAAGTTTGGCTTTCTGACCACTCCTTAAAGAACTGAAGTTCTGTACAAGTCTTAGCCTCTTAAGCACGGGGAGATGTTGCAGTTGTTTTTAGTCAGGAGGTCATCAATTTGAATTGTGTGCCATGGCAATGGGGAATTTTGGTGGACAATAGAAGAGCTGGATATTGCTCTTGGATCAGGTGATAGGGAAGCTGGTGAAGTGACAGTTCTTGTAGCAATTATATGTACGATGACTACTGTTCTGTCTGGTAGTTTAGTCTTCAGCTGCTGGGTGTCCCTTAAGAGTCTAAATGGGAACGTGAACTGGAGGTGTTTGCAGTTTCTAAAAGTAATAATGAACTTCTAATGAATGTGAGCTCGTTGACTGAGTTAAATTTGAAGAAGCGGCAGCTGGTCTTCCCCTAAAGCATAGGAAGACATCGTTCTGCATCCAGTATACTTTGCTTACTAACTCGTGATTACTGCTTTATAGGCTTGAAGGCTGGATGTTTTAAGCAGTCACTGCTGTTGTCTGCAAAATGTGATACTTACTTCTGCACTAGCTGTAAACTGATGAGGATATTTTTCTTCAGGAAATTCAACAAGAAACTGATATCCCTGAAAGAGAACTGGTCAGAGCCCTACAGTCCCTTGCATGTGGCAAACCAACACAGCGTGTTCTCACAAAAGAGCCCAAATCGAAAGAAATAGAAAATGGACATATATTTACAGTGAATGATCAGTTCACATCTAAACTACACAGAGTCAAGATTCAGACAGGTAAGTGGCTTTTTATATTGTCTTGTCTTTAAAGTATTTTGTCTTACAATGTTATTTTGTAAGCTTGATGTCCGTACAAGCAGAAGGAAACAAGTCATATTTCTTTGTTGTTAATGATTGTGGAGTTGGACTCAATCCTTATGTTTTTTCCAACTTGAGGTATTCTGTGATTTGATAAATCTGTGATTCTAGTTACATCAAAACAAGAATTTAAAAATGGAAGTATGAAAGTGATAGTTAATAAGCCTTCTGCTTTTCAAAATGTGTACTTCTGTCTTAAAAGGAAATGTTAAATGGGAAATTTGAATAGTAAAATTAAAAATATCAGGCTACTGACTGATTCATAAAAAGAGAAGATAGCTTCAGGTGTGAAAGTTGTTGTACTGCTGTGAAATTGAGCAAAATCTTTATCAGTATAGCAGAGTTTATTTCCACACAGCAGTTAGCTGCAGTGTCTTTGGGCCGTGATTTGGGTGGAGTTAACAGATGAGAGCAACTGATCAGCATGACACAGCTTTACCAGCTCAGTGAAGAGCTGGTTTATGTTACATATAAGTCATATTGATATCTTTAGTTCAGAAAGCTCTCTGGAAATATTGTCTGACTTGTAGCATTGCTGTAGATGCTCTTCCAAGTGTTTTGCAAAATAACTTTGTAATTTTACATTTTAAATTTACATCAAAGATTTTCTGACTTTATGTGTCTTGGTACGTAAAATACACACCATTATTGGCATTTTAGTTGTCTTTTCATGCAACGCTGGTAATTCACATGCTGTTTGTTGTGCATAATACAGCTTTGGGCTTCTGTTTAGCCTGCTATGTCCTGGGATGTAAGTGTGTAAATCCAGGGCTCCATACTTAGTATTACACTGCATGTATCCTGCTGCTGAAGCAATAGCTGGGCTGTCTTCATATACATGCACAGTGCTGTGCTCTCAACATGCTCACCACATGTGGAAAATTTCTCTGGTGAGCAGGAGTGCAGCAACCAAATGAAGGGACCAGATCTCTGATCAGAGCCCAAGAACATCACTGGCAGAACTGAACAGGAGTCTGTGACAACTGTTGGAATTTTGGTGTAGTTCTGCTTTATCATTTCACCAATCTCTGGGGTAAAGGAATATGGTTTGGAGTTCAAGGCAGTTTAAGAGCAAATTTGATACTTCTGGCTTTGTTTCTCTTACAAAGATGACTTTTAATGTATGTCTCTTTAAAACCAATAAATACTTGGGGCTTTTGAGTGAAGTATCAGTGGGAGCAGTGTGGGAAGAGGGATTGCTTATGATGATATTGGGGTGAAAAGGTGAGAACAGGGCAGGAACAAAGCATGAATAAAAGAGAGCAGAATACAAGGGTGAAACAGCTGAGATGAAGAGGATAAAGAAGATTGGACTGTTTCATCTGGCTGAGGAACTTTTTAAGTATTTAACTAGTTTATGAAGAAAGCTTTGAATCATTTGTGTGTTTTAATTAATGAATTTCATTACTTTAAAGAGAAAAATATTTAATGGGAGCATGGGGGCGGTTGTGCCTGTAAGCAGGTCTGAGTGCTGCTCAAATTTTAACATAGCAGTAATTGAATAACAGATTGCTACCTTGTCAGTTGCTATCAAAATATGCCAGAAAATGTTAATATGTTCTTATGGCTGCTTTTCACAAAAAAAAATGAGTTTGAGAATGTGAAAACTTGGTAAAGTATTATTTGACTTCTGAATGAAATAAATAGCAAAGCTAAAGCTTGCACAACATTAATTTTAACTTTGCTAAGATACTTTGTTCTCTTTTTTTTCCTTTTAGTTGCTGCCAAACAAGGAGAATCTGATCCAGAAAGGAAAGAAACAAGGCAGAAAGTAGACGATGACAGAAAACATGAGATAGAAGCTGCTATAGTTCGGATAATGAAATCTAGAAAGAAGATGCAACACAATGTGCTAGTAGCAGAGGTATATTTGTACATAGTTTTAACATGGATTTGGAAATTACTTTTGTTTTTCCATTTGATTCATGTAAGTTACCCAAGTCTAACATGGTTCTGGAGGGTTTTTGACAGATTGTAATTAATCCATCCTGTTTTTCCCATTTATCTAAAGACACCTAAATCCATACCCTGTAGTTTAGAATGTACTCACGTGTATCTGATTTTCCTTCCTCTCTTTACTGCTATTAAAATGTCATCATATTCCATAAGTACCAATTGGCAATGAAAACCACTGTGCTTAGCATGAATTATTTTTCTGCTTTTATCTTGTTGCTAACTGTTGGGTCCAAGATTGAGAGTTCCAAACTCTGCAGAGAAAGAGTGAGAGAGAGTGCTCATTGAGTTCTGACACCTTTGCAAATGGGATGTGTTTTCCACTCTTGCACTCTTCTGTGGTTGTGAAATTGAGTGTCTCCAGGTTGACCATTCTTCTCTCAAAATTAAGCAGGCAGCCAAAGGGAAAAAATGATGGGATAGTGAAGATTGATTGTTGTTTCATGGTTGTAGCCAGCCCTGCCTATGTAGAACTTTCTGATTATTTTGATCAGTTAAGATACTTAATGATCTTGCTTGACCTGTAATTTTATGTTATTGTTTTTAATGTTATGTTTTAGGTAACTCAGCAGCTGAAGGCCCGATTCTTACCAAGTCCAGTTGTTATTAAAAAACGTATTGAAGGACTTATTGAGAGAGAATATTTGGCACGAACACCTGAGGATCGCAAAGTATACACTTACGTAGCATAAAATGCGTTCAGAAAATTTGATTTACTCTTGGACTGTACTCTTCGCATGAACTGGGAAGTTCTTTTAAATCATTAATATTAAGACGACCATCTCTTCTATTAAATTACAATACATGTTCTAGACCATTCAGATCAAGCCTTTTACTCCTTTTGAGAGTTTTCAACATGAATTGATTGAGCTTCAGGCTTTTCAACGTTATCCCTGTAGAGATCATCCTTACAATTCTTTGGGAAAATGTGAATGTGCCGCGTTTGTTTTCAATACTGTATGAAAACAGAAAAATAAAAACAAATTTAGAAAATACAGCTCATTAAAAAAATAAAATTGTTGGAATTTCATTTCCCCAGATCTTCAGTGTTGATGTAAACGTGTTTCTGTAGTGTTGCTTAGCACTTCGCGCATTGTATAAGTTGGGTTAAAAGAACAACCACAACTGGTAAGACAGAATTCCCAGTTATATTGCTCTGCTTCAAATGTTTCTTTAACTAGCCATGTTTAATTTAAATATTTGGTAACCTTTTGAAGACCCGAGAATACAACTTGAGCATGTTTCACTCTTCCAGCTGCACTCATTGTTTGAACAACATGAATCAGCAATTACTGGGGGCTCAGAAAAGACCATAATAATTTTGACTTTCCCTTCTGTAATTTGAGTTCTTCTAAATTATACTCTAGGTTTGTTCTGGTTTCTTCATAGGAAAAAGGAAAAGATATTAGTGTGTATAAACTGTATAATAATTTTTGCTGTTGTACTCACTGCTGATGGTGGATTGTACAGGGCGATGTTTTTATTTCACTAAATGTAGACAAAATTTTAAAATAAATGGATCTAGTGTACACAAACAATTCAAGTGTGTTAGAGTGCAGGAATGGCAATATTTGGAACTAAATACTGTCCTCCGGGGAAGCATACTGGGATTATATTTTGTCAGTTAATACTGTAGATGGATCTGTAGCCCCAGGGTTTCCCATCATAAGTACGTATTTCAGGAGATTAAAGTGAAGCCAGTGTGCACTATTTGCTTTTAAAAATGCATTTTAATCATGCAATAAAAAATGTTACTATAATGAAACTTTCAGTTCTTAAACCAAAGCTTTTATCCTTTTTGTCAGCATGCTGCTAAAATAGATTTAAAATTGCAGTTCAGTGGCACTATTATTCTCATAGAATTTGTTTGAAGCGTGCATTGTACTGCAGAGTTTTTATTAAACTGTTTTTCTGACATTGCAATGCATATTGCATACTACACAGTTTTTCTGCTGTAAATATTTGTTTTAATTTGATGCTGGTTTTGTTTTGGTTCACGTTGTTTTCATCTATAGATACTGAAACATACTGGGATGGACTTCCCAAAATGTGGAGCTGGAGGTGAAGCAAAAAGGAAGTTGGTTGTAGAGCACTACGGTACTGCCAGATTATTTCTTCATTAGTGATATTAAGCAAATGCACTGTTGTGTGATGTAGCAGTTCACCTGAAGTGTATTTTTGATAATGTGTCTCCAGTTTCACCCCTCTCTACAGCCTGTTAAGATGGAAAGCCTGGCTGTTGTTCAGTGGTGGGTTGCTTCTAAGGAGGAGGACTGGAATTGGGATGGTTTCAGCACGATTTATTCTGAGGCCTGTTTTGTCTTTTTTATAAAGGCTTTATTGAAGTTTACTAAATAAAAATAAGACTTTTCCCTAACTCATGATTTACGTTCAATTAAGTAGAAGGAAGGTAACCAAAGAGGAGCTTAACCTGCTACTGTTCACGAAGAATCCAGCTAGGTCATCAGATTCTCTAAAATGAATTCGGGGGCAATTATTAAATGTCTGTATGTCTATTTTCTAGTGACATTAGAAAACTAATAATTGTTTAGCCAGTCTAGTTTTGGATTGTGTCTTAAGGTCTTCCTAAAATTGTATCTAGTTCTTCCATGCGTTGGTATGAGGGCTTTCTTTTCTGTGTATCTTAGTCCTAATAGCATTCATGTGACAGTTTTATTTTAATGCTTTCCTGTGTGCTTTTCAGGAAGGAGGGAGTTCATAGCCTTTTCCCCTGTGGTTTAGAGATATTAATGTTGCTAGCCACGACATTTGGACTTTGTGCTGCAGTTGTAATTTTGCTGTGCATCAGCTGAAGCTTTCTGCCTCTGATTGCTTTGCTCATGGCAAGCATGAAGTTAGATGTCACAAGCCTGAATGTTAGATGAACAGCTGTCTAGCTGTTTAAGGGGTTGATGGGTCTGATTTTTTTTATCTTATTTTTTTGGCCAGCTTTGCACGCTAGAGTTGCTAAAGGAATAACAGATGGTGATAGCTATTTCAGTAACAAATACCAGAATATCATTTCCATTTCAAGTTTAATAGAATTTTGGAGACACTAAATGTTCAGGAAGGGACTTCTACTGAAGTCACCTTTTAGAAATGTCTTTACCATTGAATAACCAGATCACAATACCAAGGAGTTCAAGATGGAAATGTGAAAACTTTGATCAGACACTTTTGAACAAGGTATCACTGACTCTGCTTAAGGTGAGTTTGATGCCTGTGCCTTTACATTGTTTGTGTACATTAGTGAATCATATGATTCTAGGATTAGTGAGATTTTTTTAGATTCCATAGTAGAATTCTGCTGCTCCTTACCTGATTTCACTTTTGGTCTCTTTCTTAGTTCACCTTTAAACTTACTTGTATCTTAGTTTAAAGCTCATTAATAGGTTTGCATGATCACATTTATGAGAGTAATTATTAGTAAGTTTGCTTTCCTTGAGTTAATGTACAGGTAAATGCTGTTACAACCTATTAACATGCAGTTTTATTTTTCAAAAGTTTTAAAATGAGGAGTAGATTTCAAGTTTTATATCTATTGGAAGGTACATATATACACAGGTTCATTTTAAAGGGTTGAGATTATAGTCATGTACCATTGTAACAACAAAAGCATTGAACAAGATATTTTGGATGACTGGAATCTTTTTATTCACATATGTCATAAGCAGCTAGCAAGGTGCCTGATAGGTGGCATGTATATGGTAATGTAGCCTGCTAAGATGTCTGGTTTGGGTGGTAAGCTTGCACAAAGGGTTTCTTGTCAAAAGCAGCAGAAAATGGGACTCCTTGTGAGCAGTCTGTTGCCTGTCCAAGAGTGTCCGGAGCCTTCCCAGCTTGTTCTGCAGCTCCTTGACTCTTACTCATCACTGTGATTAAAGGTGAGGTGGGCTCTGAGCATTAGCTTCCAGTTCTTAGAAACAATTCAGGGTTAGGAGGAGGATTTGCCAGCCCAGAGCTAGGCTTGAAGTAGCATGTGAGGTGGTGTTTTTTCTGTATGGAAGTTTTCTGTTAGTGATTCTGGTGTCTTGGACAGTAAATGAAATAGTCAGTGTGATCAGTCTGAAACACGTGTTTAAGCTCCTGTTTTCTGGGATGTGAAAAGGAAGAGCAAAGGAGAGATGAGATTTTAGCAAGGAACTGACAAATAATATACAGAGGAAACTGAGAACGCTGTTCCAAATGGCAGGATATAGCTTGTCATTTTCAAGTCACTGATTCTGCATTTAAAGCTTTTCTTTTGTTAGCTGCAGTAAGAATTGTGCTATAAAAGTGCAGTGTAGATGTGGTTCTACCCAGGACAGTTATGCTGTCTCTCCAAGTGGGCTGTTAGTGTTATTGTTCCTTTGTTGGTTGGTTTGCTTTTTTAACCTTTATTTTAATCCTGGTTATTTACGAATTTCATGAGATTGGTACCTGGAGCCTCAGCTGTGATCACTTTGTATTTATACTATAAAAGACACAGCACTGGCTCTCGCTTTAAGCAGCCTGCCATTGTATTTACATCTAACAAATTTCTTTATTTTTACAAACTTTGAAATGAAGCCAAGTTTTTAAGGGACAGCATTTTACTAAAACTTCAAGAGAAAAAAAAAAAAAAGGAGTAGAGGGAATAGCGAGGTCTCAGCTGTGCTGGAAATGTATCTGTTGAAAAAGGCTGTAGCCTTTCTGCTTTCTGCTGTAACAAACACAGAACTTGATTCAGCATGGTCAGCTCTTCAGAGCAAAGCAGTGGCTGTGGGTCCTTTGCCTGCGTTTCCAAATGCACGCCTGTGGTGCCTGCCATCCCTCTGCTGGGAGGAGCTGATACCACAGGCTAAACTGCTGAAGAAGCCCCCTGGCATCACAGTGGGTGAGTGTGAACATGGAGATACGTCTGACTTTGCCCAGGTGAGTGTTTATGAGTCCAGAGAGAGAAATCCTGTTTCCTGGCAGCTCGTTTATCAGCACCCAGTGTGGTGTGGCCTCTGCTCATGTCTGCTGCTGGCCTTGGGAGGGTTTCTCTTGAGTCGCCTTCAGCCACGCTGAATGTAAGCTCCTTACATAACTCGCTAGATCCTATGTGTCTGTGCCTTGCTGAGGCTGCCTGTTCCCCGTCTGCCCCAGGAGGAAGCTCAGGAAACTCCTTTTTGTTTGATCTCTTGTGCACCTTGAAAGCCTGTCTGCTGTGTGCACTGCCTGGCGCAGTGTTTCCTAAGGCTGAGCCTTGAGGTGCTGTGTCCCACTGACAGGAGGAGCTGTGGCCGTGCCGGCCTTCCCCTTCCTGCTCTGGTTATGGCTCCGTTTTTGTCCTGTTTTCTGCTTGAATTCTGATTTGCTGTGTGTGAGCTCTGTTTTCTGTGTCTAGCTGCTGATAGATCCCTGCTGGATCCTCTTTATTAGCTCGTTAAAAAGGAGAATTAAGGACTACTTGGGAGAGAAGTCCCCTTTTGTCAGTGCAGTAGGTCAGACTGCCTTCCTCCTCTGGCCGCTGGGGTTTTACTTTCCTCAGAAATAATGAATCTGGGGGCACAGCACCTGGGGCAGGAGGCAGACTGCAAAGCTTATGGTGCTCAAGTAGGGCCCTACTTCTGCTTTTTGTTTTGGTGCTGCTGTAGATAACTGTCATTGGCCTCGGTGCAGAAAGAAATTGAAATTGGCAGAAAAAAAAATTCTCTTAAAAGCTAATGAGCCCAAGACAGTGCCTGGATTTAATGAGGCCTGCTCCTGAGATGCTGAAGTAATTCAGTCGCCCTCCTGGAAGTTAATTACCTACAGTGTGCAATGCCTGAAACCTTGCCATGTTGCTTCGTTACGGAAGTTACAATGAACTTATTAAATCCCGTGGTGCGTCATCAGTCCTTGGGTGTCAGCTGGAGTGAAGGGCTCAGCACCTCAGAGGGCTGGGAGCAATCAAAGAGCTCATTATGGAAAGGAGTTATAATTCTGCTGTGCCCTTGCACCATAGGACTTGAAACATATCACAGACTCTGAGCCTCACACAATGCAGTACTTGTTAGCTGTTCGCATTGGGCACTCATTTATGCTGGGCCTACTCATGCTTATACTGTGCTCGGTACCTCTCACATGCTTTTACCAGGTCAGCTCTCCACAGCATGCTGTACCCTGTACCGTGCTGCCTGGCGCTGCCATGTGCGGATGGTGTTCCGGGGCACTCTGTGAGTGCAGGCTGATTTTGCACACAGGGCTGAGCTGCTATTTTCCTAATCTCTTACAGCAATCTTTCTTGGCATGCTGGGTAGGTCACAATGAATAATGTGCTTTTCCGCTTGGCAGCCAGACTGGAAAGCTGGGGGAAGGGGAAGCGGAGAGAAAGGCAGGAGCTGCTCACATTCAGGGCTAGTTCAGACTCCACTCTTTGAAGGAGAGATGCCAGTGCCCTTCTATGGTCTCTGTGGGGCCACCTGGAAGCCAGTTTGGCTCCCACCAGCTGTGCTGGGAGCTGGAGTGGGACTTGCTGTCTGCAGCATTCCTGAGCTGCCCTCATCCCAGCTCACAGCCCTGTGGCTGCCCTGTGAGCGTTCATATTACAGGCACTGCCATTTTCCCCCTGCGCTGCTGCTGCCCTGCAGAACAGCCAGGCTGATGTGATGTGAGCAGGGAAATGGGGGTGAAAGAGCAGCGCAAGTGATCGATGGGACTGCATGGGCACACAGTGTGATCCAGTGCTGGGAAATGCCTGGGGAAGCAAGCAGCTTGTCCTGCAACAGACTGAGATTCCACCAGGTGAGCACACATAGCTGGTGTTGTCCATCCCATCAGTCCTGCTCTCCGTAGTTACCTGCCCTGTCATCTCGCCGTGTCCCCACAAGGTACCCGCAGGGCTGGTGCCACCTGGCCACACAAGTATCCCTGTCTGCCCCGCCATGGACAGTGATCACCTTGCTGCCCACTCCCAGCTCAGTCCTGATGAGCTCTGAGATTTGGTTTTCCTTGCACAGGCAGAATTCCCATTTTTCTCACCCGCAGGAAGGCAGACGACTGCCTGCCTCTTTGTTTTCTTCCCTGTAGCAAAGAGTTGATGAATCACTTCCTTTTTCTATATTTCAGTAATACCCTGTGTTGTTCAGTGCTCACATACAGCATTTTAATGTTTTGAACACTCATAGCCTTCACTCTTCCTGCGATTGTCCAGGGGTTGGATATTTTTGTCTCTGTCCCAACAGTTACAACTTGTTGGAAGTGCTGCAGGTAGCTTTGTCTATGTCAGTACAAGCTGAACTTTTAAGTTCTTACTGTACTTTGGTCTCATGACTGTATTTCTATTACTGAGTGCCATCTTTAAATAAAAAAAATCTGAAGCACAGATCCTTGTACCATTAGACCCTGGAGATTTTCTTCAGGTACATACAAAGCTAGGGCTGTATTTAATTTCAAAAAAAAATAGCCCAAGTTCAGCATTCTGAATAGCAGACCCTTCCACATGCTGGGATTTCTGCACAGCAAGTTGCTGCCCCGCGAGGTGCACAGCCCTGAGCCTGGGATTCTCCTGCAGCGCCTGGGGCCAATTCATATGGGCCCTCATTGTTATCTCTCCTGTTCACATGGGTTTTTTTCCCTTTGTTAGTCCACTTTCCTTCCTTGTTTTTAAAGAATAGCTTATCTATGTGCCCCAGAAGGGTGTGGCTCGGGGAGATCACAGCAAGCTGAAGTGCAGCAACTGGCTGCAGGAACACACGCTGAGGTTTTCACACACTGCAAGCACCCGGAGATGCGTGCCGGTGGGAGAGGACTGCATTCCTGCTTCAGCCCTCCACCACCCCGCTCCAGGTGGGACAGAGCCACTGCAGCACAGCAGTGCTTCAACACATCGGCAGTGTGCACCCAGTGACCAGATCTGGGTCATACTGCTGGCTCAGATGTCCATCTGCATCTGAGCTCTGATGTGACGTGAGCAAACTGGGGCTGGTCCCGTCACACCATGGCACACTTTCCTGCCTTGTGCACGTGTGTGCAATCCTGTCACCTCACTGCGTTGTTGCAAAGCTCCTGAGTGAGCGAGTTCTTTCTCTGCCTCAGAGTGCAGTGCCTGCATTGCTGCCACTCCAAACGCTGCAGGAGGAAACTCCTATTTTTGGTTTGGTTTTGTTTGTTGAGGAGAAGCTTTATGATGGGTGACAGAGCAGAGCCTCTGATGAGTGTGCATCTTCTCGCCAACTCAGGATACTCGGCGTTTCTGCAGCAAGCTCTGGATCGGCTCATGGAGTGGATCTGCCCAGATGTTCGACTTTTCTTTGTGTCTGAGCGAGCTGCTCCACTGAAATACTATGAGAGGTACCAAAGGAGAAACTGCAGCTTTCCTGGGATATCTGTCTTCCTTTTTCTGCATGAGGACCTGGGAGAAGAGCGGATTCTCCAGGTCCAGGATCTCCTCCAGCAGCCACCCTGGCACTACCAGTGTGTCCCGACCTGGGCACAACGTCTTCCCCACACACCAGCTCCTCAGGACTTCTATGGCCTAGACGACCAGATGCCTGTGTGGGGCATTCGGCGGGTGGGCTGCAGCCCCGAAATCCTGCGTGTGACCCTCTACTGCAGCTTTGATAACTATGATGATGCAGTAGGGCTGTATGAGATGATCCTACGGAAAGAAGCAACCATCCGGAAAAGCAATTTCTGTGTCTTCATGCTGTATGCCACTAAAACCGTTGCTGTCCAGCTCTGCCTGAAGCAGCTGCCCATTGGGATGGCTGCTGAGCCCAAGGAGTCATCACTTTTGCAGTTCAAGGTGCAAGAAATGGGGCAGCTGGTGCCTCTCCTGCCCAATCCATGTATTCCTATCAGCAGGACCAGGTGGCAAACACAAGACTATGAAGGAAATAAAATTCTGCTTCAGGTATGTGTGTGCATGGTGCTTGCAGACGAGATGCCTTTTTCTTTTTTTTTTAATTCCAGCAAAGAGCAGGACTGATTCAAAATGGAAATTAAGGTTTTGCTTGTCCATATTTTGTTTTTAATTCATGAACTCAGCAATCACCTTCCAGTGCTATGATGTCATTGATAAATGTGAGCACAGATCCTTAGAATGCTTGCATATTGTTAGTGCCTGAAGAAGAAAGTATAGTACTTTTTTTGACCCACTGAGTTCACCTTTTCCCTTTCCTGCCTAAATCAGATGATAGCAGCAGCCTGTTCTCTTTCTGATGTGACCTTATAAATGCTTCTGAAAGCCGAGTTTTAGCACTGTACCATCCCAAACCAGGTGTTTTGCAAGTACAGCGCTGATGCAACATCACCCACAGTAGTTTTGTAATTGCAGTTGGGCAAAAGGGCTAAATAAATGCCGTGTGAAAGTCAACCCCTTTCTGCTGTGGTGCACAGCTCTGAGAGTGTGTGAGCACAAATCAGATCAGACAAAGATGGTGCTCACTGTGATTATACACGGGAGCAGAGGGAAGTTCAGCTGTGTGCTCTTTGCTTTGGTACAACTCCTCCCATCTCTGGCCTCTTGGGTTGCTATTTGGCTATATTTATTATTATTTGGGTATTTAAATTATGTAAATATATGTCCTGTTTTCTTTATTTTCCTTTCTTGGTGAGATCACTATTACAAATCAGCCTGCCTATTCTGTTTGGCCTACTTTTGTGCTGCTCTGCCTGCACACCTCTCTCCAGGACAGCCTCAGCATGTGCCTCCCACCAGTTCAGTGTCACCCATGGACCTGTTCAGGGATGGGTCGGAGTCCTGAGTGGTTGCAGTGGCTCTGGAGCTCCAGGTGGGGCCTGCACTCCAAGTGCCTCCCATCGCAGGGGGCTCAGAGTGCTGTTGCCTGAGTAAAGCTAGCACCGTGCTTTAAGGGAGTTCTCTCCACCTTTCCTCAACAGGTGCAGGACAGCTCCAAGCAGAACGAAACAAACACTGGGCTTCCCAACCGGCGCAGTGCTGTCAGCGTTGAAGGACTGCCACGCAGCCCCATCGCAGCTCCTCTCCCTGTTGCTCTGCGCAGCACGGAGCAGGGAGGCCAGCAGCCCTGGACCTCGAGGGGCAGAGTGACATCCGTGCCAGGCCAGGCCCTCTTCGGCTCTTCCTGGGGTGCGGCGGTGCCCTCCCGCCACGTGCTCACAAGCAGCAGGCAGCAGGAGGGCTGGCCGTGCCGGCCGGTGGCAGAAACCGACGTGGACACGGGGCTGGCTGTGGGCAGAACTGCGGGCTGCCGCTGCTCGCTGCAGCACGGCCTTCTGCAGCCATGGCTGCCGGGCGCGGCCTGCACCGCCCCGCACTGTGCACGGCCGCCATCTTCTGTGGCCAACAGGAGGAAAGGAGCGGGGCACGGGGCTCCGGGGTCCCATGTGCAAACATGGAGAGCCAGCCCTGGAACCAGGCCTGAGGAGGAAGAGGAGGAGTTCTTCATATGACTGGAAACAAGTGCAAGTCGAGTTGTATCGACATGATTTTGTCTGGCCGGGCTGTGCTAGGCTGTGTGCAGGGCCATGGAAACCTCAACTGGGTCTGAAACAACAGAAGAAGAAAGGCTGCGGGCTCAGAGGGACTGCTGAAGAGCAAGCAGGGCAGGAGAAATGGAGTCATGCAGGAGCAAAGATGTTGAAATGATATGTGCTGCTGCTTGCGGGGTGCAGGCAGTGTGTGATTGCTTTCTGCTTATTTCACTGGACGCTTAACAAAAAGCACACAAACTTACACCCACGTTTTCCTGTGATCTATAAAGGTAGTGCCAGAGAGAGGTTTGGTGAGCTGGGAGGGCAGTGTAGCAGAGCAGAGTGGCTGTGCTGCAGTGGGAGGGAGGAGAACAGGTGTGAAAGCCTGGGGGCACCAGTCTGGCTGCGGGTGTGGAGGGGCAGTGATGAACTGATAGTGGCTTTAAACAGGCCTTTCACTATGACCAACGTGTGAAGGGATGGGAGCCCTGCTCTGGGTGTGGGCATGAAGGCACAGGGCTCTGTGGGGCCAGCACTGGCAGGCACCAGAAAATGCCATCCCTGGCTCATGCTGCTGCAGTCACTGCTGTGCCAGGGCCCTGGCCTCCTGCTGAGGGAGCAGCTGGTGAGCTTGGCTCCTTTGGGAAGGCAGTCCTGAGTGCACTCCTCTGTCCTGAATTTTGTGCCAAATCGCCAGTTGGTGTCTCTACAGACTCGGGAACCGCGGAGACGTGGCACTGAGGGACACGGAGGGCATGGTGGGAAAAACGGGCATCGCCTGCCCGTCCCGTGGCGGCGACCCGGGCACGGCCGGACCCTCGGAGCGGCTGGCGGCTCGGGAGCCCCTCGCCGAAGCCCGCGGCCAAGCAGCAGCAACAGCAGCAGCCGCAGCAGCGCGGCGGTGCGGGGCGGCAGCTCCTCCTGGTGCCCACCCGCGGCCCTGCAGCGCTCCCGGCCCGACCCCTTCCGCCGCAGCGGGGGCTGCCGTCCTCGTCTCCGTGCCCGCTGGAGCCGCCCGCTACACGGCAATAAAAGAGGTGATAATGGCAAACGGAGCCGATCTGTTCCTCATTCGTTCGTTCACCCAGATGACAAGCTATCTCGGCGATTGAGATCTGTCATGTCAGTGACGGGGAAAACAGAGACCTTCCCGAACGCGTCTCACCGGTTAGATGGCAGCCTCGGGTGCTGATGTGCTGCCGCTTCGTATGCATTTGGTAGTGCTGAGCATACAGAAAGTTTAAGACAAGGCTCTAACGTGATGGTTAGAGACTTTTTTTTAAAAAAAGTGCCTAGCTAGACCGACTTTTCTGTTGGTGCAGAAAAAAAAAGTAAATCATTAGTTTTAACTGGGAGTAATTTAGTTCCAAAAGTGAAAACCCGTAACTTCTCCCTTTTTGTCCGTAGCCGAGGAGCAGCAGGTCACCCTCAGGCTGTCAGGGACTGATTCCATCCATGCTGGTGGGGATGAGGCCGTGCAGTGTGAGGGAGTGCTGTTCTCTAATGGTGAAGAACAGAAGCTCCTGCTGGAAGCCGAGCAAGGCAAAGGAGCAGCCTGGTGAGGGGAAGCAGGTGCTGGCAGGGCCCTATGGCACACTCCGGATGGGACACACATCCTTTCCCTGTGCTTTGAGAGCCAGAGTTTGGCCCTTCCTGGTAGATTTGCCATCTGTTTGCACTTCAGGCCCGTCCCAGCTCTCTGTCCCTCCCTGCAGCCAAGGGGCACAAGGTACCTGGGCACAGGGGTGGCACAGGAGCGTGTATGCCTTGTCTGGTACTGAGCTCCCCAGCCTTAATGTGCTCCTGAAGAGGAGGGGTATGCAGGAAGGACTCAGAAGGAGTATGACGCGCTTTCATTCTGCAGTCTCAGTATTTTTTAGAGAGGTTTATCCTCACTCTGACTGTCAGTGCTTTGCAGCTCTCATCAGCCACATATGTGGCAGGCTCCCTGCAGTGCCACCAGGTTCCCCAGGCATTGCACAGGAGCTTTGCTTTTGGTCAGTTAAGCTTTATGCCCTGTGTCTTTAGTGCCTCTTTTAAATGAAGTGTAAGAGGTCTTTACTTTCCCCCACATACAACTATTCCAACAGAATAACAAAACACTCATGTAGCAAAGCTATTTTTTTCCACTGCTGTGAAGTCGGTTTCATTATGTGTGCAGAATGCACCTGATCAGCCCAGGACTGAGAGCTCAGTTGCAGTGTGTGTTGGAGGAGAGGCAGGGCTCACAGCTAGTTTGGGTGCTGAGCAGGAAGGGTTGGTGCGCTGGGCAGCATGGGGCTGGGCAGCCAGCAGGAGGCAGTGGCACCTTCGGTGACCTTCACCTCCTCCTCCAACACACTGCTTCCTCCACCAAACCTGCATTGCAGTTTGCTGTGCTGCTCTTTTTGATATTTAATTCTGATAATTTGAAGGGGGCTTTGAGAGGGCTCCATCTCCCACAGAGCACTGGCATTAATATTCTGGTGCAGCATCTCAGTTCTGCTGATTGCAGGCAAGGGCAGATCCAAATTTCTATTAGTGTGAATTAATATTCCTGAAGAGTCCCCAAATCTTTCTTCTCCCCTGCCGCCCTCCCCAGGCGCTGGCAGCCCGGCTGTGCTGGGAGGTGATTAGATTTGTAAATGTGTTCCTGCAGGCACTTGGTGACACTGGGAGTTGTCTCATCTTGCTTGTGCAGCTGAAATGGTGACAGCCCCACTTCCCTAATTGGAATCGTCTCGAATCTCATCTTGGCATCAGAGTGTTGTGCTGAGCAGGCAGGAGCAGGTTGGCTCAGCTGTTGCAGTTGGTACCAGGCAGATGCTTGTCTCCCAGACCTGGAGGTGGGCCCAGATGGGTCCCAACAAGTGATGGGGGCAGGAATGAGCCCTGCTCAGCAGCATTCTCTGTCCCAGGGCAGAGGGGGCAACCCAGAGGGGCAGTTCGGAGGGCTGGGGGGCCCGATGCAGCCACAGAGTCCCCAGGCTCCTCCACGCTTATTGTTGCTAAAAACTGGAGTGGAGAGAATGTATATCAGAGTTAAAGCAGCCAGGCCATGATAACTGTTATCCTTGCTTTCTCCTCGCACTTGTCTCCTGCCTGCCACAGCTACGCTATGCAGAACATGGGCTACGTGCCTCCTGGCCATGACTAGAGGGGGTCTGAGCCATCTTGTTCCCTTGTTACTCTTTGGATGCATGCTTGGAGTGGAAGGGTGGTTTTTGTTTTTGCTTTTGATTTACCAGAATTGGCTTAAAACGCCCCCGGGATTCTCAGTTCAAACAAACAAAGGAGATTACGCTCAAGGAACCTCCCGGGATGATACAGCAATGTGATACCAGTGGGCACAGAGGGAGCGTGTTTTAGCCAACCCAGAAGCTGGAAGCTTTGTTTTCAGCCTGGCAGAAACAAGCGGATTTTGGTTGCGTTCCTCTTCCTCCCACATTTGTTGGTCATGCTAGGTTGACACATCTTCAAAGAGTGACCACATGTATTAGTAATGACACAAAGAGCTGCTTCCTTCAGACCGGACTATGGGGAAAACCCATAATGGTCTCTGGGATGGGTAAGGGAGGAAGTAAATGAGCATTAGGAAACCGTGTGTTGTGGGTTGAACATGGAATTTCTCTGTACCTTCTTTCCCAGGGCTTCCCGACACACTGGGTACACTGTACTTTCCCAGAGGAAGATGGCAGCTGGGAGGCAGCCAGTAACTTTCTGGGACCACCAGAAATGTTGCAGTGGGTTAGATGCAGAGAGCCACTGCCTGGGCACTGCTGAAGCGACTCTGGTCAGCAGCTGGTGTCACCCACAGGCCTGTGGTGTCATGCAGAGAGGGCGCTGAGCACCCTCCTAGCCTGTATCAGCTCCCCAAAGCCCCTGCTTGGTTTTAACCAGGCTGAGGGTTTTTTCTGGGATGGGCTGGGGGTAGAAATTAGTTGACAATTTTGCTGTGGTTTTTCATCTTGATTTAATTCAGAACTACCGGGTTTTGTGGAGGGAATAGCTGATTGCAGGAATGCATCGTACTGATGCTTACCAGATACTTTTTTAGATGGGAAAATCTTTCTGTGTCACGAGAAAGTTTGCAAATGTTAGTTTTCTTGTAAGTCAGAGTGAAACCAGATTTCGAGAGGTTTCAGCTTCTCCCAAACATTGGGTTTTGGACACCTTCAGCCCTCTGGCAGCTGGCTGGGGCTGCTGAGTGACCTCCCACCATGGCACACGGCACAAGGTGTTGAAAAACCTGAGGCAAGATGTGGTACCAAGCCAGGTGTTTCATAGTGAGGAAGAGCAAAACTGTTTTTTCTTGTAGCCTTATTTAGTTTTTATATTATGTCTTAGTGGGGACTTTTCTTTCCATTTCATTTTTCGAGTCTGGTAACAGCCCCTGTTGTGTTTTTGCAAGATTTATGTGATGACAGCATGAGTGCCTCCCCAGCAGAATCACAGAATGGCCAGGGTTGGAAGGGACCTCAAGGATCATGAATCTCCAACCCCCCTGCCACATGCAGGGCCACCAACCTCCTCATTTAATGCTAGACCAGGCTGCCTGTGCCAGGGTGCTGGCTTACCCCCATCCAGCAGCACCCAGGGCTTGCTCTCCCATGCTCTGCTTAGCACATCCTACCTTGCACTATGCTTGCAAAGGTGTGAATGGAGAAGGACTGGTAAAACACTTTTTTCCATCTTGCAGATTGCACTTGCAACTGCTTATCTGGCTGCTTGATCCATGAGAATGTGTCTCAGAGCATCTGGAAGCACGTGGATAGCTTCCATCCCCTCCCAGGGACTTGAGGGTCCTGGCTGCATGCAGGAGAAGGACGGGAGATTTGGAGCCGTGGCCGCGCTGCGTGGCAGCATGCCTGTGAGGTTTGCTGTGCTTGGATAGAGCAGAACTGTGCAAAAACAGAACAAGATGGGATTTTTCCAGGTTTACTTTGAGCTTTAACTTGTTCCAAGTGTAACACTGAGATCTTACCACTTCTTTTGTTTTCCACGCTCTGCTGCACTCTGTGGCAGCAGCAGTCACAAGTGTCAGACCATCATCAAAGCCTGGTTTTGAGTTGTGTGTGAAGGAAACTATCCTGACAATGAAAATGCTCACAGGGTATTGCCATGCTAAGGCTGTGTGCAGGTTTGGCACCACTTCTGCCCTTGCAGTGATGTTGGAGCTCAATGGGTGAAGGTGGGAGAAGGGCCATTCATGGCAGCTGTGGTGCATGGGGCCAGTGGGATTTGTGTCTGTATTTCTCTGTTGCTTTTCTGGGTGGAACTTGTGTGAGTAAACCTATTGTGGTTTTAAGTTAACGTGCAGTTAGAGAAGGAAGTTTATTTGAGTGTTTGCCCTGTGTGTTTCTCCTTTGTCTTTTGTCTTGCTTGACTGATACACAGCAATGCACTCTGGCAACCTCAGCCTACCCGTCTGCTCTCATTAGCACTCCAGCATGTGTTTTTACTTTACGGAGGGCTGCACGGTGTTGTGGACGGTAATGGGAAAGGAGGTGGTGTGGGTATGTGGCAGCCATTCTAACATTGACAACATCTTTGCATTTTTAAAAAGCCAGAGTTGTCACACGTTTTGTTCTGAAAGCCATTTGTCTGTAATCTTCAACTATAGTAATAATCATAATCATCATCCTGCTAGTGCAGAGGATGTGTGGGAGAAACAGGCCTTGAAAATTTCCTCCGAGCCTGTGCCAAGCCTGAAGCAATCTTTTTTTCATGACGGAAGGCCGTTCTCAGGGCGGTGGGTAGCAGCCCAGCTGCGACGTGTCAGCGCCGAGCGCTGCGTCCCGCGCTGGAGCAGCATGGCTTCTCTGCATCCTTTCGTCAAGCGTGTAGGAGGCGGCGTGGTCGTTTCTCCAGAAATGGGGAAATGGAGCCCTGGCTGCCCTGCGATGTCCTCTGAGTCAGCAGAGTGGCCCTGCGCCCTTGCAGCCCGCTGCATGGAGCAGCAGTGCCGCATGGCAGCCCCTGGGACGCAGTGCAGCCACACAAAATGGATGGGCCTGTCAGAGCTGTGCTGCGTGCTTATGGCTGGGGAGGTGCTCTGGGCACAGGGCTTGTCACTGCTGCGGAAAACTGCCCTGCAGGGAGTCGTTTCTTGTGCTTCTTCTTAGCCTGATAGCCTGTAGTAGGATTGAGTTTTGGAAGCTGGATGAAAATCAGTTCTTTTGAGTTTAAAAATTCAGCCAGGTGTGGTTGGTCAAGTCATTTTCCTGTCTCCTTGTGCTTCGTAGACATTTCAGCAGCGGACGTCATCACAAGCATAAGGAACAAAGTGATCTCAAACTCTCCACCAAGCAGGGAAATAGTATTATTCTTGTTTTATTCAGAGGGAGATGGAAATAAAGGGGTTTGATACAGCTTGTCCAACATCACATGGAGAATCTCTTTTATAAAAAGCAGATCTCTCATCTCTTAATCTGAGGCATTAGCTGCAACAACATCCTTCTTCCTTAACATCCCTTCATACGTGCAGTAACTTTGCACTAACGGTTTGTTTTTATTGGGCATGGCCTTGAGAAGTGATTTCTTTGAGCCGTGGCCAACTCACTCACTGGCTTTTGTTCAGCAGTAATGAGATGGCTTAACATAAATTCAGGAGCATGCCAGGGCTTTGCACCTGAACAGGCATCCAGAGTCTGAACTCTACATCCAACACTTAGAAAAACATCCCTTGATATTGTTTGGAGAGAATCAATTAGGAAGAGGATGAATGCAGATGTGTGACACGTGCCAGCTGCAGTGATCTTAGGTACTTGGGCCTGATTCTTTTTTGTGTTACGCTGTATTGTGGCTCCCTGGTTCAGTCTGCATCTTTTCTGTCGGAGAGGAGGAGATGTGGCCTCATGTCAGTGATGTTGGGCCCCAGCATGACTCCAGAAAGGCTGGCTGGTGGTGGGCAGAAGGAAGTGAGGTTTTGGTGGTGGTAAAAGGGCAGTGCTGGGTGCTGGGTCCTACAGCAGCATGGGGCAATGAGAGTGCCAGGGCCTTCCCTGCCACCCTGCAGCTGCGTTGCTGTGACTGAACTTGTTTGCTGTTTGCAATAGCTTTCTCTTTCGGTCACAGATCAGGCAGTTTTGGCTTGGTTTTAATTACCATCTGACCTCCTTGCTGCTAGTTCTCTTCTGCACTTGCTGTGTTGCAGTCATTTTGCTCTGGGCTGTATTCTGGGAAAAACTAGGACAAGCTCCTTGGTGCCTTTGGTAGATGTTATGCCTGGAAGGTGGCCCAGTGCTGTAAGAAATGCTCCTGACTGAGTAAGTGAAGCCAAGAAATAAAAAGTTAGGATAGCATTCCAGTTAAAACATGGGAGTACCTCTTGCCATTTCAGAGTGGCTTAGCCTATGTCATCACAGAGCTGAAGGAAAGGAGGACCCAGGTGCTGCAGCTCCCAGAAGACTACTGATCATATAAACAGCAACTGAAGAGTTTCCAGTGATAGTCTAGAACAACACCTTCTGTCTGTCTGTGTAGTGCTGGGGAGGACAGCCCCACAAGGCAGGCCCCAGCGTTCGCTCCTGTTGCTGTGGGTGCTGCTGTCAAGAGGTGGTTCTTCTGCTCTGGGTTTGTCAAGTTCCTCCCTTAACAGGGCTCTGGCCTGATGGTACTATTGCTGTGTAAAGGGTGAATATTGAAGTGTTATCATTTAGTCCTGAACAGGCACAAACTCGCTATTTTTTTATCCCTGCTGAATTTGCCATTCCTACGGAGTTATTCTTAGAATGTTGTTGAATAAAAGCCTAGCTTGTCAGCGTGGCTTCTTTTTTATTGTATTTATGCATTGAATCTAACCTATGGATAGTGGTGAGCGTCATACTGATTTGTGGAAATGCTCTAGTTCTTTGTCTTGTGCATTTTTAAATGAAGCAGTCTCTGAAGTGTTTATCTGCAGGCACAAAAGCCCCTATAAATTGATGCATATTCCTAACTTTATAAGACTTGCATATTAATCTGCTTATTTTCCATCTCAACAAAGGGCCTCCGGAACCCACAAACGTAGTCATAATTCTCCTGATCTGGTTTGCTACAAGGTTTTGCTTGACTACACAGATGTTTTCCATGTATTTGGCAAAAGAGGGGTCAAAGCCTGCATCTGGCCCACTATTTCTGGCAAAAACCCTGATGTGTTTAATCCTTTTTGAACATGAATATTCTGAAAGCTCATTTGATTTATTAACCTGATTATTTTAATGTGGAGAAACAGTGTGGAACAGTGACCTTTGTTCAGGAAAATGCTCGTCCAAGTGTTTCTGCTCTGAATCCGTCAGAGCTCAGTGCGGAGTGTGTGAAGGACTGGTTCACACAGCAGGGCTACTCAGGGTCACAGGTAAGCCTCTTTGCAAGGCTCTTTTGCTCTGCACTGTCTGTAGCTGGGGAGTCCAAGCCTGGGCAGTACTGCATGAGGCTCTTCATACAGGTAAGGGCTGAGCTCACCTGAAAATCACAGCAGGGCTTGTGCAGACTGGTCATCTGTAGTATTGCTGAATGAGCAAGATGAGTTGGTTTTCAGGGGATGTTACGCCATGCAGTTTCATTAAACACTCCTCTCCATCTCCCCAGAGAGCAGGAGATCACCTCTTCCTATGTGCTTTGGGAATGTGCAGTGACTAAGCATCAGTATTATCTCGTTCTCTGCTGGGTAGTCTGAGTGTCCCCAGTGTGTACTGAACTGGGTGCTGTACAGACGTGAGACAGATGGATGCCATCCTCGAGGGCTTTGCAATAGAAGCGTATTTCCTCAGTGAATGGCAGTGCTGCAGGATGAGTAATGCCCTTAACATTTTATACGGAGCTTCTCAGTCTGTGTGACAGGGCTGTAGTCTGGATCACTATTCCTCCCTTCCTATTACTCACAGATAAACTGACTAATTCACACATTTTTGGCCAGCGGTTTTCAAAGTTGGCTGCCTAAAAGAAAGCATCTTTAACGAGAGTGGCTGGGTTTCAGAAGCTGCTGAGGAGCCCTGATGCCAAGCAGAGCCCAATTTACAATCATTGAGCCAAGTTTTCTTTACATCTGCAAACCCTGGTAGCATTTTCACTCTAACTGGGATTGGAAAGGTACTGGGCTCAGCCAACCCCAAGAGCAGTGCAGCAGCCAGGAGCAGGCTGGGCATGCAGTGGATGCCCAGGGAGGTATCTGCAGGGGATGAGCACTGCTTTTGCAAGCTGGGTGTTGGAAAAGGAAACCATTGGAAACAATACCAAAGCCAATAAACAATCCTGTGTGCAACAAACTTTAAAATTCTCCATTTCGTAAGAAATAGCAATTGTTTGGGGCCAGTATCATAAATGCCCATCTCAGAGTGCTTTCCTCAGCTCTGACCACAGCCAGATGTTTAGTCAAATCCTGTTAACCTCAGTTTCACAAGTTCAGGCTTTTCCTGTGCTCGGGGCCAGAACCAAAGCTTGCTGGTGTGATGGAGGGCCTCCTTGGGACGCAGGGGATCTAGGTCAGGACTTGAGATGGTTTGTGTGAATATAGGAAAGCAGTTCTCAAACAACTCTCACTGTGTCTTGAGTACTGTTCACTTTTGGGCTTTGAAAATTTGTCAGTGTAGACATCTGTGAAAATCAGCCTCTATGAGAGACACTGAATGAAACCCGGGGATGAGGAAGGACACACTTCTAAAGACTCGTGAAAAGCTGAGCTCACACAACTTGTGTTACGTGTTGGATGCATTGCATTCTCCTCTTCTGCAGAGAAATATCAGTGGGCAAAGAAGTCTCAAACTGTTCTTAATTCTGCATGTATGGCATGGATTGAACAGCAGTCATCCAGAAAGCAGAAACACTAGTGGCAGAACTCTTGTAGAGGGTAGAGATTTGCTGTTCCATTTCATTCTTCTATCCTGGTGTGACTTTGTGACCTCAGGAAATCCCTTTCTATCATGAAAGCTGTCTCCACAGTGAGCTTGGTGGGCCTGCAGGTAAGTTGAGGGGGGCAGCAGGTCTCATGGGCTTTCCTTCTAACTTCTGTCAGAGAAGTGTGAAGTCGATGAGATGCAGACATGGCAATAATGACTGTCTTTGTCTCCTACTGACGATCAGTTATCACACAGGTAGTTGCTTCCAAAAATTCTTTCTTCAGCAGCAGTGTTGGTTGGGTGTTGGATGTCTGTTCTGGCTGTAAGCAGCTCTGAAGGAGCCAGTTGGTAGTGAGACTGGGATTCATCTCAGTTATGGTCTGATCTTCTGAACAGCCAGGACTGAGAAACCCTCAGCTATACTGGGACTGAAGAGAGCTACAACTGGCACAGATGTTGCATTTCATGCCTCAGTTGCCTCTTAGTCAGCATACAGCAGCACAGTAGGATTGGCTTGGGGCTCTGAGCCTGTCAGGGAAATTTTTCTTCTAATCCATAAATGTAGGGCATCTGTCAGATTTATTTGATTTTCATATATCCCATGGTGATAGTGTGGCTCCATGTCCCTTTGACAGTTGTCCAATGCTTAGGTACCTTCTTGGATGCTTCAGTGCAAAATCCAATGCATAAATTTATCCTGCAGTAACTCCTCTAGTTCACATTCTTATCTATAAAATCCTTAAATATTTCTGCTTCAAGCTACCCCCTTCTCCTGCCCACTCACATCTTTTACTTCCTGTTATAATAACACTCAGAAAAGTGAGTGGAGGCTTCTCTGTTGCTTCTGCAAGGTCTACATCTTGTTCATATATCTAGAGAATCCTTAAAACCTTAAATATCACACAGCTACATGATACAGCACCTTAGATTACTTCATTTTCTATTCGACTCTGATAGAGACAATTTTAGGGATAGGATGTATCTGCTTTTTTAACCCAGCTTGTGTTTCCCAGAATTGGTACCTTCATGATTACATCTCATTTCTGGTGCTGGAGGGCTGCATCCAGGAGCTCAAGCTGTGAAGTGGTAAACGAAGCCCTCAACTATCTCATGTGCTTCTTCGTATAGGTGAAAATGGACACAAAGAAGCTGGATGGTGTCTTAAGGTAAGCTAAGAAAAGACTTAGCATGTGTACAAATAGCTGTCTGTTAGAGAACCTCGGGGTGGAGATCTTCATGGTGGAGGATGAATCATAGTCTTGTGGACTACCCAGTGTTCTTGTCTAAGAAAACAAGCAATTTGTTGCCAGCCTGGACAAAGAGTGACTTTTTGAGCAGAACTTGTTCCAAGCCAGTGATGACAGCATGTCTCATCCCAGGATGTTATAAGAAATCCTTCATTTAATTAAACTCTCTTAATAGACTGCCTACTCATCTGCTAAGAACAGAAATGAGAGTAAAGCCTTGTACCTTTTTTCCTGGTATCTCATATAACACTACTGGCACTGATGGCTTGTACCAGTGCATCCTAACTCTAAAACATAGAAGCAATGGGCTGTTGTTCTCTGTAATGCTAACAGGATCTAAAAGGCAGGCTGTTGCATTCCTTGGTCTCTCTGTACCTCCCTAACCAGCCTCTTGGGCACACTGGGCTATACCAGTCAGTGGGAACTCAAGGTCCCTGGAGCAGTGGCATGGTGACTCTGCCACCCTGACATCACTCAGCTGTGTTCCAGGCAGGGAAAGCCAACTCTGGTAGCATGAGGGGCCACGTGTGCTCTCAGGTGGTGGTTTAAGCCAGACCGAAACACTCATATTGCACAGTACTGATGCTTACAGACAGCACAAGTGAAAGTAGAGTCCATGTACTGGGTTTGTTGGTAGATGAATGCTCCTCTGGGCTGGATAAAGCTGTCTTGTATGTCTGGCCTCTGAGCTGATCTCAGCATAAGGGAGTGGAGCCATCATATCTGTTTGATTTCTACAGCTTTCACGGAACTGCACTTAAACTTCTAAATTTACTTGTATGGAGAAAGAACCCCTTGTGCTCCTCATGCACCGACCATGGTAGGATGAGGCATTACTTTATACTCTTACTTCCATGCAAAGATTTTGTGTGGGTGGAGGGGAAGCTGGTCTGAGGAGTGCTTTCCCTCCTTAAGCCCATGTGTTGGGTTGTGCGCACGTTCCATCATCCAGTACAGAGCAGTGTATGGGCTGGTGTCACACACAGCTCTCCACTTCTATCTGTGTATCTTCCCTAAGAAGAATTATCTCTGTCTTTGGCACCAGCTGTAAAAATGAGGAAATGTTGGTGTTTTGTTGTGTGTCAGGGCATGGAATCTGATCTTTGACCACTGTGCCATGAAGAGACAGCATATCCTTCCTCCCTTTACTGTTTCATATAGGCTGATTTGAACACTGCAGCAGATTATGACACTGTGGGTGTTCAGAGTTTCAGGATGATTGATCACCTCTCATAGAGATGCAGATGGTACTGTGATGAGTTCCAGATCCTTTCAATTGAGCATCTCCAGGGACAGCTTTATGGACCAGGCGAAGGGGAGGGTACTCTAAATTTATTTTAAAACAACAACAATAACAATGCAGGACTTAAAATTAAACCCTCTTGGCTCATAAATAGTAACTTTAAAATTTAACTGCTTAAAATAAACAACCTGAAGGGCTCCAGTCACAAATCCCTGAAGTTTTTGGGAAGACCTAGAGAGGGCTGGGTTTGTGGTAAGGTCTCACCTGAAGGAGCCCAGGTGTTCTCCTGGCCCTAGATGGTGTGCACCAGCTCCTGGGCACTGTGATAGGTGCTGTGTTAATGATCTGGCCAGATTACCCCACTTACTGGATTTTCATCCTGGGAGCAAGACTTGGAGCTGCACAGTGCTGAACACTGCTGAACAGTGCTTTCTGAACCAGTTGGAGCATGCCAGTGGTTGTCCTAGACCTGTTATCTCAGTAACTACGTGGCTCATCACATCAGCCCTGTTATCATTGCTTTTCATCAGTGAGAAGCCACGAGTAAAGCTCAGCATCTAAGCTCTCTGTTAAGTTCTGTTGTCTGACAAGGGTGAGAACCACTCCAGGAAAATCATTTGCCACATTTTGGCACAGATTTCAATGCTTCCCAGTGAGCTGGCAGTGCTGGATCAACTTTCCCTTTACCTAAGGCAGGTTGTTGGCAAGTCCGAGCCATGCTGGAGCAGAAGCATGGGCTGGGGCTGCTGCACTCCTCACCTCCCCAAGCCCCCTTCTGCTGATGGGAAGGCTGGGGAGTTACAGCCCCTTGCGCATGGGCTTTCATTCCTAAATCTTAGCTGCACAGAGCTGGTTGGCTTTCCAGAGGCAGTTTCTGGGCTTTCTGGTGATGTCAGGCTGCTCTCTGAGCCAGCTGGCACAAGTGTCCCTGACAGCCCGTGCCGTGGTGGTTGTCCTCGCAAGCACTCCTGCCTTGCTGAGCACCGCGCCTCTCTGCCGCCCGGCCTGGCTTCTGCAGTTTGCTGAAGGTTACTGGAGGTTTAAAACTGCTTTGGCACTGTCTGCAGTTCCTTAAGGCAAAGATGCCTGTTTATTGTTACAGCACGGTGTAAGCACAACACAGAAGAGTCCCTGCAGACAAGAGTATTTCAGTGTAGCAGGCTTTTTTTTGTTTGTTTTTTTAAAGAAGTGTTGGCTGGCCTCTAAAACTTAAATACCACTGGAAACTAATGCTAAGGGTTGGGTGGTTTTTCTTGTCCTCATAAATCATGTCATGGAGTTTTTGTAGCTCTGCTCTCATCCTGTGGTATCTTTCTAGTGCTGATAATGAGCGCTCAGCCCCTGTCCCCCCCCTCCCCAGAGGGGTGAGTGCGGCCCCCAGCTGCTGGCAGCTCTCCTGCTGCCTGGGCCGGCCCCATCCCTCCCACAGCTCAAGCCGCTCTTGCCTCTGACAGCCCTGAAATGAGCTTTTCACTTATCTTTAGGGAAACTGGAGTAGCCAGTTTGGAGTGGAAACCCCTGCATCCCTCCGTGTGGAGCTAGGGATGGCTGGAAAGGGAGACTCTGTCTGCAGGGCTGCCTGGGGGCCTTGCAGTGCTCATGCAGTTGGGTATCCCAGGGCACAGCCAAGGGGTCTGTTTGGGGCAGAGGCATCTGGGGGCTGAGCCCTCCCTGAGGGCCCTCTCCTGCTCATACATGAGCAGAGAAACCTTCCTGACCCTGCCAGTCCAGTGGACCTGTTGCCAGCCAGGGCTTTGGTTTGCATCTTCCACTGCTTTTCTGTACAAGAAGAGGAGAAGCAAGCTAAATATATCTAAATACATATGCCCATTCTCCAGCACCCAGCTCTGAAGTTTTCACTGCTCTTTATTTGGGCTGTGCAGAGGAGGAGGCGGCCGTGTGCCTTCGTTTCACATGTGCTGGCATGAGATGTTAGATTTCAGGACAGTGCAGCCCTCTTCTTGCTTGCACCCGTAATTCTGGATCCTTGTGATAACGTGGAACAAATGCTGAATTCCGCATCTCACAGTGCAGAAGAGGCAGAGGCCGTTGTGAGCCTCCCCGACCCGTTGGCCACAGGCTGCAGTAGCTGTGCGGTGCGGCACCATCTGGGCACTGTGCCCGAGGTCCTGCAGAGGGTTCCCAGCGGTCTGGCACACGGGAGCTGCAGTGACTGCTGGTGTCAGTGCTGACCTGCTCCTCGTGCATGCATAATTCAGCAGGAATAATGAGTTAGTTCCCCTGTCTGCTCTGAAGCAGCGGCTGATGAAGTGGTCCGTCATCTCTGCAGCTCGTAGTGCGTCCCGTTGTGAGCAGTGTTCTGCATCTCTTGGCTTTTACTGAGAGCACTGAAACTTCCGATCGGGTTTTTCTCTCTCTTCTCCTTGCATTTGATGTGGACTTCATGCTAATGCGCTGCAGCTCACTTGATGTCACTCTTTCAGCTTTCACATCTTTGCCAGAGAGGAGCAAATCAATTAGGTCCCTAAAACTTCAATGGTTTCAAAGCAGTCGCTTGAAAACACATTACTCAAAGAAGACAATTAGCAGAATATTCAGGACGTAGGCACAAAATTCAGGTTCAGATGTCCCTGGTTTATCTGCCACTTTCCCTTTTGGGAGTCTGTAGTTACTGTGAGAGATTTTAACATAAAAAAAAGGCTTTTTGAGGAAAGACATATCTGTGAAATATCTGCCTGAATTCTAAATTGTACTTTTTCTGCTTTGCTAAATACAATGGTGGTAACAATCTTTTATGATGTTTTAATAGTAACTGTGAAAAAAAAAAAAAAGTGACATCTTTTTTGATGATTCATGCACACTTTCAGAAAAATATGTAAATAAGTGGAAATACAGCATTTTAGGTATGGCATTTTATAACTAATGATTCTTTCAGTAAGGGGTCAGAGTAATTTTTTGTAAGCCTCTTTGTGAGACGTTCTTTTACCTGACCTCCAAAGGTAAAATTGAAACTCAAACACGCACAGCAGCCGAGCTGCAGCACGCACCTGCCCATCAATAAGATATAGCCATGTTTTGGCAATGCATTGGGTCTTTAATGTGATTTTCAGGTTTCTCAATAGATTGAACAGATTCCCATAGGGTGGGATCAACTCTGCCGCAGTGCAACTCATGCCGGATAGCAGCATGAATCAGTAAGTGCCACTTAAATGATTTCTGTCTCTTGAAATTAACTGTATCTTGTTGTTATTAATTTGTGTAACTGTACAGCTAAATATCTAGAGCTTGATTTTTACAGAAAATCATCAAATTGATGTTAGAACCACTGCTTCCACTTCCTTTGAGAGACAAAATACAAATTCAATCATCTGAGATTTTGCCATTAAATAAATGAAAGAATGACTAAAAGGAAAGGGTTCATTATTGAAACATTTTATTCCCAGAACCATAAAATAAATGAATAAACAGATAAAAATAAAACAACGGAGAAGATTTAATACTAAGACATCCTCCAAAACCTATCTACCTATAACCTCTAAACTTAGAAGCCTATAATGGTGCTGCTGTCCCACTGTCTGCAGGGTGCTGGCCCAGCAGCTGCACATGCCCCGTTACAGCTGCAGGTGCCATTTGGGCAGGATGGGGCTGCCCATCAGTCAGCATCAGCATAGCTGTTACCTGCACAGCTGTAATGAGCAATGAAGTTAGGAGGGCCCAAGCATCCTGCTGCTGTGCTGCTTGTGGGAGCAGGGGAGGCTCCTCCTGTGCTGGGCCAGTTGTGTGAATCCAAGTGCTGTAGTAGCTGGAGAAGTGGCACCCAAGACCTGGCTGTTGTTTGTTGGCAGCAGGGAGGGGATCAATCTGGCACTTCTCCCTCCCTGCTGCTGCAGCACAGTCTGGCAGGGTGCAGAGCACTGGCTTAGATGTTGTCTTTCTTCGGGCGCTTGAGTGGTGAGGGCCACATGGGTGCAGCTGTCTCTCTGCCCTCTTCCACTGCCTGCATGCTCCCTGCTGGCTCACCAGCAGCTCCCTGCATGGCCCGGGCACCTGGGCTGCCACACTGGTATCTCCCATTCAGATCTTGCTGTGGGGCAGGGGCAGCCAGGGCTCCTCTCTCTGGGGCAACTCTTCTCTTACAGTGTTTGAGCAAGTTGGATAATCTCGCCTGAAGTATGGGTTGCTGTAGAAGAGTAACTAAAAAGTGCAAAGGAAAAGAGTTAGTTGCTATTGCTTTGGGATAGAAAGATGGCGAGGTACAGCAACAAAGACTTTGCTAAAGACAAACATGGGCATTAAAAAGGTCTAGTGGTCATTTTAATCCTTCAGCTTAGGCTGACTGAAACAAGACACGTTGAAAATATGTTGAAATAATAGACTCATAACGTCTGACTTATTTATCTTTCTGTTGCACAGGTTCAAACTCAGATACAACCCAAATGTATTTTATCCATAGTTCAGCTACTTGACAGTGATATCTCTAAAATACCTGGCAACAGCCAGAGAAGGAAATGAAGATCAGAACATTTAAAATCCTCCTCATCTCTATTACTAAGGCTTATTTTATTGGAGCCTGCATCCCTCCCACCAGAATATTGTGAGAGTTGATTTATGTGAGGATCAACTGATGTACCTTCCTACAGGCAGCAAGTGCTTCCTGCTCCGTCAGGAATTCAAGAACAAAGGGAGGTCTTCTGCAGGCACAGTTTATTTTGTTGAATCCATATAATTGAGCTCATTTTTTCCATTCAAAATGCTTTCAAAGGTCCTCTCATTCCCAATGCTTCTGCCTCAAACTCTTCCTTATCAATCATGATACAGTTTCCACCATAAGCCCACCAGACCATCTCAGATTGATTGCTCTCAGCCATCAGCCAGAGTTTTTGTGGAAAGCTGAAATCTGTCAAGGTGCTGATGTCACACTCCATGGAAGAATTGTAAGTAAACAGTTGGTTTTGTCTTCGCCAGAATAACTTTGTGAATTCCTTTTTTCCTGTCTGTTACAACAGCATTGCGAGCTGTGCCTTATTCCTGTCCTGAACGAGCAGGAGAAGAGGAGCTTGAGACCTCAGACATCTCTGATCAGAAAGAGATGTTTCTTCTTCAGACAGCTCAATTTTAATTTTTCTTATCTCAAATTGTCTGGAGTTCTCATGTAGAGCTACTCCTGCCATGAGCTACTCTTTGCTTTGCCAGTCATCAGTGAAGTCCAACTGGACTGTCCATCACTTCTGCTGAGAGATGCTCACATGTTACCATGATGCTCTTGTGTCCTCACAGTGACATCGCAGTGTGGTGTCCAAGGCCTGGCAGGAGGAGCAGCCAGAGCTGATGGCACTGACCAGCACTTGTTGCAGGTCCTGCACAGAGCCATGTGTGCTTAACTTGAGTCAAGGAGCAAATAAAATTGTATGTACTGAAAGGAGATTGCCCTTCACCTACACCTTGCTTCCCCTTCCCCGTGTTCCCTGAATAGCTCCATTCCAGCCTCCTTGTTGTCCCTCTGGTTCTCCAGATGGGGAAGGAAATCAGTTTCCCAGGCAGTGGTAACAAGAGAAAATAGCGGTATCTTCTCAGTTTGTTACCGTTTCTTGTAAATGCTCTGTGATTTCAATAGCATAGCTTCTGCAAGGAAGTAGCTGTGTACCTGGGTGATGCCCTGTTATGACAGCAGTCTCTCAGACACTGCTCTGTAGGTCCAACCAGAAGAAGAACCAAGTATGTTTTTGCTGATGGCATAGACAGGAGATGTGCAATCCCTCTTTGGTTCCTTTTATTTGATATTTTAGAAATATAGAAAGTAAGAAAACAAAGTCAGTGATGTTCTTTAAGCCTTTCAGATTACACTTGTCTCTACAGGATCAGGTGCTTAATCTGTAAAGGAAAGGCTTGTTCTGGAGCTCGTGTCTGGATGCAGTGTTTGCTGAGTTTGAGGACCACAGCTTCCCAGGGCAGCAGGCACAGCCTTGAGCTGCCACAGCTTAGTGAGCATTTGGACTCTGCTCTCAGAGACAGGGTTTGGGTGATCCTGTGTGGAGCCAGGGATTGGATTCGATGACCACTCAGGGTCTCTTCTGACTTGAGATATCTGTGTTATACCAGTGTTTTCCTAAAAACTGGAAGTGGCACTTAGCCTTTTATTTTATTTTATTTTATTTTATTTTATTTTATTTTATTATTATTCATTTAACTAAAAGCAGGTGATGTGACCTTTTGGAAGTCAGGCAGGACAGTTTCTTATCTGTCTGAGGGTAAGCTGGGAGGATGGCCACTGGCATAAGGAGGACTGCAGTGATGTTGTAAAGCTCTAATCATTTTGAGAATTTGGGGCAACGTTTACTTGAAAACTCAATTTGCCAGTGCTGTGCTGCAGCCTGGAGCCCAGGATGTATTGCTGCTGAGCCCAAAGTACAGCAAAGAGTTGCTCTTCCTCTTTCCATCTCCCTGGTTTCAGATAGAAGTTGCTTTTCCCCTGCTCTGTGTGAGACCCATCCTCAGTGCCTCTCCAGCAGTTTTTGGGGTTTGCTGCCCAGCTACATCTTGCAGGTTGTGCTGGCGGGGCAGTGTGTGGTGGGAGGATGGGGCCAGGTTTGAGATAGGCAGCGCACTGCTCCCTGCAGCCATAACGTTGCCATAGCCCGTGCTGTGCCTGAAGCCCTACCTGTGGTCTTGGGCCTGTAAGTCAGGAACCCACTGCCCTGACAGGAGCAGGCAGAGATCTCTGGCCAGTGTCAGGGGACTCGTGCCCCTTTTCACAGCTCACTTGTAGGGTCGGGATGTGATTTGTTGTAAACAGCAGAACTGCTGGAGAGCATTACATGGATTATGTCCTCTGAGAAGGACATGGTTGTGCTGTGGGTTTTGTAAGAAACTGACTTCGATATAAGTTTTGTTCTATGAAGTTTGATGGAAAAACTGAGCAGCATGTTTTCTGGGTCATCATGTCAGTGTTAAGCTGCTTTCCACTTCTAATATCCTGTAAATAAAAACCTACCAACCTATTCTTCGTTCTTTGGAGCCCCACCAGGCCTGCTGCACAATGCCCTGCTGTGTTGTGGGTGCACTTTGTCCTCAGCGTTTTTGGCTCACTGCTGTTGGGAGCTGGCATGGAGGATGGAGCGAGTACCTGGAGCAGGCAGCAGCAGCAGGAGCTCCCTCTGTTCCCTTGAAGACAGCAGATCAGGAGGGATGGGGATGAGTGCTTCTCCCCAGAACGTCACAGGCATCTTCCTGCAGGGGTGTGCGATGTGCTCCGACTGACAGACGTACTTCTGGAAACAGTGGAGGCGGATGTGAGCATCCTCATCGCGGTGTCCAAGTGCTGCTCCTCATCCAGATAAGCAGCTGTGAGGTTTTAACAGAAACAAGAGCTTTCATCTTCCTTCCTCTTCCTGACAGCAACATTCCCGTTAAAACTTTCTCAAAAAGTTCAGCCTCAGGCAGACACCTGGCTTGGGGAAAAAAACTCAATGTGATTGACTGCAGTTGTGCAGTTCTATAAGCCCCTGAAAACAGAGGATTTTATCAGGAATTAGACTTTATAAAAATCCTATTGAGGCTTCAGTTTCTAATTCTTGCTGTTGGGGATTGGAGGCACAAACAAACCAGCATTTAGTGTATAGTATGTGCAGCATTTAGTGCCTTCTGAAAGATTTCTTTAATACCGAGCCTGACTGGAAGTAGGTCAACAGAAAAAGGAGTAAATCTTATTTGCAAAAATGCATTAGGAGCTCCACTGTGCATAAATCCAATTGCCATTGAGCAGAGATCCTACAAACATCAGGAATTGGAGTCTTAGATCAAACAGTTTTGCACAGTGCCATTGGTGAAACATCCCCACCGTTTCTCACCTTCCTTGCACTGCTCTTCCCGAGGTGCAGAGGGGTGGCTGTGCCCGTCCTCCTCTCCTGTAGGGCTGTTGCAAGTGGACTTGCTTGTGCTGCTGTTTTCTCATGGAATCTATAGAATTAGTGCTGCCACGACCAGCAAAGCCCTGCTTGGGGACAGCAAGAGTAAGGCTCCCTTCTGGAAATGAAAACCTGCTGCTGACGATGCCAGTGGCATTTGGAAAAGTCATCACCATGGTTTTAAGGTTAGAAACCCCTGAAGTCCTTCCAGCTTGGGCCACTGAAAAGGCAAACTCACAAACTTGCAACTCTTGCTCTTTTTCTTAATAATAGGAGGAAAAAGGTCTCAGTGAAATAGCGCTTCACCAATGAAAACTGAACTCGGCTGCAGGAAACCCTCTGAAAGCTTTTCAGAAAACATAGTCTGAGTGTGGCAAGCCAGAAATGCCAGCAAATCCCAGCTCCTCAAAGGAAGCTCTTCAGTCTCCGATAAATTTTTTGAATACCAGGTCTCCACAAAGAGGCAAAGCAAAACAGCTCACGTAAGCATGGTGGTGAGCTGTGATGACAAACACATTGAGAAGCTGTCGGTGTGGGGTGACAGGGCTGTGCCCCGGCTGTGTGCTGCCCTGCAGGACCGCTGGAAACACCATCAGCTGTGCAGCTCCATGTCCCCAGCCTGCAGGGCTGCCATCCTTTGCGGCTGTGGGACTCTCTGGCACTGGGGCTGTGCGCCTGCTCTTTATGCAGTTCTGGGAAGCACCCTGGCTTTGTGCTGGAGGGTGTGCGGCTGTGCTGTGCTTTGCTGACTGCCGGCTGCTGCCGAGCCTGCGTCCTTGATTCACCCCAAAGCCGTGCTGGGGAAACCAAGAGAAACCTTGCTGCAAGAGAGATGCTTTTTTCTCACTTTAATATCTTTTATTAAATAGCTTGCATATCTTGTTTTCATGCTGGAACGTATATTTTTGGGTGTTATTGTGTGTACTTCTGAGGCAAAGAAGGAAGAAGTAGGACTCTACTGTGATGTAGAAATACTTTTGCATCCTCCACAGCAAAAGAAGGGGCTGAGGCATGATGGAGGTTGGTGAAACTTGGCAAGTCTATCTGGGGATGGGAGCGAGAGGCAAGTGGGTCTGGGGCTGTGCACTGGAGCCCTGTCACTGCCATGGGTTTGCTGAGACCGGTGCAGGTCAGTGCCAGCCCTTCAACCCTTGCTACGCAGCCTGGTCTTCAGGAGCTCTGCTGGAAGGTCTCCCTGTTCCCCTTACATGGGGTTGGCAGATAGGTGCCAGTCACCGTTCGAGGATCCATCTCTGTTGTTCCATGTGTTTTTTACCAGCCGCCACTCAGAGCCCATTCACACGTTTGAAGAATGAGCAGAGACTTGAAACAGCCAGTAATGGATTTTTCTCTGTGCTTTAATCACTTATTATTGATATATACTGTGTCTTTTGGATTATACACAGCAGAAATGAGAGCTGAGCAAAATCAGAATGATAAATACTTTGCCACAACCAAAATACACAGAAGACTTGTCTCTGTGCTCTCTTGGTTAGCCGCTTTGCACGAGGTATTCCAACAGTGCAATTTGTTCTCTGCAGTCGCTTGGCTTAGCAGTATTAGCAGAGGGTGAAGCAATGATTGTCAATGACAGGTAGATTAATTTCCCATATGGTTTTGTTGCCTATTAGAATTTATCAGCTGCCTCTCCTCCTCAGGGACAAACCTGGCCTGGCCGCCCAGGTGACCTGCCAGCGTGTCTCTGTTATCAGCAGAGGCTGCGCTCTATTTACAGTCTAACTTACTCCAAATGTCACTTCCAAACGATTCAGCGCAAAGTGCTTACAGATGCCTGGGCTGAGGAGAACGGCAAGGGAAAGGAGAAAGGGCATTCCATGAGTCCATCTCGTCAGGAAGTTTTGTCACGTTGCCAAAACCCCAGCGTATGGACTTGCCAAACTCGATTTCTTTCACCCTCTAAATCAGTTCAGTGTGCGGTGCAGGAAAGCATCAGCACAGCGGTGTCCTTGAAGGAGCGAGCACTGCTCACTTGCTGTTAATTGCAAATAATGAAACAGATGTGGGGGTTTGCTGCGAAATGGAAAGCACGTACCTACTGCTGCAGAGCCGAACCCATGGCTGCCCGGAGTTGCCTACATGGGGCTGGGACGTGGCCCCTCCCCAGGGCTGTGTCCCGCACCGTGCCCAGCCTGCAGCAGGGCTGGCTGCTCCCTAGGACCTCCTGCACCCCATCCTGTTGCAGCAGGGCTGTGACTCAGTGCTGCATGGAGCTCCTGGTGTCACTGCAGCCTGCAGCCTGACCTCGAGCACGCTCGGATGCTCCTCACAGTCTGCTTTGTGCCTGCTGGGAATTCGAAGAGCGGAAGGAGTAGCTTATCTGTCATTTATTTCCTCTTTTACTGCTACTTAAGAGGTGAGGTAAATGTGACTTCCCAGTCTTGTTTAGAAAATCTCTGTGGACTTCTTCTCTTGTCTGTAATGAGACATTGCTATTTACTTCACTTTTTAGATATCTAACTAGATCTAATATCCTAGAATGTATTAATTTACTATTTGAGTCATTGGTGGTTCACTGATGTTCAGGTCCTTGTGAGAACTGTCAGAGCAAGACAGCTTCACAGATGTGCTTGCAGTGAGACTGGCTGCACGAACCTGTTGAACCAGGCGTTGTGTACGAGCACCACTTGCAGTGCCCACAGTGGAAGCGAACCTACAGGCTTGTGTGGCCACAGAGGAGTGACTGAAACCCCCCAGTGGCCTTAACATCTCTGCTCTAATGTCTGCTAATGAACTAGAGGATGGCAAGAGCAGTGGTGGGAGTGGGGGCACTCTGTCTGTGCCAGGATTCCGTGAGAATGCCAAGGCCTGATTTTAATATATCATTTTTATGCACATGGACACACAATACTAATTTATATTGTAACGGTCATTAGTAAGTCCTTAGGTGTATACAGGCCACACAGACCATTAAAGTCCCAGCTCTACTCTTCTGTGTGGAAATGCACAGCTCCTCAGTGAGTCTCATCTGATCTCTGGCCATCCCTCTGGTGTCCAGGTGTAGTGTATGATTCTTTTTGACAGTACGTACATCACTGATGGGCACTTCATAAATACAGCTAAATCCATCCTGGCAGACCTCATATCTCATTCTACAGTGTCATTTTCTGTGCTAGACACGTCTTTCTAACCTCTCAAAAGCATTCGGCACCATTCAGGCTTGTGCTCCCGGCATCCATGTATGCCTTGCATTCACACCACCACCTCCACTGCCCACAGGGCTGCACAGAGCTCCAGCAGCAGCAGGTGAGGCGCATCTCTCTGAGCTCCCCACTGTGGGACCAGTGCAATCTGTCCATCTGACATCTTAAGCCCTGTGTGCGCATTTTTCCCTGTGTGCCCATTTTTCATGGGCTGCAGCTTCCCCCAGTGCTGTGCAGGAGCTGCAGCTCATCGGTCCCCTGGAAGGATGCCTGGTGGCAGTGTGCCCTGTGGGCAGGTCCTGGCCAGTCTCTGGGCATCACGCTGAGCACCCCAGTGGTGGAAGGCTGCTGCTGGAAAGAGTTTGCTCTTTGGGTCAGTTTCTCAGGGCTGGGAAGTCAGCTCTTAGCTGCTTTGCTGTCCTGACTCTATGGGCTTCTCTTTCACAAGCCCTGAAAGCAGAAACCGGATCTGTGAGGTGAGGAGAGAACCGTACCAGGAACTGATGTGAATGGGAGTAACCAAAAGTTGCTGCTGGGAGGTCAGGGCTGAGGGACGTCATATGTAACGAGTCTGTTTACCTTCTGTACTTCTTTCAGGAAGTTTCTTCATAGTTTTTAAAAGTGGAAAATCTGGGGGTGGTTCTTTCCTTTCTCCTTGTAATCTCTGGGTTTAGTTAAGCCCACAAAAATGCTCAGAGAAATTGCTTAATCCTGCTGAAGTCTGTCATCATCTTCCAGCTCTAACTCAATACAAATTTTTGTTTGATTTTTGAGGAAATGGTCATTTGCCACGAAAGAAGACAGTATCTGTGCGTGTTGCAGAGAGCTTTTCAATAACTGCTGTACTGCACAAGCAGCAGCAGCTCTTGGGGCAGCCTGGTGTGTGGTGTGAGTGGGCTGTGCCTTCTGCCAGCCATGCAGATCTCGCTCCTGGTACGGAGCTGAGCTTCCAGTCTTCATCATGTTGCTGTGACCTCCTCCAAAGGAGGTATGTATTGTGCTCTTTCTTTTAATTTTGTCTGAAATCAAGTATATTTGAAGATACACATTGCGTTCTGGGTAGCTGTGGGATTGGCTCCTGCTATAGCAAGTTACAGGTGTCCAACAGCCCTGGTTTTCCAGTTCCTGGGAAGTACTGTTCTGTGGCCAAAACATCCAGGAGTCAGCATCCATCCCCAGCCTCTGCCAGTTCTCTTTGTACTTCTCAAACACTGCTGAGGTTGGCTTCCAGCTCACAGGTTTCCTGAACTGCTGTTCCAACAGCCTTTTGATTAGATCTTTCTTTCAAGTACGATGATTTACTAGAAGGGCCATCTGCACTACCTGAATGAGCACTGTCTCTCCTTTCCTCTGCTTTCCATCTTCCCTAAAGAGCTGCTTGCAAATGTGGCAGGTGTCTGTTTGCGTCACCACCAATCTAGAGAAACAAAATCTTCTCATTTGTGGCATGTATGGTGGTATTTCAGAACAAAGAGCTGAACTCTATTTCACAGACTGCAAGTACCTGATGTCTTGTGGCTGATCTGAGCAAGTGACAAAAGTCAGGAGGTTTTTGCTAATAAGCTTTAGCCCAAATGTTGAAAATCTTCTGTACCTTCTGTGTCCTGGACGTCGTCATGAGCCTTCCTTGGTTACAGCAAAATACCCCTGTGCCTGTGTTACATTTCCCATACTTCTCAGCTGAAGCATGACTGATAGCAAGGCAGCACAGTGCAATGTATCAGGCTGGGAAGGCTCGTGTCTCTGGCGGCAGAAGCTGTACAGAAAGCTGCTTGAGTTGAGTTGCTTGGCAGGTTACCCATCCACTACAGAATGTAGTGTTTCTTCTAGGAAAAAAAAATCAAACTTGACCTGGGGAGGAGGGGAATTCAGTTCTCCACCAAGGAAATCAGAATGAGATGTTTCCTCTGGGAACTGTTGTTGAAAGGTTGATGCTTGTCTGCTGTTACAACAGTGGCTGGGTGCCAGTGCTCTGGCTGCACTGCAGTAGCCAAATGCTCTCTGGTGACTGCAGCTCCATGGGATAGGTGCTCTGCTCACAGCTCCCCATGCACAGTAAGGGGCCCAGGACTCCAGGCTTGGTTTCACAGCGGCCCATCTGAGCACGTCTGTGGTTCCCAGGAGAAATATCTGAGCCAAGAATGTTCTGAACCCTCCTACTTTAAGGAAAGTTGCAGTAATGTGACCTTTTGTGTTTCAATTTAATATAAAGCCAAACAGAACTTGAAATGGGAGAAAGGAGTGGTTGTTGAAATCTCACCCATGGCCCACCTTAAGGTCTGATAGGACAGATGCACAGTGGCCCTAGAGACATTCAAAGGCTGAGCCAAAATATTTTGGAAGGACTGTGATAGAAATGGCCAGGGCAAATTGTTCTTCTGTCATCAGCACTGCTGTTTTAAATGAAGAGTGAATAAATGCACAGGAAGGGCGTAGCAGTCCAGTATATCGGCTCAGGACCACAGCAGCAGCTCCGGCACCACCTTGTGCAGCCGTTCCACCCTGCAGAGTACCAGGCAATAAGCTGTACTCACAGCACCTCTGTATGCCCCAGCACGGTCCCTGCAGCCCGAAGTTGGGGCCTACTGCTGCTCGTGGGCAAAACTGAGCGCCTCAGTCCGATGCCAGAAGTGAGAGCTGACTCGGCACCGCTTTCCTTTAGTTCCACTTGGCTGTGCTGCCTCTGCCTGTGGGTGTTGTAAGGACTCGCTTGGGATTGCAGCACTGAGGTGTTTCAAACCAACTGCTGAGGCTGTTCCCCACGGCTTGGAGGAGCTGTATAACAGGATGAAGTGGGTTTATTTTGCCTTAGTGGGAATCACACACCTGGGCCATTCCAGATAGAGCAGACTGGATGCAGTGGGTGCACAGCAGGCTCCAGGCATCGCCCCGCTCCTGCCCCACTCGGAGGTTTGAATAGAAATGAAGTGCTGAGCTCGACTACCCATCTGCAAGGCAAATAAAGCAAGTTTCTGTACGGAGGATTAGCACAAAGCTGAAGCCCTACTGGTTTCATTTGAAAATTCCTTGGGAAGAGTGGTTGCAGCCAGCTTTTAAAACTCACTTCGCACAGAACATCTTATAAAATTATGTGGTAGATGAGGAACATATGTCCCTTCTGCCTGTTTCATTTTGCCCTACTTTAGCTCCTTCCTTTCACAAAGCTCAACTTCTGCAGTGATCCAAGCCTGATGTGAGGGCTCCTTCTCAAATCTACATGGTTTCCACCCTCATTAAGTGAGACTAAGAAATAAATGAGTGTAAGAAAAGACTAGTCTGGATAATTTCTGATAAACTGCCTTTTTTTTTTTTTTTCTCTTCTTTTCTTTCATGATTAACTGAGTTAAAGTAGGCCCAACTTGCACAATCCCACGTGAAAGAAATGCAGCCAGCACGAAATGTGATACTGGAGAACGCCCGCTGCAGGGCTGGCAGTGATGGGAAAGGCCTGGCAGGTGCCCCCTCCTTCCCACCAGCAGGAAATCCCGGGTGCTGCACTACAAAAGGTGTTGGGGACTGGTGGCAGCAGACACAAACTGGTTACAAAACACTGCACTGAGTCATCTGCCCGGGCAGCAGCCTGTGTCGGCTGCTGGAAATGGTCTCAGCTCTGATTTCCCGGGGCAATCCCTCCCGGCAGCTCATTCGCCCTAAGAGGAAGCACTTGCAGTAAATGAAGGCAGAGATGAATTGCTTGGATTTCCAGCAGCGAGGCCACGGGTGAGCAGGCAGTGGCCTGGGCTGCTGGTATGAAGGAGCGTGTGAGCTTCGGTGCTCCGCATGGGGCCCTGAGCAGCCAACCTCATCCTCACAGCAAGAGCTGCTAGGGCTGCTCCTGCCCAGGGGACTCTGCGTCAGGAAGGAAGGGAAGGGGAAAGTGAGTGTCTTTCAGAGCAGATGAAAAATCCAACTGAGGTGCAGCAGCTGGGGCTGGCCATGCCATGCTCTGAATGGGAGGAAGGAGGAATCATTTCCTCAGGCCTCCTTTTGTGCTGTTCGATAATTAATGCTGTGCTAGATCTTTAAGCTTGAGCACCTGGAAAGCTCTCTGCTGTATGTAGGCCAAAGAAAACACGGTTTTCCTGTTAAAAGAACTCTCATTTTATCTCATCAGCCTGTGCGTTTCTTGCAGACCCAGCTCATGTTTGCAGAAGTACATTTGGGTTCTTTCCTCTGTTCTCATATGCAATTGTTCAGCTGGCCAAAGGCTGCGGGAAGTTTCTGGAGAGCACCAGAGAGAGACATCCCAGCTGGGGCTGGGGGTGATGCTGCTGCTTGGCCTGGGCTGGCCACGAGCATGGTGGGCACTGCTGGGAGCCACTCTGTGACAACATGACAGCGATGGAAGCTCAAGCTGCAGCTGGTAATGCAATGGCTGAAAAGTCCATCTCTATCAGCTACCATCTTCTCTAAAAAAATTCTTCAACGTTTCTTTGGGAGAGTGTGGCAGCCCTTGCACATAACTTGTTTATGTATACAGTGACTGATCTGCATGCAGCCCTGCACTGTAGAAACAACTGGTAGGTTGTAATGTTTGTAAATGTTGCTCTCAGATTAAAATTTAAGAGACAAGCTACGAAAATAGATCTTATTACAGCACACTGTGACCAAATACCGTCCCAATAAAGTGAAATAAAAGAGAACCAATTTTATATCAGGCCATTAACACTCTCCCAGATGCTGTGTGCCATATGCCAGGATTTTTAGGTCTAAAGCAAGCAGTGTCTGTAACACCTACAAACTCACTGACTTCTTTCCTTTTCTCTCCACTTCCCACTCTTTAACAGGTGAAGAAAGATGCAGCAGCAACTTATGACGGTGCTCCTGAAGAGCAGTGTGGTGCAGCCAGGCCCTGGGGACCACCAGCATCCTTGCCTCTGCGTCACCCCATCCAGGACTGGAAAGCACTTCTGTAGGTGAAGAGGTATCCATCTTCCACACTGTTTGGGCATGGAGTGCTCAACAAGGTCATTGACTTGCTCTGCTGTTCTGAAGGTCTCCATATCTATGTGCATGTGCAGTCTGTATCTGTCTATATCTACAGACATTAGAGGAACCAACTCCTACCTTACTGTTATTTGTTTACTACTTCATCAGTTTGCTTAGATTCTCTAGAACTCAAGATAACCTAATTTAAAGTCTGAATCCCCATGATTTCACACAAAAATGAGATTTATTGGAGGCCTAAATGCTCCGTTGTGTGCATTATTTCCATTGGATTGAGAGCAGATTGAAAACTGGAAGGGTGGATATTTGCATGGTCCAAGAAATGAACTAGCACTGGATTGTTCTTTTCCCCTCTGAGTTATGCTGACAGCAGCCATAACATCAAGGCTGAAAAGCTTATTTACTATGTAAAGGCCATATTTTCCCTTGTTATCCCAGCTCTTTCTGGCTTGCATTGCTTGGCAATATCCCCTCAACCACTAACACCCAGAGGCGTGGCACTATGATGGGATGAAAAATGAACATGCAGAAGAATATTGAAAATTTAAGTGGGTATGGTTCTAAGAAAACCAGTGGAAAACATGTTTACTTCAAGCATCTGCAGCACCTAATTGAGGCAGTGATATTTTCTGTAAGAGCACAGGGAATGATTTTCTGCTTTCTCTTTGGATTCGAATTTTGCTATGAATCGATGTGACATAATCCATGGAATTATTTTCTTACAGCTGCATTGGAAACTTTCTGCCCATACACAAGGATATGTTAATCAGGGTGAAAAAGCTTGCAGTCATTCAAGCTCTGCTGATTTCTAGACTCTTTGTTAAGAACTGTTGCTTTCTCTCAATTTACAGAAATTAGTTCTCAGTAAACACTATTATTTTTGAGCTATTAATGTTGCTATAAATTTGAATGCTAGAAAGAAGGTGGCAGATAGTGATTAAAATGGAGCTGATCTACATCTGTGTGTGAAGTCATCACCTGCACTAAATGTGACAGAGAACAAAACGTGTTTATGTGCCCATAAAGGACAATATAGTGCCTTTACTCTGCAGCATTGGCATCGCCAGGTGGATTCCTGTAGGTGTGGATACCTTCAGGTCACAGCCACACCACGGGGCCTTCTGGGGCCGTGCTGGGGCAGCCCAGACAGCTTGCAGTGCCAGCCCTGCTTGCCAAAGTGGGGAAACGCACTTTGCTGCCTCCCTGGGGCACCCTGCCCTCCATTCTCTGCCTTTTATCACTGTGTTTAGATGGCAGCTGTTTCAAAAGTGACCTTTTCCTTTTTCTCCAAAATGCAGATTTACACTTTTCATAGATCTTTGAGGATGCAAATCCTACAAGTTGCATTTTAAAGATCTTCTACTTGACGTCACAGCGCCATCCGTGCCATCTGGAGGAGCGGAGCAGCCCCGAGCTGGGTAGGTAGGCTGGGAAGCAGAGGAGAGGGCTGCGGGCAGCCTCACACAGACAGGTGCTTCTAAATGTGGCTCTGAGAGCACTCTCTGACCAATGCAGGTACCCCCAGCCCTTGCTGGGCCTCCAGGCGGGGCCACAAAGGAAGTCAGCAACGTGAGGTACTAAAATGCGAAATATTTCTGCAAAGAAGCTTTACAATTCCTTCTCTCTTCCAGTAAGTGTAAATTAATGGCAGTCCAGAGCTGAGCTGAAATGTGCAGGGTGAGAAATCGGGAGAGTTATTTTTGGAAGAAAAAAAATACAACCCTTTAATAGCCACCCATTCATTTGCTTTTTAATGTGTACAGGGCTTCAGCAGGCTCTGCAGAGGCCTGTTTGCTGCTCACAGATGCTGGTGGCAAGCATCTGGGCAGGGGGCAGGGGGGCAGGATCCGGGGCTGCAACAGAGTGGTCAGCACTGGGAATTTCCTTGTGTCCTGCTAGGACAAGGTCTGCCATGTGTCCTCTGAACAGAACCGCCATGGGCCCTGCTCTTCCAGGATATGCCAGGGCTTGCTACCAATCTGAAAGGTCTGAACTTTGATTGAGGTTTTCTTCTGAAGTACCCAACAATGCCAAAAAAGACAAAACCAGGACAGTGAAGCAGACACGAAGGTATTTAGACTACAGGGGGGAAAAAAAGGCCCAGGATTCTCTTTAATTTGCAGTTTATCTACAGTTTGAAAGAGCAAAACACAGCCATGCTGAACATACATAATCACAGCTTAGAGAGCCATTGAAATCTGGGTCATGGCTTCAGCTCTGCCTGGGGACTTTGTTACGTGGATGCAGGCACCAGGAGTGCTTCCCAGCGGGGAGACTGGGGCACCAAGCACAGCAGCTCTCTTCACACATGTGACCAGGTACCGTCAGCCTGTGCGGAGCTGACATCGCAGGGTCAGGAAGCAGGAAGGAGATGCAGGGTCTATCACTAGGCAGCTCGGTTCCACAGCAATGCTCAAGCAGGAGCAGCCAGTTGGCCTTGCAGGTGTGTGCCGGGATCAGGGTTGGGGTGCCAGGCAGCACTGGGCTGCCTCCTCTGCTGGACAGTCCCAGTAGAGTGTGCATTTGGGGGGAGCCAAAAAAAGGCTTGCACTGATCCACGTTCCTGTGATTTGGGATGTGAGCATGACTTCTGCAGAGCACCACTCTATTCTGTGCTTGAGACCCAATCTGTGTTTGTATTTTAAGCGGCTCTTCCAAGCAAAACATGTGAAAAGAGAACACTTAAACAGGAAGGGCTTGATTTTTCTTTCCCTCATAAATTTTGTTTTTTTGTTTTGTTGCTGCTAATTACTGGAGACTCCAGCACAAGAGCTTTGCTTGCTAGCAAACCAGCTTCCCGTGCTCCCTGTCCTTTGGACAATAGCTACAACCTCCTGCTCTATTTGTTTAACTTTTAAAACCCCAGTGGAGTGTTTGTGAGCCGCGTCAGCCCAGAGCTGGTACTGACTGTATGGGATCAGCGGTGCTGGGAGGTGACTCGTCTCAAAATCTGCCTTTAATAACTGCAAGTAGGGTGACTTTTTGTTTAGTTTAGTTTTGTTTTGTTTGACCAATTGTTTTTGGGGTTTTGATTATTTTTGCTGTGGCTGTGCTGAAAGAACTTTTCTTCCCTCCCTTTAAACAGACCCCTTGATTACTCTAAGACTTTGGGTCCTGAATAGCTTTCAGTGCTGCCACATGGCCACACACTCCAAGGCTATGGCCAGTGGAGAAGTCCTGCTTACAGGGACTTTCTGAAAGGATGGGTCTGCACTAAGGTATCTCAGCCATGCTCATGCATGGATATTGTTGCTACAGAAGAGATTTTTTGGCAACTGTGGGCTCCTGGGATTGTATTTCAGATCAGTGGAAGAGGCTGTTTAGAAAGTCCCACTTTGGTTCCTAGTATAACAAAACTGCTATTTGACCTCAAGCCATCAAATATGAGCTACTCTCTGCCTGTAAAGTGATTTTGGACATCACGTACACTTCTATGGGAACAAAGACTGGGGCTGCTGTGTGACCTCTGTAGCTCAGCGGGTCCAGAGGAACTGGTTCACTGCTCACAGCTGAAAAAGCAGTTCCTCAGAGCGCAGCTTCCTCTGCAGCAGGCTCTTTAGTTTTGTGGTTAAGACACTGCAGTTTGTTTCGGTGGCAGCAGCCATGTTGTAATAATCACACAATCACTTCATCGCTATTAGAAAGGGTAAGACAGTGAAGATCATTTTGAAAAATGAAAACTCCCATTCCTGCAGGGCTGCTCTGCTTCACTCCGCAGAGCGATGCACAGGTTGGTTCCCATTGCAGGTGGGTGTCTGACACCCATCTTCTCGGGGTGCTGCCTGCCCCAGGTGATCCTGGAGAGAACCGCACTGTGGCCAGGGGACACACAGCTGCTTGCCTTGGGCCCTGCAGGGAGCAGGATTGACCCAGCACCTCCAACTGATTGCTGTGTTTGTAGCATCTCTCACTTGTGCCCAAACCTCCATGCCGTCCTTCACTGATGATTTTAGGATGCAACGTGGACTCCACTGGGGTGAACACTGAGGGCAATCACTGAGGGACCAACAGCAGAAACATCTTCCCTTTGTTCAAATGCCAGAACAGCCACAGGATGTGCCTCTGAGTTACATCTGCATTAGGTTCTGCTTCCTTTTAAATATTTTTAGAACATAGTCAAGATTTTTTTTTTTCTTTTCATGTGTACACATGTGTCTTAAATTAAATATGAGAACCCTGCTTGCAGGAGGCTCACATGCAGAGATGTGTGAAACACCCATTTGCTTGGACTTTAGTGCCACATCTTAGTCTGGGTGACATCATAGAATCGTAGAATGGCCTGGGTTGAAAAGGACCTGAAAGATCATATAGTTCCAGCCACCTGTTGTGGGCAGGGTCGCCAACCACAAACCAGGCTGCCCAGAGCCACAGCCAGCTTGGCCTTGAATGCCTCCAGGGGCATCCACAACTTCTCTGGGCAACCTGTTCCAGTGTGTCACCACCCTCTGAGTGATATTCTATTTCATTGCCTCTATTAACACTGTTTTAAGGGAATGCCTACCAGAAATAAGTCTATTGCTAACAAAAAAGGAGCTAAGAAAAATACTGGGCACATGTTTCCTGAAAAAAAATGTAATTTTTCCTGATAAAAAGAAATAAGAATGCCAGCATTCAGAGAACATAGCATGTTAGCAGAGAAATCAGTCTGGTTAGCATAGAAATCACTTCTCAGCTCACATGATTTCCTGTTAACTACTGACTGCACCATCAGTTTGGGAATTTTCTTCTTTGAAAAGGTGTAGTCATGTGAGCCAGTGCTTCCACACGCAGCCACGAGCACTTCATCCTCACATGAAGCTGTGCGAGTAAATATCTTTTTCTTTTCTGTCTGATGTGGGTTTGGAGTTACAAGTACAAAACAACCCTTTTTCCCTGCCACTTTGTCTCATTACAGCCTCATAGGCCAAACTGCATCAAGCACCAGAAGAAAAATCCCCATGTCCAACAGAGCGCCCTGCCCCGTGCTCCTGTGCTGAGAGGCTGCTCCTGGCCCTGCTCCCAGGCCATCTCCTGCAGCTCAGAAGCGCTGGGTCTGCCTGCCCTGCCGTGCACCCTTTGTGCAGGTGGTGCTCACCTATGCAGGTACGTGGACCAAGCAAGCACCTCGTTGGCTGCATATAGAGTTCTGCATGCGGCTAATCAATGCATGGCCTCATTAGAATACACTTGCCAAAAGCTGGCTGCGAGGTTATTTTTGGCAGTGGGACCAAGCTTGATTTTCATTTTCTTCTAAGTGTCCTGTTTTTCCTCCTTCAGAGTGCAGTCTTTTCACAGTTGTTGGACTCATCTTGTGACATGTGCTCCTTGTTGCCACGTGTTTGTTTTTTGCTTCACATTCAGATTATTGGCAATATTGATGCTCGAGATAATTCTCGTGCCGTTTCTGGAGAAACATGCAAATCTGAGCAGCTTTCCATTTAATACAAACCGAAATTCCCTGCAGTGTTATCATCTGCATGGGAACCAGCAGCCCATCTGCACCTAACATCAATATCAGAGTGAAAGAGCCTGCTTTTTGCATGATAAATATGCATGGTGACAATCCTCATCAGATCTCAAAGTGGGCCTGATGGGAAAAGTCATTCTTTCCCTAAAACCAGCAGCAGGTCAAATTGCATTTCAGCTGTGAATAATGGACAGCAGTGATTCACCCTGCAGCTAGCCTCATAAAAGTCCACTCCTTATTCTCTAAGATGAATAGGAGTTATATTTTTATAGACAGGCGTTGTTGTTGGTGGGTCCTTTCTAGGTCAGCTTATAACAACACATGCAACCCCTTCTGGCTGGCCTCCAGCTTCACGCAAACAGGCAGATCCACTGTCAGCCCAAATGCAGGAGCAGGGCTTAGAGGGGATGTGCTGGACCACGCACTCCTTCATTTGGGTTAAGAAAATACATTTAAGCTAAACATCAAAACTTTTCAGCCCTGAGCCATACTATTTAAGGAGAAAACAGCGTACCACATGCTTGCCAGGGACAAAGAATCCTATTGCTCCTAGTGCCAGCCAGGGAGAGGATCTTCATGTCTTCTGCTGCTCTTCTGCCTAGGGCTGAAATCAGTGCAAGTTCCCTATTTGGAGTTATGCCTTATCTCGAGCTAATGGTGCTCTTCTGCTTACAAGAAATCAACACTATATATATATATATATATATTTTTTTTTTACATTAATTATTTATTCCTCTTCTTTTTTTCTACATATATGGCTGCTTTATCAGCTTTTGCTGCTTTATCAGCTTTATGTGCTAATGCAGTATTTTCCATTAAGCACTCCTATGCAATACAAGAAAAATACACTCTTAGAACAACATGCATACGATTAAACTATTAAACTTGCTCAAAGTATACAGTTCATAAATTGAAAATGCCTATGCTCATACTTTAGTATTGATTGTTGAGCTTATAAAAATGGAAGAAACAAAAGAAACAGAAATTGTGGTTCTTTAAGCTTTTCTTAGTCAAGCAGCCAAAAAAAGACAACTTTACATGGAAATGTAGCCTTTTGTTCATGTCAAAAGTAGTTTATTCAATTAGATGTTTTCTAACTCTGCTGATTTATATGAAGAAGGTTAATATTTTTTGTTGTTTTTCTTCATGCTGTGCCTGTAATACACACAAAGATAATATAGCCTAGTAAAATATACAGTGTAATTTGGTAATGTGTTTATTGGATTCCACTAGAAGACTTTGAGAAATGATTCAAGATTTTTGCTTCTTCAACTGAAAATATCTCCTTTTTTCTTTCTTTTTTTCTGCATAATCTTGCAAGCTTTTTGTTTTCTGGAAAAGCTTGAAAGAAGAGACTGTTAGAAACAGACGTGTAGTGGGCTTTTGTTGGTTTTCTTTGCTTGTCTGTTTTTGTTTTGTTGTTTTCTCCTGAGAGTCAAGAAGGAGAGGCTTTCAGGAGAAGAATGTTTATAATTATTCCTGTTTTCCAAAATTTGTGTCCACAGTTCTCAAGCATATCTGGCATCAGGCAGAATGATAAGTGCAAGAGGAGCCTAAGCTTCCAGTAACTTGCCTTTTTAAATGGTCTTATGGTGGCTTCAGCTCAATCGTGGCTTTATGGATGTGGTTTTAGGGTAGCTTAAAGTAGCAAAAAATTACACATTTTTCTCATGCTGGACTCTGGAGCTGTGCTCAGCCTTAAGCAGCCTGCATAAAGCTACGTACATGCAGGTTTTACTGAACTGAGACAGTAGTACCATGTCAGTGGCCTTGCCGCAGACCTGATGATTACTGAGCAGCAAGGCCATTCAGTTGGCTGTGGGCTGGAAGCACTCCTGTGGTTCATGGTTACTTCCTAAATGTTCCTGTAAGCGCTTCAGGATTTGCAGTGTGATCAGGAGGTGAAGCCCCAGGAAGTGCTGGAGATCAGGGTGTGCAGGATGTGCTCTGTGGGGTGGCCTCTGGGAGGGACACTGCAAACCACAATGGCTGTGAGTGGTCTGGAACCTAACTCCAATGTAAGCGAGGGTGTGGGTTCTTGAAATGCTTAATCCAGATGTAAGCTTCTTCCAGCAGAGGTGGCCTCTCCACATCCCGTGTGCACGTTCCTGCCCTCTCCTTTCTGTTGCCTCAGGGTCCTACTGAGCCACGTACTGACATGGATCGTGTTGATCCAGTGCAAAGCAGCATGTGTTTTGTGCACAGTAGGTTAGGTTTGTGTCAGACCATAATTATATATATGGCAATACATCCTAGGAGACCTGTCTAATGGTGAGAGAAATATACTGCTACTTTTTTTGGCAGTCTTCAGTTAGACTGGGCTAAGTAAAAGGAAACTGGATTACAGGGAAGCTAAGGCTTTGACAAATGCTGGGGCCTGAACTGGTTTCATCAGCTCAGAAAGCTGTTGTTAACTCCTCATAGCTGCCTTTGGTGGGAACCACACACAACCTGGAACTTGCACCAAGCAGGACTGCAGGCAGAAGAGACTTTCTTTGAAAGTGGTACCTGGAAGAAATCAGCCAGCCAAAGGTAGTTTGATGGGGTAACTGATAGGTTCACATAGGTCAGTGATCCAGAACCTTGCAAGGGGCTTGTGTTTCCAGTGAAATGCCCTTTCCCCATGCAGTTCATTGCTGGTGACAGCTGATGGCTGCTCCTAGTGCCTGTACAGTGCTCACATGCCACCACAAGAGAACATAACCATGGCATCTTTCTTCCTACTGGCACCTGAACAAACATCCTTACAGCTCTGTACTTGAGCTTTGATTTTAAACACAGCTTTCACATGCTAGATGTCAATACTTATCAAGATTCTTCTCTCTGCTTCCTGCAGCCGGGCTTTTCTTTTGGGAAAGAAAGAAAAAAGCCATATAAGCTTGCTCTGCATCAGGCGACACTAGTGCCTGCACTGGTGGTAGGGAGGGTCAGTCCCACCAGCATATGAGAAGTGAAGACAGGTTGCCTGTCCTCCCCAGGACAGATTCCCAGCTTCCAGTAATCTGTCACTTTGGGGCTTCCTGAGCTCAAGATGGCACCTCTGTGTGCAGAAGCCTGTGGCAGCACCTCCTTCCAATCTTTTCATATGATGAAGTTGCAGAGTTTTAACAGAAGGTTCTATGTGACTGCTGAGAGGAGCAGTGGCTGGGGGAGGCTTTGGGAGGAGCAGGTGGGAGCTGAGAGTGAAGGACAGGGAGGAGAGAGGATCCTGTTCTTGAAGTGTGAAGAATATCTGGCAGATGTGGGAAGGATGGAGAAGATTTCTAGCTTTTATCTGTCATGCAAAAAAATCTCAGAAAAATCAGGGCATAAAAGCGTGGATAAAGGGAAGAACAACATGGGAGTCTTTTTCCAGCTTCTGTGTTTCTGCCCCATTCTTTCCATCCTCTCTGTGCCCAGTGTTGTTGTGTTGCTTGCTTTATACACTCACCTGCAGCACTGCTGTGAACCCACCTGTCCTCCTCGCTGTTCTCCTCGAGTGAGTGCTGGTGGGGCTGCATTCTGATTGAGCTGGGGTGGGTGTCCACACCCCCTGTGCCAAAGCTTGGTGGGGTACAGCTGTGCCAGACTGTTCTGACTGCTCTGCCCCAATCCAAGGAGAAGCCATCGGACCAGCTGCCCGACAGAGGACAGCGAGGGTACGAGTGATGGGACCACAGCAGGAGCCCTGGCAGATCTGGGCAGGTACCAAGCACTTCTGGATTCCTGACCCTGCCAGCTCTGCAATCAAAGCCATTATCACATAAAGTAAGTATGTAACAGTAAACTATTTTAGATGACCTGCTTTATGCAGCAACCACTTCTGCACATACTGTTGCTGAAGCCTTTAATGAGTTCCTCCTGCTGTAATTTCTGATATTTTTCATTAGTATTTTTAATTCAGCACACTGCTAGAAATGTCATCCTACTTCCCACTGTCATAAAAGTGCCCACGGCCATGGCTGAACAACCTTATGAAAAGACACATATTCTATTTCTTTTTTACATCTGCTGGTTCCTTCTTGCCTGCCTCTCCTTCCTACTATTGCCCAGCCCTTTCCCCTCTGCCCATTGCAGCACACGTGCTGCATAAGTGGGGAATGCTAAAAACTGGCATTGCCCTGCGTCTGGGCAGATCGGCCTCAAGTGCTCCTAACCCCCAGCATCTGCTGATGTTTGTGATGGTTAACACTGACAGTCAGGAGGTTTTTATGCTGAGGATAATGGCGTATTTTGCACGATGAGATAAGCCTTAGATGTAAAATCATTATTTATTTAATAGCACCATCAAAGAATACCACTAGAGAAGAGAACTTCAAAGTTTCCCAGAATAATCAGCTTTCTGGTATACGTGGGTGTTTTTCCCCCTGACTCCATTATAACCCGAAATAAAAGTGTGTGTATCAGAAATCATTGAAAGCATGACTAGAGGAGGCCACAAAGATGGGAAGGCAGTGTCTCTCCAGGAGCCAGCAAGGCAGCCAGCCGCAGGGCTGCGGGACTGGCAGCAAGCGGCTCCACCTGCACAGCCTTGGAAACCTTGCCATGGGTTTCATTTGGGAGAATAAGGAGAAAGCTCCTTGCCCATCCCTGCAGGCCTGGGCCTTGCTGCACACTGAGGCACACATCGTGAAGGTGCTGCTGAGGCAGCACTGAAGAGGTGCCACAGAAGAGCCATCCTTTGTGGCTCTCGCTCACGGCCGTGTCTGCGCTCGGTTCTGCAGCCTCTGGGGCCGGCCGTGAAACAAGGCCCCAGTTGATTAGGGAGCCGAGTGGCTTGGCAGAAGAATGGAGCCCTTCAGTCTAAATTTGGGCTCATTTCCGTTTTCTTAGTCCTTTGCATGGCTTGCAGAGAAGTCCCTCGCTGGTATTTAACCCTTTGCTGTGTCTGGCAGAGCCTTGGTTGGTGTGGTGCTGGCTCTCCGTGCCAGGCCGGGCTCAGCGCTGCCCAGCCCCAGAGGGCAGAAGGAGCTTGCCAGGCAGGGCTGTGCGAGGCTCAGGCTGCCACAGGTGGGGCAGGCAGGAGCAGCCGCAGGACGGCTTGCTGGTCCTGTCTGTGTGACAAACACAGGACAGAGTCCTCTCACTGCATGAGACGTGTTCGGCATTAGTTTGCTGAGCTATTGCCCCAGACCAGGCAGAGTCCTGACCATGGAACTGCCAGGGTTGACAATGGCTGTGAACGTTTTTCGCCCTGAAGAGCAGTGCTCGTTTCCTGCAGTGCAGTAGGTGCCGTCCTGTGTGCGGGTGTGTTGGAAGGATGGGCATTGCTTCCAGCTGGGCAGGGCAAAGACCAAGGTCTCACTGGCCTGGCTTCTTGTCCCAGTGCCATCACCAGACTGCTCGATGGCCGCCAGCAAATCCCTTCAACCCCCTGCGACTTGGTTTAGCTATTGTGAAACAGAAATAAAGCTGGTGACCCTTGGTGGCATTCACCCAGTGACTGCTGTGGGTGGAAGGCATGGGAGGGTGCACCAGTGGTGGTACAGCGTGTGGAGGCAGAACGATAGCAGAACTGGGACAAAACACGACGCAGTGTAGGGGGAAAGGATGAAGCTGAGGCTGGAAAATAATATTTTATGGCAGTGACAAGAGGCAGGAAGAATAGTGAATTGTGATCACGTCCTGTTGACTCAAAGCATAAAGTGCTGTGTCTGTATGAGCATATGCGGGTGATCTTGGTGTCCTTGTATGATATCCTCACACAGGCAGATTTCTTGACAACAACGTGTGGAGTCTGGCAGGGCCCTTGTGGGATCCAGAGCTCCAAATATGGTCTGGTTTACAGTCTGGATCCTCTGAACTCCTTCTGTAATGCAGAAGAGTGGGGGCACCTCCAAAGCAGCTCAGCTGTGTGCAGGTGGGTGTGAGGAGCTGCAGCCAGCAGCCATCGTGCTGTGCGGGCCAGGCTGGGCTGTGCGGGCCAGGCTGGGCTGGGCTGACCAAGGCTGGATGTTTAGAGGTGTTTGCCTCTTTGGGACAGGGCAGGAGAGAGGCAGAGTTTATCCTTTTGGCTGGAAAGCACTAGAAACTATGGAGATGCTCAGAGAAGAGCCAGAGGAGATTATTTCTTGTAGGATATAGAACTGTAAGGCATGCAGAGTAGTTATTGCCTTTATGGACTTGATACCTGTGAGAGGAGGCAAGGGACTGCTCACAGATTTTGGTAACATATGGTGAATTAAGAAAGAAGGTTGTCTGAATTACTAAACAAAGATGATACTCATTGAGCTGTGAATGATTGATCTAAACATAGCTCTGAAATTCACAAATAGTTCTGAACTTGCAGATTTTGATAAGTTGCATAGGGTATTTTCAAAAAGCAAAAGAATATGATAGCATAACTGAATTGGAAGAGTCTAATGTTCCTACGTACTTTCAGGTAGCATGAAGGATGCAGTGGATAAAAAGACATCATGCCTAGTAATAAAAACGAACATTTGTTACCATATAAGTTTCATTTCAAGAAATACCTTCAATCGCTATTATAATATTGTATGTAAAATACAAATTGTGTTTTCCTTCTTCCTAAATACAACATTCTCTACAAAGTTGGTGTTCCAAGTAGAGAAAAAACATAGTCCAAAGGATGGCTTAAAGCCATTGGGGTGCAGTCACTGGTAGGAGTGCTCCACCTCCATGCAGAGATGGACTGCCACAAAGACTCCTGTCCATGAGCTGTGGGATGTGCAAAAAAGCAGGAATATATAGCAGCAAAGAATATTCATCTATATATAGGGGGTAAAGTTACTGTCGGTTTAATCCTAAAATCAATACAGGCAATTGTTATAATTGCTCATTGCATGAAGCAAGATTCCTGCGTACTTTGGCATGAGGGCTTGTTATGTAGGCAGACTGAGAACAGAAGTGGGAGATTAATACAGTTCTAAGCATGCCAAAGGATGGAAGGGAAGGGCTCTTTCACCACATAGATCTCCAGCAGAAGGATTTAGTGGTTCAGGTAAAACAAAACAAAACAAAACAAAAAAGCTTATCCTGAATGCAGGAAGATATTTTGCAGGGAATAATACAGTAACTGCACACAGAGCTTTGATTACAAAGACAGATTTTTTCACCAGCCCAAAGAGGGACTGGGCCACAGAAAGCCTTGCAATAACATGGGTATTAAATATAATGCCTTCTTGTACCTAGAAAGCAGAATAGAGCAGAACCATGAATGGTTGGAAGGTGTAGTATTCTGCATGAGATTTGTGGTATTTTGTGTACAGAACTGACTAGCAGGCTCACAGTGTGCAGCCTGAAAGGGTGGGGGAAAAGAGCTGGGGCAGAAAGCTGAGCTTTTGGAGAAATTGCACTCACTGACATTAAACCTCAGTTCACATGTTTGTAGGAAAAGTATTCAAGTGCCAGATTTATAATGAAAACGGCCATGATCAAGCCATGAATAGCGAAACAGCATGGCAAGGGTTTTTACGAGATGACAACATATTGAGGAAAATCTATATGGAATATGTTGGCTCTGACTGCAATATTGAGACAGCTGTTGAATTGCAGCCTGAAAAAGCGTAAAATATTGAAAACTGGTAACACAAGCTCCAATTCCAAAATACTTGTGTGACAAGCAGAAGTGAAACTCATTAGGCAGCTGAAAATGTCACAGATCTAATTGCTTCATTTTGCTAGCTACCTTCTGTTACATACACATCAAAAATCCTCAGCAAGATGGGCGATAGTCAACTTGAAAGGAGCAACTCTTTTAAGGCTCTGTGCTATCTGAGCACCTCCCTGCTCCAAACTTCTGCTGTCTGGCGCTGCAGAAATGAAATGGCATTTACCCATTTTACAGACAGAGGTAGCGAAAACCAAATTTGAGAGGTACAGCAAAGCAAAAAAGGGGCTTTTGAAAGGTTGTACTGAAAGGTTGTTGGCAGGTCAGGGACTGAGCCTGCTCCCCAAATAGCTAACTGAATATTTAGCCATGGGAAAATTTTTTATTCCTGCTGAACTGTGAAACCAGTCATTGTTAATAATCCAGAATTCTTTTCTTCTTTAACAGATTTAAGAACTGTAATGTGCCACATCCTTGTTCTTTTATGTTCATATGGAATATGCACTGCATACTCGGTTGAAAGCTAACTGTGCCTCAGTTCCTTATCCACTCTTTTTATTTTGCAACTTATCTCCCATCCCTCTGCATTGTCTTTTCTAAGCGTATCTCTAATCTCGTGCAGCATTTAGCAAACTGAGATACCAGTATCACAAGGGGTGACCACACTGGTAGTGCTCTAATGGTCTACATGAGCACATCTATGGAAAACATGAACAGCCCTAGGAGCAGAGCAGTAGGTGTTTGAGATTATTTTCAAGAACCTTCGCTAAGTATTCACCAAGAATAGGAGACAGCTGATAACACTCCAGAAATACCAAGTGAAAGTCTGAATGCCAATCCAGAAAAGGAGTTGAAAATATACTAGATGATTTATCAAGGGCATATTGAAGAAGTGTGAATAGAGATGTTGCTGTCAAGATGTATCTTACAGTGCCCAGTATTGAAATGACTGCTTAAGGATAGCAAAATACAGCAAAACATGTTAAAACTGCCAGTGCTAGGAGGGTCTAGATTAAATGGGTACCAAATGGGCAAAGAGCCTAAGGACATTGGGATTTGCTTTATTTTGTTTGAAAAAACTTTTTACCATGATTATTAAAAAGAGGTAAGAGGAAAATGGCATTTCATCTTGATCATCCCATTTGCCATCAGTGGCAGTTTTCCATGTCCCAGAAACAAAGGCTGAAGGGAATCTGTGGAAGGAGCACTGAGTGCTGCCCTGCAGCGTAGTGCTGAGGCTGGAGCCCAAGCATCTGCCACATTTGTTTCCCCACTTCACCAGTGCTGGTTGCAGGGGCAGCCAGTCACACCGCAAGATAATTTGACCCGAGAGTAGATGTTGATAATAATATGTGAAAGGATACTTGGCAAGGGGGTAGCAGACAAGAAAAAAAGGCTTTAATCTGAGGTGAGATCAAACTTGAGGTGTGTTAACCCAAAATGTGAGATGTGAATTACCGAATGCAGTGTTTAGGAAAGATAAATGCAAAATCAAAGGAGCTGCTGGCACTGCTTGCATGATGCGTGAGCTCAGTCTTGTCTATATTACTTGGAAGTGGCTTTTAGCCTCTGCTGCTCTATTATCAGCACTGTTTTGAAAACAACTTAATGAAAGTGGGAGCCAGCTGCTGTGAGGGATTGATGTGCCAAACTGGGTGGCCAGGCCAAGCCCAGTCTGGGGTCTAGCTGGCCATGGGTATGCACAGATGCCAGCTCCGTGCTCACAGTTGGTGTGTTAGTGCCAAGAGACATGGCGTGCACAATTTGTGCAGGCACATATGCAAACAAATAACTTGAAAATCTAGTCCTGAACGCCTTATGGTTATTACTGGAGATGTAATTCACCTTGAACTGTTTAATTGTAGCCTTTTCAGGATGAGTCACTCCTAGCAATTACAAAAAGAGACCCGTAATAGTTTGTCCTCACGTGTTCCGTTCATTGTGAAGGCAGAGCATGGACACTAAGCTCTGATTATCTGCCTTTATTCCTTGGATAACTATTCCTGTGCAAACTATTCAGTCCTCTGCATCACTCTGCTTGTGTGAAGGAGCCACTTCTGAAAGGTGGGGGAGATCTGTCACTTGCTGGCTGCCTGGCACTGATCCTCCACAACTGCTAGAGGCTGGGCCAGACTGGTAGCGTTGGAGAATCTCAGGCTTAGTATGTATATCTTCGTTTTGAATCTGAAAGGAAATAATATGAAATAATATCCAATAGAAAGTTTTCTGTTCTTGATGACAGTGAACATGCAGTACAAGTGATGTAATATTCAATTGCTCAACACTTGATGTGAAAAACGCTTATAAAAATCGGGTAGGTGAAGATTTATTGCAATAAGCTGTGCAAGCTACCAGGAGCTTTGCCTGGGAGAGAAATAACCAGCCTCAGAAAGCAGAGCCCAGGACACCTCTGAGGTCTGTGCTGGCCAATGGTGGCAGTGAGAAACAGCTTCCCTGGAAGCTCAGAGATTTGGAAATACTCTTAGAAGAAATGGATGCAGGCTTGCATGGGGAGCAGTCTCGAAGCTACTTTGAGCTTAATTCCTGGCCTTTACTTAGAAGTTACTAAAAGACAGTTTTTTGATATATGTCATTTATTCAGCACAAATGATTGCTCAGTGTGGGTGAGATCACCACCACCTTTGGACTAGCATAAGAACCAAGAGGGAAGTTGCTGGGAAACGTTGAAGTCGCTTCATGCATCTCACTGCTATCAGGATTACCTTCCTGATAATAGGCAGACTGCCAAAATAACTCCCTCTGATACTGTAGGACATGAGTCCTGATAACATAAAGCCAGTACTAATACACACGCCTTGCATTGCTTCACACGCCTTTTGCCCCTTCTGTCACAGCGTGTAATTACAAGAATCCTCAACAGAGACACTTAACTGCAGTCATTTTTAAGTTGGGTGAAAATTTGACATGGTCCTCCGTGACTTCTGAACTGCACAATGCACCAAATGAATTGTATGGGTTGGCTGCTTCAAGCACTGTGGCTAGAGGGAAATACATTCACATTTCACTAAAGAGATCCAGCTCTTGGTGTCAACTGTCCAGGAATTGGTAGTTAGGAATCCTAATCCATGTGTTTATCATCTTTGGGCAGCTAACTGAGATAAGCTGAAATCAGATGTGTATCTGTGGAGGTCTGTCCTTTTGGAGCACAGACAGATTTCCTGAGTGCTGCCATTCCAAAGGTAGGCACAGGAATGCAGCACCAGGCACTGAAGCATTGTCCAGTCCATCAGGTAGAGTACACCAGAGCTGGGGAGCACTGCTGCCAGCATACTGGATTTCTAATGTGAAAGCTTATCCACCAGGCACACATGGCACGGCTGGGGAACAGACAGCAGAATCCTTACTGGCAAAAATGGGCAAAAGAATGCCAGGAGAAGAACAAAACAAAAGCAAAAAAAAAAAATATAGATCCTCTCATCCCATTTAAAAACAAGCAAACAAAATCTTTTGTGTGTCTGGGGGAAGTTTTTGCAGCACTGTGCACAGACTGAGCTTGGGAAGTGATGCGTGTCTTCTCTTGTAGGGGATGTCATGACACTGGGAGGCAGAGCAGTCTGCCCGGCATGAGAAAAGCCAAAGCCATGTTGTTTGTTTTTTTTTTTGCAATGAGGTGACATGAGACAACCTCTGGTTCCTTGTGTTCTGTCTCGGTTACAGGGTCACTTTCCTTACTGGTCTGCTGGGCTGTGTGTGTTTAGGCCAGAAAGGTGCTGACCCAAGGAAGACCCCAAGAAGGAGACTCTGCTGCAGAACTGAGGTTTTGTTGGGCCAGCCCATGCGCCTGCCAGCTTATCTGTGGTCAGAAAATGCAGACAGTGAACACAGCCTGGAGATAGATAAATACCAAAGCTACGAGGGATCACAGCCCATCTGATGAAGCCAGGGCACGACCCTGTGCTGTCATGATGAGCCTGCGAGGGGAAGTTGTGGTGGAGGCTGACCACAGGGCAGAAGCACAGGCTGTGGCTGTCAGCAGTGCCCACGTCCTGTGGGGCAGCCCTGCAGAGGTCAGGATGCTGTGGGCATCCTGTCTGTCCCCTCCTGCCTCGTCCCTGGTGGCATCATCCCTTGTGGGAGCCCACCTGACCAGACATTGCATGCCTAAGCTTCAGTCAGCTCTTCTACTATAGAAGTATCTAAAATGCTCATCTCAGAGAGATTCTTGACTGTTATTTTCACCCTGTACTTAACCCACAGAGTGGTGTCTGTATGTGGGCTTTGCCTTTTAACAACAACAGCAAACTTTATAATTTTGTATATATTTTTACTCATATTCACCATGAATCGAAAATACATGAAACAGTTCCTGTAGACCTATAGTGGGTAGCTGACACTTCAGGCCTAATGCACAGTAGCAACTGAATCCCAGAGAATTAGAGTTGTCCTCATCTTTCTTCCTTTTTTTTTTTAGCTACATACTGTCAGCCAGTTCTCCAGAGCAGACTGCTGTTGTACCTCAGAGCATGAAGGCATGAATTTACAATTTAGCCTTGCTTTATTAAAAAAAATTCTTTCAGAAAGAATGGGTTTGAGCTGTGAACTCTCTGTTTACTTCTGCCTTGTATGGCGTCACAAACAGCCGGCCTCAGTTCCAGCTGTAAGAAGGGGGCATGGGAAAGGACTTTCTTCATCATCTCTCAAATTAGAGCAATATGTCTTAATTACTGCCTAATTCTTAAAGCATCAAACCAATTAAATGCATAATTACTGTTGTTGCAGCACAAAGTGACACAAGGGGCTGCCTGGACTAAAGTATAGGCAATAGAAGCTAAACTAAGCCCTACCAAGCAGAGCAACATCCCAGTCCTGCAAGGAGCTGGTGCTGGAGTTCAAAAGGGTCTACAAAAACCGAGAGTACTACATCAAGAACCCCAAACAGAGGTGGTGGCTGAGGAAACGGGAAAAGGGATCACTCCAAAGAATGCTATCATAGAATTATAGAATCATTAAGGTTGGAAAAGACATCTAAGATCATCTAATCCAACTGTCCACCTACCACAAAACTGCCCACTAAACCATGTCCCTAAATGCTACGTCTACCTTTCCTTAAACACCTCCAGGGACAGTGACTCCTCCATCTCCCTGGGCAGCCTTCTCTGCCAATACATCATCATCTTTCTGAAAAGAAATTTTTCCAAATATCCAACCCGAGCCTCCTCTAGCACAACTTAAGGCCATTACCTCTTGTCCTATTGCTGTTGCCTGGAAGAAGAGGCTGATTCTCACTTTGCTACAGCTTCCTTTCAGACAGGTGTAGTGGTGATAGGTGCTTTATAGAGAAATAGAAATGTGTATATGTTCATATACATGTAACAAAGTTCACCTTAATCAGAACCAAGTGCTTAACTGCTGAGCCCTAGAGACAGAGAGAGGTCATTTAAAATGTGGCAAAAACAGAAGCTGAAGATGATTAGTGGGATTAGAATATAAGAGTAGGCTGGAAAATAAAGAGACTGGAAAGATAATATAAAATATCCTGGAAAGAAATAAGAGGGCTCTCAAAGTAAGACCTGAAGTTTGTTAATTAGTTGAAAGTCCGTAACCCTTTACTTGCAGCCAAGGACTGCATGATCTGATATCTTCCACATCATTTTGGCAAAACAAGCAAAGAAAGATCTCCTGTGAATATCACTCCAGCATGTCAAACACAGAAATTAGTCCTTGTTTTGGGAAAAGGCAAGCTCATGTGTGATGCTGAGGTTTAGCAATGGTGTGAGGTCTAGCTCTCTTAAGATGGGGAAGCATGTTCCTGTACAAAGGTGGAGAATTCACTTTTTGGGATGAGCTGTTGTGGTTACCCTAACGTATCAGGGAGTGAGTAGGTCACGGCAAGCAGGCAGGAATGGGGCTCATTTCTACTACACTACAGCTGCCTGCTCTGGGCCTTGTACTTACCTGAGTGGTAAGCAAGTCCAGGCTGCCCCTGCCAAGTGTTTCAGACAACACTTTGAACCTTAGGAGGATTACAGCCATAGCATTTCTCTTCTAAACTCCTAACTTGCTATTTTGGATATATTTGCTATTGACTGAGCAGTAGCTCTCTTGGAACACATTGGTGGTAGTCTGTTTCATCCAAGTGGTCGGAAATTCAAACCCTGAACTTTGTTAGTCTCTGCAGACTTCTGAAAGAGTAGTCTTTTTAATCGATTTAACATTCTTGGGATGAATATATGTTTAGACCTTATCCTTAGTGTACTTGTTAGCCCTGAAAAAAACTTAAAAGAGGGGAAAATAAAGACAAAATAAAAAGACAAATGTCTGGAATCTTAGTCTGTAAACCTCAAGAGAATATTAGCTTTTTATTGTTTCCCTATCAGTAAAATACAGGAAATAGCCCAAACCACCCCGCCTCTACAACTTCCCTTTATTTATCACAATAAAAGTCCCTGCTAGATGCGTTGATTTACTCCTGCACACAAATTAGGCAAATACAGCCAGAATTCGGTGTATGGAGCAGAACTCATGAAAATTCTGTTCAAGCCAATGCATGCCAAACTAATTCAGACTCCAAGCTAACCACTCTTGGAGAAGACAACACACTGTATTAAGACATAGGAGAAGGAAAACATCTGGGTAGTCCCAGAAAAATGGTTCATCAGAAAGCACGTTTGAGCTGGCAGAAAAGCATATTTTTGCAAACACTTGTTTTACAAAAACATGTTTTAAAAATTATTTTTTTTTTAATTTTCAGACAAAGGAAGCCCTAAAATAGTGAAACATCAGATGAGAAATTCTTGTGTGTGAGTTCTGTTGTTTGTTTATTTGTTTGTTTTTAATATTCCCTAAACCTCTTTATCTGTTTTGCATTTGAATGAACTAAAGAAACCAAAATCTGAAAAAACTGGCTGTGGCAGAACGCAGAGCCAAGGCCAGGTTTCCAGGGGAATCAGTTAGTAGGAAAGAAACCTACAGCAAGTAACCAAAACCAAAACCCAGCCTCGAGCTGTTATCATTAAGTTATCTTGAGTAAACTATGTATTGTGTATTTCCTGAAGAGCATGACCAAAAATTCATTGAGACCATAGCCCTCTCAGTAGGCTATGGCAAAAAGCCCAACTGATGTTTTATGCCTCCTTTCTGGTTCATAGCCAAAAGGATTTGTTGGTTTGTTTTCACTCATTCCTTACTCATGAAAAAAAAAACTGAACTTAATGGGTTTTGCAATTCATTTTTCATTTGTTCAGGAGCACTTCCTCCATCCAAACCATAGAGAGATTATTTCCCAGCATAGAAAAATCTATACTGGTGTGGCCGAGATTTAGCCACCTCATTTTCTCTACTTAGCATTCTGAATTTCTGAGGGCAGTGAGTTTCTGGTGGTAGCACCAAACTTCACTTATTTATGTTGAACAGCAAAACAACAACAAAAACTTTCCCAAATTGTAAAATATCACTGAAAAGAAAGCAAGCACATTGTCTTCAACCATTATGGCTGCCCTAATTTGAATCACATGGGAAAGTGCTTTGTTAATGGCTTTGTTCTTTTACTCCTCATTGGCAATAAAACAAAACGCCCCATTCTTTGTTCTTTTTCCTTTATGTGTTACTTTTCCATCTGGTTTGAGAAGAAACTCGCCTCCTGGGTAGGCAGTCGTTTTGAAATACTTGAGATCTGGGGTAGATGCCCCCAAATTCCTGAATAATTATTGACTGACCACTTTACCTCCACTGCTCTTCTGTAAAATGGGAATAAGTTCACTTCACCTCCTGAGGCCTTTGTTAGAAAATGTATTTATTGCTGCAAGGCATCCAGGTACCCAATATTCAAGGCAAATACATGTTGTATTTTTCATTACAGCATGTCCTGTGTAGAGTTCAATCTAATATGCCCTGATTATGGCTCATGATGATACGATGATTCATAAGAGGAACAAATTGGAATAGATTAAAATATATACATGTAAAAGAACTATGTGCGGCCTCCCAGCACTCTTTGAAATATAAATGTGAGAATTCCTTTAGGTGTAGTGCTGGAAGCCCTGGAAACCCTCATGCCAGCTCGCACGGGCAGGCGCTGAGCAGAAGGAGCATGCCAGGAGGCACAGAAGATTTTGTTTCTGCCAGCAGGCTGCAAAGGCTGCAGCCCCACAGTGCTCTGCTGCTGCAAGCAGTAGGACAGGCAGTGGGATACACCTTGTGAGTACTGCCTTCTGCTTTCAAGCCTTGGCAGACAGCTCGTACGCGGTGTGCTCTGGACCTGTGTCTTGTTTTTTGTGTTTTGTTTGTGTTGTCCTTTTTTTTTTTTTTTTTTGTCTGCTTTTTTTATCACCAATTTTTTTGAGTTCAGTTTTCATTTTATTCCTGCTCTTAGGTTATTATTTACAACAAAACAGCAAAATGTTACAGGCTGAGCAGGCAGAGTTCTATATATAGCAAAAGCAGGGCAGTTCCCTGCTCTAATCATCTCCTGATGCTTTCATGTAGATAGAAATGATGGGCCACAGGGTGAGCTGCAATTCATCTCTAGGAAATGCATGTCAGAGGAGTTTAAGCGCTGCATCCTGCCCACACCATGAGGAGGTAATTTAGGCTTGACATGGCAGTACTGGGTTTTCACAGAGCTGAAGAGTTTCAGATGAGATCTTGTGTCCTTTGGCCGAATGCCCAGAGAGCCCATGTTTCAGAATAGGATATTTACAATAGCAAACTGTAGCATTCCCCGCTTTGAGTAACAGGCAGATTTCAGCCAAAACAAAACAAAACAAAAAAAGCAGCGTTCATTCACACTGTCCCCCTCTGCTGACCCTGCTGTTGTGCTCAGCCTCTCTCAGCCTTGGGAAGTGGTCCTGCCTCAGCTGCGGACAGCCTCACGGCTGCCATTTGCTTTGTTTGTGCTTCAGGCTCCTTCCACTGCCTCGCCTCCCCCGAGCCTCCTGGCTTGCCCTGGCCTTTTTCCCTCTGCCAAGCCTGCTTTGCTGCCTGCTCAGGTCTGGGGCTGTTCTGCTGCTTGCTCTTTTTACAGCAGTCCAAGTGAGCAGAAATAGTTGAACCAACAATAAAAGTTTGCCAGCTCTGGTCACTTGGGTTCTACAACTGAAACACAGTGTGCAAAAGCTTAAGTGGGAGCTTTGCTGATGGGGCTTAGTCCCAAATCCACGCAAATCCAAGGTAATCTGGAAGCTGCTTCCTGCCCTTTCTTAGCATCACAGCGTCAAAAGGCTTCAGCAGAGCAGGAGCTGAAGGAGCCAGTAGCTGTGTGCATGCCTTGCCAGGGAAAGTTTGTGAGCTGAAGATTTTATAAGCTGTTTCAAACAGCAAGAAAGTTGAGTGCAGCAGTTCTGCTCTCACCAGCACAGAGCCAAGGGATGCAGTCTCAGTTCCAGCTCTGAGAAGTAACTGAGGCACTGAAACACAAAGGAGTAAGCAAGTTGCTGAGGACAAGGTCCTTAGTTAAATTTTCTGCCCAGCTGAAGGATTGTTCATGCATTTTATTCACTGTCTGATTAATGCAAAGTACAAAAGCAGCCTGCCTTTGCAAGCAGGAGTGGAACTGCAGTCTCCACCCTCCCAGAGGAATGACTTAAATGTGAAGCTCTGGTGTCGTGCTCTTCCTTTCCTTCTATCTGATCAAATGCATTTTTAATTCTTTAATGCAAAGTAGGAAAGCATCAATACGAGAGTTTAAGAGCTCTGCTTTGTTCCAGAAAAGCCTCAACCATGGTTGCTAAAGAGCTCCGCTGGGAACACAGGCACAGCTCCTGCCTTTGTGGGAGTTAACATTGAACTTCTGTGCTGAGCGACCACCTACTGCACTGCCCGAGCAAGTAGTCGGTTGTTGGCATGCAGCACCAGGTACAGCAGCATTTCCTCCCTGGTGGTCTCAGGTGGGGCTCAGAGGAGAGCTGCCTGGCACCCCAAGCTCCAGCCCTGTGCACCAGCTTGATGGGCAAGAGCAGAGATGCAGGGTTAGCCGTGCCTGGGCATGAGCTCTTCATTGTCCACCACTGGGTTTCAACACGCTTCAGGAAGCCACCATTCCATAAAAGTTGTCTTATACTCTACTGATTACGTGAAATACAGATGAACCCAGTGGTCTGCCCAAAATGAAATAAAAGCTGGATTTGCTGTTCATTCCAGATGTTTCTAGAACAGATGCAGAACATTCCAGGGTCGCTCCCCTCAAGGTGTTAGGGTCACTTGCTGGAGTGTTTTCACTGCAGGCTCAGTACGACCCAAGTCACCGATCCTTTTCAGTTAAGTCGCTTCAGATGAACACAGTGAAAGCCGATAAATAAACAGGAGAATTGCTGATTGGAAATGTTTCCCTATTGCTGCCACCAGTAAAAGCAGCCGGCAATCTGCTGTGTTTGCAGGGTGAAATGGAGTACAAACTTTTTAGTCCTCAATCCTGTGCTCACCAAAGAGATTTAGGGCCAAATATCCCATTTATTTACACCTGTGTAAAATTAAGGAAATTTCATCCAAGTTAATGTACCACCAGGTGGTGGATTTTGCCTCAGATCTCATTATTTGTTGGGCTTTAATTTATATTCAGCCACTGTGTATATACACACATACAAAGCGGTAATTTTTACCAACAATAAGAGTGGAGTTTGCTATATAAATCAGTGTTTCTCAGTCAATACGTTGCAACCCCACAGGGGTCATAAAAACCATCTGGGGGCTTGTAAAGCACTGAAAATTTTATAACAATCTAAAGCAAAGAAAATGTCATTTCTTCCACTCTCCATATAGCAGCACCATTCTGTTGGCAGGTTGTCAAAACCATGCAAGAAACAATAAATTCTATGGGCTTATCACTTTCACCATAATTTTTTAGTCTTGGCTTTATAGAACATGTGTGGAAAGTTTCTTTTAATATAGGATTTCCAATCTGAACTGCTTGAAAAGAGGTGCTCTAAAATTTCAAGAAGGCAGTTTTCATTAAGGGCCTCCACCTTAGTCTTCTCCTAAGCTGGCTGTTAAAACTACAGCCTATTTTGTGAAGCTTAGGCTTGTTTGTGTTGGAATCAGTTTTGCTGTTTCACCACGACTTTCTGTCTGTCAGCTTCCTCTAAAAGTCTAAATCATACAGGGCGACAGTAACATTTCCCTCTGTGGGGAGAGATGTTTTGCTTCAAGTGGAAAAAATGGATGAGATTTCCTGTATCCTCAGTAGAGACTCTGTGCACGGTTTGAAATCTGCCCTTCCTAAGGTGGGATAACATCAGACAAGCCTATGTGCTTTCAAGTGTAGCCTCACAGCACATGCGACTCGTCAGTGAATTTTGCTTTCATGTGCGCATCTTTAATCTCTGTGCATAGGTACTTATGTACGAAATGAATTCCAGTAGCAACAAATTGTAGCCCACATGCACACACATAAAGGAATCTGAGTCAGATCTTGCAGTGCCTCCTGCACTGAAATCTCTAGAGCAGTTTAAGCCAGCCTCACTGCTGGCTGCCATAGGCCCGGGCATTTTGTCACTGCAGTGCCTCCAGCACCCATCAGGCCCTCAGAAGGCTCCTTCAGTGAATGGTTCCAGAAAAAAAAAGCTCAGTGTTATGTGTGTTTTTCTCCCGCCGAAATGAGGTGGGTCACACAAGGGTCTGACAAGCAGTGAAGAAAGAGCCCCAATGGTTCTCAGAGCCCCCAAGATGGGGAGGTGAGTACTGCTTCCCTTCTGGTGGCTGTTACATGTGCTGCACCCACCTCATGCAGCTTCACCTAAAACCTGCTTGGATGCAACTTCTTTTGCCTGATGCTTGAATTTCCACAACTGGCCCCCTATGTATGATGCCTCTGTTTCCTGAGCGCCCTTTGATCACTTAAACCATTTGTTTGTGAGGAGAAAAATGATTTCACACTTGTGTGAGAGGTGATTGCCCAGGGCTACTTCAATATCCAGGTGTGGGCTACTGTGGCAACCAGAGAGGAGAGAGATAGCATTGCCTTGTAGCTATAACTATTCAGCTCCAGAGCTTCACCAGGTTAGAACTATGCTGTCCAAAGCGAGTGCAAGCAAAACTGAACTTAGTTCATGCTAATTTGTGTGAAATGCAACTTCCCTTACCGATTTCCTGTTTCTGCTGAAGACAGATAGTGAAGATTGCACCTGGAAGTTCTGCATTTGGACCCAGGCTGAGAGTACCTGTGGGTTGGATGCTGGCTTAGGTCTTCAGCCCTTCCTATTGGAGCTAGGATTCTTGCCCCAGAATGGGGTTGTCATGAGTTGGCTCTTCTGCCTCCATTCTATAAACCAGATTGTACCAAATGGTTCCTCAGACCACTCAGTAACATTTCTCCATATGGTCATCATGATGTTAAGCAGTCAAGCAAGAGCTCTGACACAGTACATAGCTTTCTCTGTTCATTTGTGAGAGAATATAGATACTCAGAGGTCACCCCCGCTAAAACTATAATTATCATGCAAGTGGGCTTTTTCTTTGTTTTCTTTTTGAAATTCAGCACTATTCAGCTCAGGAAGGAACGTCTTGCAGAAATTAAGCATTTTGGAAAAAAAGAGGACATCTTAAAATGAAAATAGCAAAAAGGAGCTAATTAGTAAATGGCAAGTGACTGCTGTATTTAAAGGCTAAGAAACATCCATCTCTGATGGCACTGCATGTGAAGAAAGCATTCCTGGACAGCCTGCCTGCTAGTGCCAGGCCCTTGTCCCAAGTTCCCCTCCCTGTGGCCAAGCTCCCGGCCACCTCCCCATCCTGCCTGCCTGCCCTGTCCTGCCCGCCAGCATTCTGCACTGTGCGAGGGCTCTCCATGGCCACCTCGGTGGACACCAGGTACTGGGAAACTCAAACACCACCAAACTGCTGCTGCTGCAGCTCATGCCAGGAGAAGTTTTTTCCTTCGTGCTGAGGAGTCCAAACTCCTGAGGGAAAAAATGTGGTTTATTACATACTTGTCCTGTTTCTTCAAAGCTGGACTGTGCTGTGCATGTGAAATTTTTTGGAGAACGAGCTCAGAAAGGATGACTTAACAAGAAGGTGTTGTACTCCGTCAGACCAATGGATCTCCTGTTTCTTTGGGATTGATGATAGCACAGTTTGGGTACGAACAGTGGAAAATCCAACTTTCGCTGTCAGCTGAGGAGCCCGGGGCTATCAGGCAGCGTTAAGATTCACATGCGCCTTCCCAAGACAAGACTTCTGTCTCATCACGCTGCCTCCTGGCTGAATCGCCAGGAAGGACGTCGTGAGACGATGGAATCACTACGGGGCCCTTTGGGAGCCTCCCGCTATCGCTATGCAGCGGGGCAGGGCCCTTGGCGAGGGCACGCAGCCGGCCGTGCCGCCACGGAGCCCTACACTGCCCCGCTGCCACGGGCGCTGGGGCCGCGCAGGCCACGCCGCTCCCCTCGCAGCCCGGCGGAGCGGCGCAGGGCCGGGCGGCACTTCCCCACGCGCTCCGCGGGCGGCTCTGCCCCGAGGCGGAGGGGCGGGCGGGGCGGGGCGGGCCGCGGGCCCTATAAACACCGGGCGCCGCCGCGCTCCCACCGACCGGCGCTGCGTACGGGCGGCCGCGACGGGAGCGGGCTGAGAGCTCCGAGGGAGGTGAGCGCGGGGGCGAGGCCGGGCCCGAGCGGAGCGCGGCGCAGCGGGGCCGTTGGCGCTGCCCCGGCGGAAGGAGGGCTGGGGGGCCGCTGGACGCCGGGCGGCGCGGGGAGAGCGCGGCTGTGCGCGGGGAGAGCGGAGTTTCTCCACGCGCTGCTGACAGCCGGGGCTCGGCGCCGCTTCTCCGGCGACCTGCGTGCGCAAATTTCCCGCTGCAGCTGCGTGGATGTCGTGGGCGCCATCCGGGACCGTTCGTTCGGGGCGAGCGAGGAGTTTCCGTGCCCGTCCCGCTGCCCGTGCGGGCAGGGAGCGGAGCCCGGCTGAGCTCCGCGCTCAGCAGCGCCGTTGAGCCGAGCCCGGGGTGCGCGGGGCAGTGCCCTCCCGGCCCGAACCGCGCGGCGGCTGCCCGGAGCCCCGCTGTGCCCGGAGCTGCCGTCCTGCTGCTGGGAGAGCGGCTCGGAGCTGTGCTGGAGCTGAAGGCTTCCTGAGATACAGAGCGACGGAGAAGTGTGGGAGAAGGATGCGTAGCCGCTGCGGTTTGGGTCCGAAGGGGTGGACGAATTGCTGTTAGCGGCACGGGGTTAAGGTGATGCCGGTGGCACCAGCTGGGAGCTGGGCTGGAGCTCCTCGCCCTGCGTGAGGAGGGGCTGTGCTGGGTGCGCCCGGCTCTGAGGAGTCGGTCTTGGAGCAGAAAGCACGGTGTGGGAGAGCCTTTTCTCTCCGTTTAAAATGGTGCTCGTCGCCTTGTCTCCGTGCTGTGACATGCGATAGGGTCTTCACGTAGAAGCAAAACCTTTAGAGAGACCACCGGTGTGCTAACAGGTTAAACCCAAATGCTGGATTTTTCTTTTAAAACCCATGAATACCTGCCTGTGGATTAGATGCCTTGAACAGTCACTCCCCCTACCCTCCCCCTTCTTTTCCCATGCCTGCATGTCTTTCTGAAACATGGTTTAGTTCTTGTGGTTTTAATTGCATTCTTGGGCAACTTCCTGAAAGAGAAACCTGGGAGGCTGACTCTTAAACTGCGCTGAAAAATGACTTCCTCCTCTCCCCTGCCTTTCTCATGTGTGAGTGCTTACTGACGTCTTACTCCCTGCTCCTCGCAGGAATCCATTAGGAACCAGCCCTCACCATGCCTGTTCATGAAGCTCATGTAGGTGTGGGCAGCAGGGCAGCAGCACCGCTGCACACCTTGGAAATGGGAGAAGCCACGGTGTGAGAAGCAGCTGTGCACCCGTGGGGTGATCTGCTGAGTCCTGGAAGTGTGTGAGGTGACAACCAGTGCAATAGGAGAGCAGGGTGATCGGGCAGATGAGTTCAAATAGGTGTAGGATGTGCTAGCGTAGAGTTTTGGTGCTTTGTGGTGTGTGACTAAACCTGTGAGAACAGCAGCTGTTCGGCACAGAGATGTGAACTCTGTGCAATGACTACCAGGCTGTGGTGCCTTTAGGAGTGTGGGCACGTTGTGTGCCGGATGAGCTGTCAGCAAGTTTTGCCTGTGCTCGTAAGATGCTGAGAAGCTGTGTCTGGAAGTTAGTCCTGCTGCTGCTACCTGTGTCTGGGTGTTACAGAGACTGCTGCAGGAAGTGGTGATGTGCACTTCGCTACAGAACTGCCCATGATAGCTCACTGTATCCTTTGCAGGAGAGGGAATAAACTCTCATCAGTCCCAAAATAATCAGGAATCTGCAGTGGGTTTTGTTTAAAGGTGCACACAGATGCTGAAGCTCCTGTTTGGTGTTGGCATTGACAACAGGGAAACAAGCGTATCTTGGAGCCATACGGACCTTCCGTGCGAGTCTCTATGCTGTGCCACCAGAAATTGGTTCTAGTCCTAAAGCTCCTTAACAAGCATACTGCCAGGCAGGGAAATGGCCAAGAGCAAAGCCAGGGCGTTGCATTTTTCCCAACTAGATTAGTGTGTGCATGCATATATAGGTGGATCAGAATACCTCCCTCACCTCATTGCTAGGGTTTAAAATGGAGATGTATGTAAATTGCATACTTCTGCAGCAAGGGAGCCATCTGGGGGGAGCTTGGGCTGGATTTCTGTTGGAGGAAGGTGTGCTCTGTCTGCTGGGCTTGTGCAGCTGGGCACAGCTTTTGATCCTTGCAAGGCAACTGTAGTGTTTGTGGCTGAAGAAAGTGAGGCTCTGCGGAAGCTTTTTTGATTTTCTTTTTTTGAACCTGAAATCAGGGTTGTCTGAGCAGCTTGAATTGCTTAATCATGACTGTGCATGAGAAGGATGTTTTTCATAATATTAATCGGGGAAGTTGCCGTAATGAACCAGACACTTACAGTTAGTTGGTCTGTTAGCTGCCTTCTGCCACTCTTCAGAGCTGAGGAACTTTACACATGGGAAGACAGGGAAAAGATAGATGAATCATTGCTAATCTGTAAAGTGCTGTTGAATACAGTCATCTTTGCATGCCTCTGGGCATCCTACTAATGACCTGTAGCATACTTGCAAATCATATTTTATAGCGAAGTACTAATGTTTAAGTACAGTGTAAACCAGTGTACCTGTATTAACCATAAATTTGTGAGTAAGCAGGGTGATATTAAGAATTGCCACCTCCTTTCCTGCTGTGGAGGATAGGCAGCATGGAATAGCTTCTCTTCTACCAGAGAGGTTAAAGGTTAACACTGTAAGTTAGAGAATCTTGAAAATATAGGAAGTTAACTTAAAGTGAACAGTTTGTAGATGTGAAATTGTGACCAGGCTGAAAACATTCAACCAGATGTATGTTCAGGTGGATCCCCTCTGTGATGGTTAAAATGATGGCGTGGAAGGAAACAAAGATGAAAAATACAGGTGATTGCATCTCACAGCTGTAGCTGTACAAATGTTCAGGCTGATGTGTTCTGGAAAGAAGATGTCTTGTGCTCTGCTTCTTCCTATCTCTTCTGTGAACCATGTTGGTACTAGAAGCTCAACTACATGAATACTTGTACCGGCTTCTGGGGTCACTGCTGAAGTAGGAGCCTGCAGACAATGCACTGGAAGAGGATGTGAAAATGCTGATCTGAGACATAGTTGCTGGAGTTGGTTGTTCTGGCCTTAAGGCACTAAAATGCCAACTGAAATGCCTGATCCTTTAGCACCTCTTCCTGAGCAGTATATGTGAAAGTGCACGAGTCTTGGGAATATTTGGCAACAGTGGTCCACTGTTCACCTTGAATAGCCAGAGAGCCCCTTTGGTTTATGTTTCCAGGGTGAAACTGGAAGGTAGCTTATGCTGGTATCTGATAAATATGCCACAGGTTGGTTTAAGTATGAAAGGACATTCCTCATATAAACAGATATCCTGAAGGCAGAAATCTGTCTTGCTGACCATGGTCAGCAATTGGTTTAAACCGCGAGCTTCACGCAGCCTCCTGCTCTCTCTTTCTTGGCTTTAACTGGGGGGTTTTCCCATCTTGTCCTCATGAGAACAGCTATGGAGGGGGCACCACATGGATTGCCAGCGAGTTCTGAGTTGAAGGCCCTGCTAAAGGTGGTTTGTGTGCCGTGGCCTCAGCATGCAGGTATGAGCCGTTGGGTTGTGAGAAGTTTTGCTCAGCAGTGGGCTGTGAGCTGCAGTAAGTTACACAGGGGTCTCCAGAAGCAGTACTGAGAAATGCTCATACATCAGAATCTTACGTCAGCTGATGCCCAGATAATAGGGGTTCATGTAGCTTTGGCCAAGCTTTGTTTTCTCCTTAAATTCTTTTCTTAGTTAACGATTTGAACTTGAGACACCTATTCCTGCAGAAGAACATTCTTGTCCTGTTTACTGATGGTCCTCACTGCTTGTGAGGCAACTGTGTCACTTGGTATCAACTGCAAGTGCCTGCTGGCCAAAGGTGGTGGGACTTTAGTTTTGCTGTTTTAGATAGGAGAGGGGAGGCTTTTCCTTGGCTCTGGCATGTTAAAGATACAAAACTAAGAGGAGAACGGAGTGTTTTTTTGTTGTTAGAGAATGTGAAGAAGCTATCTAACTCATATGTGGAAGTTTCTCTAGTTACGTCTCAATCTCGCTGCATGCCTTCATATTGGAGGAGTATCTTATGTAGCTTTCTCAGCAATGAAACAAGCCTGAGGCCTCCAGCTGCTCTGGCAGCTCGGTTTAAGAGGCTGCTTGTCCCAGCTAATTGCCTACTTCCTCTGCTGAGGTTTGTCATCTGCATTTCAGAAATAGCGATGGGCTGTGTGGAGGCTTCTCTGTGAGCGCAGTTCACAGCCCGGCCTACGAGCTCCTAGTCTGAACTGAATCATGGTCTGTTCTGGCAGGGCTCTCATGCATAGTTCATATCTGATTCTTTTTTTTCTTCTGCGGAAGTTTGGGTCTTGCCTTTCCAGAAACTGTAGTGAAGCCAGTGGGATTAATCAGAAGTGAGGTCAGATTAATGAAAAAAACATGTTTTTGCAAGTGTATTCTTCTGGATAGTTTTTGGTTCTCATTAACTGGTTAATGTTGGTTGTCCTGCAGATGACTGAGGAGCATGGTTGGGGCTCCTGGCATGGTGCCTCATTCTGTGTTCTTACAAGATGCAATTCCCACAGCCTTACAGCACCAGTGATTTCTGATGCCTTTTACTGGCTGGTGCTGCTTCTAAAGCTAGGGAGAGGGCAAAGATGAGTATAAGTTAATCTGAGTGCTGCAAAGAAAAATGTAGATATCTCCGTCATTTCTGTGCAGCCTTAAGACTGGTAACTTTAAGCTAGTTCTGAAATAGCTGGGAAACGGCTACTGGAAGTTATTAATCTGGTGTTTCTGTGAATCCAAGTCTGTGAAGCTGTCCTAAGTTTAAGTAATCAATCAGATTTTAAATTTTAAAAACTTTCATCACTGATTAAATTACACTTTAAGAATTATGTTCCAAACTGGCATACCAGGTAACAAGCTAGGTTTATCAATTCATTTGATCAAAAACACTGTAGAAGATGACTAGTAAATAAAAGGCTTGTCTGCTGTCACTCTCCAATTCTACAGCAAGCACTGTAAATAGGACAGTGTTTTCTCTCGAAGTATTTTGTTGGAATTATGGTAGCTTTCCCTAGATACAAAGGCCTCCATGTTTGAGGTCTTGGTTATATGCTTGTACATGATCTTACAAGGGTTCTTAGGACAAACAGAGGATACTGGAGTTGTTCCAGTTTACTTTTATGGTGAAATAAAATACAAATATGTAGTTTTGTACAACTACTAATACTGTTATTACCATGGTTATACCTCTTGTAGGAGGGTAAAAAAAAAGGCAGAGTCTTTAAAATTATCTGCATTATTTCAAGTACTTGCTGTTTTTTCCTCTTTTAAAGTCCCCTTGGAAGGCTGAAATCCAGTCATGTCACCATTTGGACATATCTGTTACTGTATGCACATGCTTCAGCTAGACGGCGCATGGCTCATGTCCTGCATCTCTCATTTTCCCATGAGTATGGAAGTATTATTGCTACACAGAAAATGCCATTTCCAGTTGTGCTGTAAAACCAGAGACCTAACTGTACAGTGTGGAATGAGAAGAACTAAGGTTGTTATGATGCTGTTTAGTAGGTAAAAAAAATGAGTATTCTGTAAACTAAACCTAAAAGGTGTAGAATCTGAAGGCAAGTATTTGCTCAATCTAGTATGTAACAACTTGGTTTGAAGACTCAACTCTATGCCTTGAGCTTCCTTTATTCTTTGCCTGCCTTTTTCTAGGGCTGAACGTTATGATGCTGTTAGTATTGTAAGCCTTCTGAAGAATGTGCACTGGGGAGCTCCCAATGGTCAGTCAGCTGTGGAGCTGCTCTCACCCAGGCTTTCTGCTCCTCCTGGTCTGTGCAGGAGGCAGGACACCTGTCACTGGCCAGCAGATAAAAACTTACCTTGAGTGAAGATGCAGGTTTCAGTTTGTTGTGCAGGATTGTAAAGGGGGTGGGGGGATCCTGATGTCAGGAATCCCTGCAGCAAGTGGAAATGAATAAGAGAATGTCCCATGCTATTGTAGTGTTAAGGGTTAACTTGGTGATGGTGGTGGTGAGAAAACTGACTTGGTAAGATACCAGCCATTGTTAGTCCTAAATCTTGTGGAATTGCTCCATGAATCTGTACTTGCACAGCCCATTATCAAAGAGTAGATAACTTGTACCTTATTAATGGGAACTTACAGACCTGTAGGTTTGCCTTGGGCTCTTAATGAGCCTGTGCTTGCATAGCAAGTGTTATTAATGTACAGTAAATGTAGGAGCTGTGGTTCCATGGGAGCCTTTCTTCTACAGAAACTCAAGGAAAACCTGGGTTATGAACCTGCTGTTAAGTTGTAGGCAAATACTTCAATCGCTGAACCGTCAGTCTCTCTACTGGGATAAATCCAAAGTGGTGGGTTGCAGCCTAGCTGCCATGTTGTGAAACAGTACTGAGCCGTGTGGTTTTTAGAAAACTGGTTCTGCAGCATTAGTCATGATGGGCTGCCTATCCCATGCTGTTTCTTCATTATGGTAAAATAGCAGTGTTGCATAAAGAACTTGAGATCAACAAAACCACTTCTTTAATAAAGGGACACCAGTAAATTAAAAACACTTCTGTTTAATCTTCTTGATTCTGTAGAACTTGACAGTGGATCTTAGAGAAGGCTATGAAGTTTCATCTTTCTATATGAAAATACCATGTAGAAACTTAGTACAGTCTGCCCAAAGAAGTGGTGGTGTCGCCATTCCTGGAGGTGCTCAAGAAGTGTGTAGATGTGGCACTGAGGGATGCATTTTAGTGGTCAGTATTAGTAGGTGGATGGCTGGACTGGATGATCTTGGCAGTCTTTTCCAGCCTTAATGATGCTATGAATGTGTCGTAATGAGAGAATGCAGGTAGATTTTGAAAGTTGAGGCAGTGTTGCAAATTCCAGAATATCTCAATAAGCCCCCTGCCTTGTGCTGTCAGTGTTTGCTTCATGAAGCTAGGCTCAAATAGGCTTTTTCCATCAGTACATAAATAGAAGTAAAAGCAAATTCTATGCAGATGCCTACCTGTGCTCTTGAAATTGAGCAGTGTGGCTGTAGTATGGTTACAGCTGAATGGTGAGGTCAAAAGCTATCTGTATTGAATTTACTGTACCGTATGAAATGTGGTCTTTGCGTAGCACTATGATGTAAATGTTGAGAAGACTTTTTCTCATAAGCATTGTCTGGTTATGAAATCCTGGAGATGCTAGCTATGAGGCTTTGGAAATCTTGAAGTAAAGCTTGTCTGTCTGTCCTTCCTGCTAAACTGAAACTCCCAGGAAGCATTGGTCAGGACTTTTCATAAAGAGTCATTAAATCTTTTTGTTCATGTGGGAACTCTGCTTGGACAAAGAGATGGTTCATATCTGGGGCCAGCCAGTTTTACAAGTTGGAGCTCCACTGGGAAATTCCCCCTTGGCAGAGGAGGCTGGTTGGATGAAGCTAGGAGGGAGGCTTTCCAGATGGAGATGATCCATTTTGAAACACAAATGGACAAATGAACTGGGAGAATTAGAAGTTACAGAGAAAAGATTAAGTTCAGGAGTGTCTCAGAACCAGCACTGTCAACTTTGTGCAAATGTGAAGGGGACTGTAGCACCTGAAGTCAAACCAATATCTTAACATGCAGAATGTGTCTTTAAAAAACAACGCAGCCTTCCAGCTTATCTCATTGTACAAGGCATGTTTATTTTGGTGTTGACAGTAACTTATTCCTCTTTGGAGCAATGTAAGTACTGAACTGTTTAAAAGTGTTTAGAAACTAGAATTATCCCTCCTTTGTAAAGTTCTGCATGTATTAAGCCTTCTAGATGCTGAGTAATAAACATCTGTTTTGTGCTTTTTTTGTTACTTAACATGCGGAGACATTGTGGGTTTTATTTTTGTGTATATGTGGGAGGCTGTGGTGCTTTTTGCTTTTTTCTTTCCCCCCCTTAAAGCAGCTAGCACTGTAAAGAGTTTAAACAAGAGAGAGCCAAACTTCAGGAGGTATCAGAAAACCTGCAGGAAGACGGAATGTTTCTGGTTTGGCTTGTCTGTTGTGTGCTGTGAACGATGCTATTTCTGAACTTGCCTCCATTCAGGATGTGGGTCCTGCTGCTCTGAATCCAAAAGCATATCTAGGAGTGGCCAAGCAGCATATTAAGAGAGGACTCTCAAAGTTAAAGGCTTTGAGATAAAAGGCTTAAGCAGAAGAGGAGTTGCAAACACCTGTGAGGGGGAGAGGGAAAGCTTGAGTTTCCTAATATGCTGCCAAGTGTGCATCTCCTGAAAAACAAGACCTGGCATGTGACCTTCCCACTGCAATCACAGTGGTCTTGTTGCTTTGGAGAAACGATTCCTGTATGCTTAGCTAGCTCTTTAAAAGGCTGTTAATAAGTTTGGTTGAGTACTTATTCAGTCCTGCTGGAGAGAGTATGTTAAATGCAGCAAGAAGCTACTTTCTTTCTGCTCACATTGCAGCTGAAATGACTTTTAAAATTAGTAGTACAGATGGCACTGACAAGGAGACACCAACACCTCAGGTTTTGAGAAGCCCCCAGATGTTTGGTCCAGGAGTTTGAGCTATTTGGGGCTCAGTACAGTGAAATCTGTAGTGTTGAAAGACTGCTTTTTTGGGGCACTAATTTATCTTTAGCTGCACTTGCTGCTACTTTAATTTCAGCTCTTCACAGAAATGAAGTCCAGTGTCTAAACTTTATGCCTCTTTAAGAAACTGCAGAATCCAGCTTGCAGCTAAGAAAAGGAGCCTTATGGGTTATTTTATTGCTGATGAAGTGATGCCTCAAAATAAATGCTTTGAGATGTCATGTAGGATTCTAACATACAGTTGTACTTAGTGCTGTAGGTGCAGCACTGTGTGCACTGCAGTAGCACTAGCAGTCTATGTGCAGATGAGCAACAGCCCAGTGTGGGAAGATGGAGTCCTTCATAACCTAATTCCTGTAGGAGGATCTCCACACTCAGTGGCTTTTCGTGCTCAGGACTGACTATGCAACTTCTCTCAGCTCCACCAAATGCTTTTCTGTACTCACGTGAAACAGTCTATTAATGTGTCTTTGCATGAAGCATTCTGTGAGTGCAGGCTGGAAGCATTGTATTCTCTTTGCTAGCGTAAATCCTTCAGCCAAATCTTCAACTGTGTGTTATGTGGATGATCTAAATGGTCGAGCCTACTGAGAGTTGAGTGCATTACAGGCCAGAGACTCTGTTCCTTCAGGGACTGGTAGCCTGAAGACATCTCATCTGCACTGGTGGCTTGTCATTACTCTATGACAGATATGACACGCTGTGGTGTTCCTCTTCCTCCTTACTGATAGCTGTTTACCCAGCTGAACTGCTTGTCTGGAAATATGCAGTGCCTTAAAGTAGGCTTGGTGGTCTGATACAGGCAGTAACTCTGCGTTTAGCATGGCATACAGGACTCAGGGTTGTGCTCCTTGGTGAGGGAGGTGAAGCAACAGAGTTGCTGGTATTCGCATAATCACAGAATATCTCAAGTTGGAAGGGACCCATAAGGATCACTGAGTCCAACTGAAGTCCTTGTGTTTTACCACATGCCACAGACTACATATAGGACTAATCACACCCCCAGCTTGCATATACTCTCCCTCTCAGCACCACATGCCTTCTGTTAAAGCAGAAAAGCCACAAGGGACCTATGGCTCTGAAGACTTAGCACTCTAGTGTTGCTCATACGGATTGCAATGCAATCTCACTAATGCAGCAGCTTTCTCACTGTCGCATAGGACTGAGAATAGTTTCAAAAACCAAGGTCCCAAAAAACTTCTGCATCTTTTTTCCAAAGGCATCGTACTGTAGGAGATATCCCACGCCACCAAGAGAACCCATAAAACAAACACCAAAACCATCTTGTTATGGGCGAGACCTAAATTCTGATTTAGCTATTGCCAAGCTTTCTAGATTCGGTGATGAAAGCTTGTTGAAAGCTTGTAGATATTCTGTACAGCAGGTCAACTGTTTTCATCCTACACATCCTACACCCTCTCTGGCTTTTTCTCCTTGCACTGTGGTTAAGCTGATTCTTTCTTTCAGGATAAGTAAATGCATTTCTTGTTACCAAACTGCATAAAAGTTGAATATACTAAAATCCATGTGAGGAGCATTAATAACGTATGAATGCTGCTTTTGCTCTAAGATGAAATTAGCTCCTCCATGAGCTGGTTAAGTCACGCAATGGGCATAGCAGAGCCAAGAATCAACTGCTCTATAGGTAATACTGAAAAGTGTTTTAGTTTTTCCTGTGCTTGGAGTACTGCAGAATTTGGTTTCACTTATTTATTAGGTGTCTGCTAGAGACTGTGCTCTCAAATGGGGACTGACCTTCCCTAATGGCATAGCAGGAGGGAGAGATTAGGTGAGCCCAGTAGTGTCTGGGGAAGCCAGGTGCAGGAGGCCATGGCTTTTGCACTTGGCCACAGCTGCTGGATCTTATTTTTGCCTTGGAAGCAGTCATGTTATTCTGACAGGGCTTCACGTGCTCTCTGAGGAAAAATACATGGCTGCTGGTATCTGCCATTCCTGAATCTGGCCAAGGCTTTCACCAGTGAAATAAAAAAAAAAAAAAAATGGGACCACAATGTACTGTTAGCTTAAAGGCAGAGGAAGGACGTGTCTGACTTTAACCAGGCTTATGCAGATGCAGTACATAAATGACAATAAAACAGCTTAGTTTCATAGCTGTATCATTGTTCTTTGCCCCTGTAGCATGCTCTGCAGTGTAAGGTGTCAAGGGAAGGTATGCTCTATGAATCTCTAATAGATTTATCTGTTTTTTGCCAAGATAGTAGATAAGGATAAGTCTGATTAATACTGGGGTTAAGGATATTTGCTTAAAATACCATTTGGGTTCCTGGTAGGCAAAAGATGGTCAGCATGGCATGAAATCCTTAAAACCCAAACCTGCCTTTTCTGAGTTCTGAGTTAATGCTTCATGCAAGGCAACACTGTTTTAGTGTACCTGCTGCTTGGAGAGAGAGAAAACCAAATGGTGGTGACAGGTGGGTTGTAAGTATTAGTATCAAATAATTATGAAGAGTATTCCTTAACATGAGAAAAAGTACAAATTCCTTTTCCATGTCACGCTGCTGGCTCTGCCCATGGTGTCTGTCTGCTCCAGCAGTGAAAAAGTCAAGGACAGGCCTAGAAGGTGACTGGGCAGGCTGCTCTGGGGCCAGGTTGTACTTGGATTTTCTTCCTGTGCATCTTATCTGCTGCAGCTGCTCAAATCCAGGTTAGTTTTCAGAGTAAGTTGTGTATTGTCAGTCAGTGGCTGGCATGGGGGGCTCCTTTGGAAGGAACTGTACCTCTGTGACTCCCAAAGCGCTTGGGGGATAGAGGAGGATTAGAAGTTGATGGGACAGATCTAATTAGAGGGCAGGCTGTTAACCTGTCCTCCTTACTTTTTCTTAATTGACTTGAATTGGTCAGACTGGCTTCACTGGTGGCAGTGATACCATCGCTGTTGGGCTGTGGGAGAGACATGGCTCAGCTTCTGTTCGGTCAGCATTTGAGTTACTGTGTGCTGTAGGAGCAAGTTTGAGTAAGTGGATTGCCTCCCCTGAAGCGGTGCAGAAGAAAGTGGAAATGCTGTATTTGCTGCTTTCAACCCTTTTAGCACAGTGAAAGTACATGCTATTAAAAGATGATTAAGTGAATCTATAGAAACACCAGCTGGTTTTCTGGTAACCAGGCACTCCGGTGTGGCGTGAGCTTGCAGCGTAGGTAGGCTGCCATGGCAGAGCTCCCTGCTGCATTGCGCCCTGCTCGAGAGTGGGAGGCAGGCTGTGGAAACCGTGCAGTGCTCTCAGCTGGGTAATGAGCTGCTGCTGGCCTCCTGCTCTGGGGTGGCTTAAGCCAGAAGAAAAAGTGTGGTGATTATCAGAAGGCTCAAGGGGAGGAGAGGCCTATTTTTAGCTTTTGCAAGTGGTATGCAAATGATATTTGAGTCAGTTGTATATACTTTCTGCAGCTTTTTTAGCCCTCATTGAGCTGGGTTGCCCCTTGGCTTGTCGATGCATCTGGAAGACTAGCATCTCAGCATGCTCAATTGCTGCTGGCTCACTTGCTGGCCTGAAAATGGACACCCACGTGCTTAACTTCATGCTGCAACTGAACTTCTCAAAGATTAGTGAGAGCCTGATTTCGTGGAAAAGATTACTGCATGACTATTGCTTTAAGTAATATTTTTTTTACCTTAACTAAATGGGATTGAATACATATCCATGAAGAGGAAATCAAACCTAGTAGGTAAACATTACCTAGTATGTTTAGGATTTGGGCTTGGTTCTCTAATCAGATGCTGAGAGGTCCTGAACAAATTGCTGCTGCTGCCTGTGCCTCAGTTTCTATGGCATTGTGGGAGTAACAGTGCTGTTTTGTTAGGTATTGAACTCTGAAGGTGAAGATGAGCCCCCTTTTTGAGTAGATCTTCTTTTTGCATTAGTAGCTGCTAAATTTTCATACATGAATAAATACAAGCTAAAATCCCAGCTTAACCCTGTGTTTTACAATCTGAGACTCTTCCTCCTATGTTACTCATCATGAAAAATGCCGATTATGCGGCTCACTTTTATTATTCTAGGCAGGTGCAAATTCCCACAACAGGTCTGTTTGCATATGTATATGTGCTTCTGTTCACTGCGGAAAATGATCTGTGAACTGTAGCAGTGCACTGGGTGAGAACCATAGCACTGCACTTAGCAGCAATTTGTCCTGCAGGCCAGTTTGAACAGAATACTGAGCTTCCATTTGAAATATAAAGCTAACAGAATTTGAAGGAGAGGTAGTGGATGTTTCCCAGCCTGGTGGCTTTTGTCCTGTTATATAGTCACTAACATCTAGCTATTTTGTGGTTGTCTCTGCTTCTGGAGATCCCCACATCTAAAATGCAGGTGTGGGTGTGAGTCCTGCTGTTAGAAGTTTGTGAATGGTGCATGAAGCATGTGCAGAGCTTGCCAGTTAAAACTTGCCAAATAAATAAGCTGAAAAAAAAAAACCCCAAATGTATATTTTTGAAGGCTGACTTAATTTTTCTCGTCTTGTTCTCTTGCAGGTTATTTCCAACCAGAAATCATGAACTGGCATTTCTCACTTCTCTTTCTTCTTGGGACTTTAACATCTGTGTGTTCCCAGTTCAATTTTTATCCTCTGGAGGAGCTTAGCTCTGATGTTGGAATCCAAGTTTTCAATCAGATAGTGAAAGCTAAGCCTCAGGACAATGTAGTAGTTTCTCCTCATGGAATTGCATCAGTGCTGGGGGTGTTGCAGCTGGGTGCTGATGGCAAGACAAAGAAGCAGCTGACAACTATGATGAGATATAGTGTAAATGGTAAGTGATTCCTAAGGTTCTTTGGGTAGGATGGGTTTTTTGAGGGCTGTGGGTTTTTTGATGTTTGGTCAGAATCAATATGCTGTTTTGAGACTGCTTTCAAAGTCTGCTAGACTGCGTTGTAAACCAGTTAACTCAGTTCACTGAAGCAAAAAATGGACGTTTGTACTTAACTGACAATCTGAGTGTAGACATCTACATATACTTTAACTAACTAGCTTGTAAGTAGCTTTGCTGATGATTTCAAGGCCCTGGCTAGAATTATTCATCTCTGCAAACTGCTCTCCTAAAACTGCTCAGAGGCTGTACTGAACAGCCTTGAATATGTGACTCTTTAGATAAGAGGGCAGTAGGATATTTCTTTTTATATTAAAACCAGTGCAAAGTCTAATCATATAATTGATACTTTCACTCTGCTCTTCAGATTTGTTTCTGCTATCAGGATCCTTGAAACCACAGTTGTCTGAAACCTTCTTGAAACAGACATTTCTGCTTGTCTGTTCCTGACATTGCATGCACCTGTGTTTGTATTCCTCTGCCAATGCCTGCTCCTCTAGAGAGTGTAGGCTGAAAGTTCTTGCTGCTTTACTTTGCATGCTGAGTATTTGTGTATTTGCCAGCAAAAGTTAACATCTTAGTACCAGTATTCTGTCTTCCTTCCAGGAGCAGAAAACCCTCCAAGAGGTAAGTGCATTTTAAAATCTTGACTAATATCGTTGTGTAACATGTCTTCATTTGCTTTGCTGTTTTGGTTTGAAGCACAGCAAAATGACTTGTCAACTTAAGGTCTTACTGTTGTAGATTTCAAATCTCTTCCAGAGATAATCAATTCTGGGAGCATCTTAATGCTCAAATCATGAGTGCTCACAAAAATTTTGATACATTATATCAACTGGTTTTATTTGGCTTACATACTTCCTAATCCTCTCTGTGAGACACAGAGGTTCTCAAACTCCTCAGAAGGTAGCCTCTATCTTGCTATAGAGACTTGGTATGGAATGCTACCTGTCTGCACAGACCTCCTCTGCTTTTGTTCAAGATGCCTTACAGTTCTTTGGCAACTACAGCAACTGCGTTGGAAAGGTAACAGTTGGAAAGTATTTAATCTATCTTTAGCTGTCTTTTAATGCAATTTAGCAGCTGGAAGCAAGGAGGAGACCAGCCAGCTCTCCCCGGACCACCAGCAAGTGCTCCGTGGACCACCAGTGGTCCACAGAATACAGTTTGAGAACCTCTGTTATGGTATGTTCTCCAAAAGAATTTGCCCATAATATTGGAGAGTGAACATGTAGACCTTCATACAAACGGTAATGCTAAAGCATTCACGATGCTATAAACAGCAAAGCCATCTGAGGCTTTTTCTTATATGCAACTAAGAGAATAACTCAACTAATTTATTCCCTTTATAGCTCGTCTCTTAAGTTTGTCTACATAGGGAAATAGTCTGGAATTGTTCCTGCTAAATTGTATTGGGAAACAGGGAACTCGTTAATAACTGCTGTGAAAACAGCTACTCAAGTATCCTGTCCAATATAATGGTTGAACATTAAGCTTCTTGTCATGTATTATCTTTCCTGTGTAGACAAATGCTTATTCATAAGCTATAACAACATGGAGAACTGAGTGTGATGAACATAGCAGTTCTTCTGTGCTGCCATATGCATTCTCCTGTGTGCAGTGAAAGAGCCAGCAAGCACTCAATATGAGCTGCTTTCATATCCTAAAGACCTTGACTGTAGATAGTGGAGCTTATACTGCTTTTCTTTTTTCTTCTTTAAAGACCAGCTCATGTTGAGAGATTGACTTATGCTTGTAGCAAATTTAGTTTTCTTAAGGATTATGTCCTAGCCTAAGTATGGACTTGAACCTGATGTAGAAATCTTGATTTCCTTTGTTCTGTAGTAAATGGAGAGAGTGGATGGTGAGGCAACTTAAGCTCTGCACTCTGAGATTCAGGACAACCTGCAATTGTCAGCTATGAGCCTTGGACTCTTGTCACTGCTGTATAGCTTACAGGCTGTGGTTTTTTTGACAGCGTGACATGTTTTGACACAGCATCTTCTATAGAAATAATTCCGTAATAAGAATTGAACCCTACTATTGATCCTTAGTGTTGTCTAGAGCATCCTGTGCACGCTGCTAGACGGGGAATAGGCATCACAGTGAAAGTAACATTTCCTGGGAAATAGTAGCACTCTTCAGACAAGAGCTCAGAAATGTGTATTTTGGAAGCCTTCTCAGAATTGGTATTTTTCTACTCCAGCACCCTCATGTCTGACCTTTCATGTCATTAATAGTTGCATATAAAGTAATTGTTTGTTTGTCATCTTGTTCTAAATTAAACTTGCTGTTCTTTCCAACTAGGAGTTGGTAAAGCGTTAAAGAAGATAAACAGGCTCATAGTCTCAAAAAAGAATAAAGACATTGTTACAATTGCTAATGCAGTATTTGCAAAGAGTGGCTTTAAAATGGAAGTGCCTTTTGTTACAAGGAACAAAGAAGTGTTTCAGTGCAGTGTCAAGAGTGTGGACTTTGAGGACCCAAATACAGCCTGTGATTCCATCAACCAATGGGTGAAAAATGAAACAAGGGGTGAGTATTAGCCAGTATTTTCTGTGCATGAGTGGCATCAGACTTCTCAGATCTGATTGGGAACACTGGAGTAAAATGGAGAGGGAGAAAACTGCCTTGCAGTTGGAAACTATCTAGAAGCTGGTATGTGTGGTGTGTTTTAGTCTGTTCGCCAGTGATCAGTAGTCCCAGTGCCCTAGCAGGTGTACTTGTGTGATCTGTGTGTGTGCCTGTTCCCTCTGGGACTGAAAAGCTTCTGCTGTTAATCTTATTTAATCTGCAGGAAACCCAAGCAGTGTTCTCCTGAAGCTAAGTGTCCTCAGATATGAGGGGAAGAGGAAGGAAAAAAAGCTTGAAAGCAGCTTGATACATAAGACTTTAAAATAAAAAAAACTAAGACAGTTCAGCTTTTGCTCTTAGTACCCTAAATTTTTGCAAGATATGTCACTGTTATTAGGAGTAATGTTTAGAAGGTTCTTAATTAACACTGCCTTGGCAGAACTTCTCATGGTTCAAGTGTGCTGCTGTCCATTTGTCAAGTTCAGATGTACTGAAGGCAGAGATGGTGCTTTGCAACAGGGTCATAGTCTAGTTGATTACATGCTTGGTATCTCATGGAGTTAAAACTGAATGTGAGGAATATGTTGCTAATGATGTTGGATGTGCCATTTGTGAAACAAGACTGTCAGATTCTTTCTCTACCATGTCACCAGCTTTGCATAGCAATGTTACAAGCTGTGTGTGAAAGGGGGAAGTGCTTCAGTTAAAACTATTATTGCTATGTCCTCCTTAGGTTGAGTCTTAGATCTGATCACAAGCTGAAAAAGGTAAGGCCCATCAGTTCATTGGTTAGCTAGATATGTTGCTTGTTTTCTAGGTATCCCAAAGGATTACTTTTTTACCAAAAAAAAAAAAAAACCTGTTGATTGCATGGTTCTCAAATCTTAAACAGTGAGTAGCTGTCACATTGACAGACATTCAGAAGGTTTAAAGTAAGATGTGCTTAACTGTCTTTATCAAAATTGGCTAATGTTATAAAAACAAATACTTACCTTTCTTTTTTCTTTTTAGGTATGATTGATCAAGTTGTAGCTCCAGATGATATTGACAGTTTAACCAGACTGGTTCTAGTAAATGCTGTATATTTCAAGGGCTTATGGAAATCACGATTTCGACCTGAAAACACAAAGAAACGACCATTTCATGGAGCTGATGGGAAGATCTACCAAGTTCCCATGTTGTCCCAGTTATCAATCTTCCGCTGCGGTACGCTCAGTAACTCTCACTGAATATCCCAGAAGGGGTGGTAAAATTTTGCTCTTTTCTTTCAAACTGAGGAGTGTAATGATATACTTATTATGACTGATACTGGAGACTGTGTGGTTTTGAAAGCATCTTGTACTGGTAAGGTATGGGTGGTATAAGGTATAAGCTATGAAAGGTTGCTCTAGGTCAAGCACTCTAACAAAGTACTTGCCTTATCCTGCTTTTTTGAAAAGTGAAAAACATGAAGTACTGAAACTGAGGATGCTGCATGTTTCCTAAGCCTTGCAGGAAGAGTTTTTTAAGAGATGAGAATGAAGGAGGACTGCCAACAGAAACTTGAGGCTTATCTACTAGTGAGCTGTAAATAAAAGATTGGAGTAGAATTAGTCTGTGTCACAGTAATAAAGAAATGGAACTTTGTACAATCACCAGTTCTGAGGGAGCCAGAGGACCACATGTTCTTCAAATTCAAATTGAGTCACAGGACAATAGTTCAGTAGGTTTGGCCTGTATGAGAAGCTCAGAGCTGATGTATGTATCTTGATACAACTAACAGCGTACCTCAGAGCTTCAGCATGTAGGTACATGGGTATTGGTCAAAAATTAAGGCTCTGAAAGAACATTTTCCATTGCTTCTGATGTCTGGAACTTAATGTGCTGTGTATGCTTTCAGGAACAGGCTTGAGAATGTAACTGGCTATTAAGCAAAAGAGTAAACAGGGAAGACCTGCTGATAAGCTTTTAAATATCTAATTTTATGCTTAGCAATGTTCAGGTAATACTAATAGGTTTGTGTTAGAGTAAAAGGCTGTAACTTTGAAAACCACCTATGCATTGTAGTACATATAATTCTATTTTAGCTGCTTAAATGTGATTTGGGGGACGTGTGTGTACCAGAGTAGGCTCCCCACTTATTTATCTGTGGAGTTATGAACTCCCTTCAAACTAGAGGCAGTTTTTTAGCAAGACTATCTGAAAGGGTTTTTTCATTCATCTGTTGATGCTGGTTAAAGACTTAATTATGCAGATATAAACTTAGTTTAGAAATGCTATTAATCTAGAAAGGAACAAGAGGAGATCTGAGTTAAGGCTTCTCAAACTTCTTAAACAATTTGTGCATCTTTAAATTCCATCACTTGATTGTGAAGATGAAATCTCCTGTTTTGTACGTTTCAGTGGCAATGATGGTAGCATACGGCAGACTAGAAAAATAGTATTTGATGGCTGGTAAGGTTACCATTTCTCACCTTCTTGTGGAGACTTCTGCAACAATATTTTGATCCTTAGGTCATATTATGACAGTGGTTCTCAGACTAAAAGGAGACAAACTGCAAAGCTTAACACAATTACAGTGTAATAAATGTAATGCTACTAGCTTTCTAGTAATACAGACTTTGTCAAAGCATGTTCTTGCAAAAAGATTAAATCTCTAATGCAGATCTCAATTTTCAGTTTGGTCTGATAAGTGCAGACTTGCATGAAGAAAAAGGAAAGTTCTTACTGCTATCCTAAAACTTTCCCAGAAACTCTGTCTGTAGTTGGACTGATAAGTTTTGCCTGGAACATACTGTAAGATGTCACATGCCAAAAGTTCCACAGACCAAAGGGAAATTAGAGTGCTTCTCAAAGCCAGTCTTCCCAACACTTGCTGTAACTTGGAGGTGTTGTGTTCTCACTCATCCAATTGGCCTTCTCTGTTGCATCAAAGAGGCTGCGCTCCTCTACTTTGAAGGACTTAAAACTGCTTCCTAATGAGATTCTTATTAAGCAAGTAAATTCAGCTGACTACTTCAAACAGGACGTGGTTTAATTATTTGAAGAAAAAGGTTTGTCTGCCAGACCTCTTCAGTTTGGAAAGATGATCTGCTCCTTATTCTTTGCTTCTCAGTGCTCAATCAGCTCTGCTATAACTGAGATCTGAATTAGATTCCAGCTAATTTACAGACCTGATGATTTTTTTGCATAGCTGCTTTTAAGTCCAAGATGATAGGACTTGACTGGGAAACAATATGCAGATCAAATACAAATATTGTATGCTTCATATTATCCAAATTATACTTCTGTCAAGGTAGCATCTCTACCCATACCACTACTTGAAGCTAGAAGGCTGTGATGCTAGAATCAGTTTTTGAGATGTGGGAAAAAGTTTCCTAGTGGACTCCAATAGCAGCAGGTATCTGAAAATAAAACAGATTTAAGGCTGAGGGGAATTATGGCTCACCTCTGTTCTTTTTTAGGTACTACAAGTACTCCAAATGAGCTGTGGTATAACATAATCGAGTTGCCATACCATGGAGAAATGATAAGCATGCTGATTGCTTTGCCTACGGAGAACACAACACCACTCTCTGCTATCATTCCACACATCAGCACAAAGACAATAGGAAGCTGGATGACAACCATGGTGGCCAAAAGAGTGCAGGTTATTTTGCCCAAGTAGGTACTAGTGTCATCTGTTCCTCTGTCAGGGAGTGTTTTGGAGTCATTATGCATATACATCCTCTGACAGGAGAGGAACATGGTGCTTAAGGCAACTTTCTCACATAATACCCATGCATTCTTTTTGTTTCTTCTAATTAGATTTACAGCAGTAGCAGAAACAGACTTAAAGGACCCTCTGAAAGCACTTGGTATTACAGATATGTTTGATGAGTCAAAATCAAACTTTGCAAAAATAACAAGTAAGTTATTTTACTGAATTTTTAGTGGTCATTCAGTTTCTGGCACTGAATAAAGTGTTGTTTTACCAATGTAATTGTCTGTTTTGTCTTGGATAAATGTTACCATGACACTGGAGCAAAGCTCTGGCTTGCATCCAGCCAAGCATGGCTGCTTGCTTTTATTGAATACTGCAGTGTCTTTTTTCCTCTTGCCTTGCATTATAGCAATAAATCATGCTGGTCAGCTTAGCAAGTTAAGATTTTGTTATAATTTGGATGTCTTAAGCATTGTCTAAAATCCATGGCAGGACTTAAAACAATACTTTAGATCTTTACTGAAGATATAATGGCAATATTTTCTGTAAAGTATATTTAATAATTTGATTTTTCTTAAGCAGTAGGAAACAAATGGACTAAATATCGAGCTTAGTGGACTGGACCAAACCAGAACTAAATACTTCTTATCAGAAAATAGGATGTAGACATACGAGTCATGAGCTTGACAAAATATCACCTTGCCTCTCTTCTCCATATCCATCAAATTTTTCATAAGTTTCTACAGGAATGTTACAAAAAAAGCTTGCATTGTGCTTGCTTGCTTGATTTGGAGAACAGATTTCTGTTTCAGTGAAAATCAAGTGTCTTGCAAGTGCTTTCACCCACCCTGGCCCTCAACATTGAGATAAATGGGAGGGTGATTTAAATTCAGATAAAAAAATGATGGGGGGAAAAAATACCCACCACCAGCAAAACAAAACTGAACTTGCTCATCCTTACTAAAACTAAAAATGTAAGTGTGTACTTCAAACAATAAAAACAAAGCCTAGTAAATGGGGAAAAGTGAAGAGTAAATAGCTTTTATTTTGTTTGTGATTATAGACTTAATGATTGTATCCAATGTTCTTCACAGCAGAATCAGGATCTGAGCAGAATTATAGCAGCTTCTGATATTTGCCATGCTAGCTACAAGATTTTTTTGTTGTTGTTTTTTTAAACTTTTTTTTCAGGAACAGAAGGTCTACATGTATCTCATGTTTTGCAGAAGACAAAAATTGAAGTTAGTGAAGATGGAACCAAAGCTTCTGCAGCAACAAGTAAGAAACTATTACTGATAATGTGGCAGAGTCAGGAAAACTACATTAACAGACTGTATCACTAAAGTCAGCCTACTTCGATATCCTTGTAAGAAAGTACGTACGTCACATTAAATTACTTGATGGTTTTATGCAGCTTCTTCAGAACATCACTTGCTAATATTGATCAGAGCATCAGTGTCTTCTAGGAAGTATAAACAGGTTTACTTTTTTGTGGAAAAAAGTGTTTTTTCTGGAAAAGTATTTTCTAATAGCTCATGCTTTGACCACCAGTATAAAGTTCATTGCTATCTACATAGCAAAGAGTAAGCTGCTGTATCCTTTACATATGATGACAGGAGATGTCCTTCCACCTTTCTTTGGGCCTTGTTTTTGATTTTTGATTTTTTTTTTTTTTTGGTTCCTATGGGAATAAAATGTGACTTGTGCTTTAAAGATTCAAGTGGATTTTAGCCATTCATCTCTACCTGTGCAAAGTTCTAGCATACACCAGGAAGTTTCACTTTAATAGAGTACCTTCTGTGTTATAGTACTTTCTTTGCCTAACTTCAAACCTTGTCTTTTTTGCAAGCTGCAATTTTAATAGCCAGATCATCCCCTCCTTGGTTCATAGTAGACAGACCATTTGTATTCTTCATCCGGCACAATCCTACAGGTAAGCAGAACTTGTATGTACTTTATTTTGCATAAAAGCTGCAGCAGACAAAACTCCCAGCTAGGGGAAGTCTAGATTACTTGATAGTTGTTGTGGGGTGTGTGTGTGTGTGTGTGTCAGAGAGAGGGCAAGAGATAATTATTTTAAAATATACTCCCAGTGTTCTTTTAATATCTTTAACATTAGATTATTTTATTTGGAATACAACTCAGTACAGAGAACAAGTATTGGCTGTAAACTGGTGTGACAAGTTTATGGGTAAGAAAGAACACAATTTTTAATAGTCATAGCTCCCCTGAAGGGGGAAGGAAATAACTCTGTTTACTGATAATGGATTTAGTGAATAGGGGCCAAATTTTCTGATAGACTGTAAAATAGTGATAGGGCCAAGTATAACAATAGGGACTTCAGGAATCTGGAATGTAGTCTTGGCCTACCGTGAACTAATTTGAGTGTACGTAGTGGTCACAGTCTGCTACAGCATGGGTTGAGTCTTAAAGCAGAGTTGATACAACTATTGAGTTAGACACCTACTTCTTGCAGTGACATGTGCACAACAGATACGCTAGTTATGGGGGAACAAGATGCAGCTGCCAGCATGCAGGGAAGAATTAGGCTCCTGGCAGCAGTCCCCATCCCAGGGTTCTACAGACCATCAGAAGAACTGTGTCTCCAGAAATGTGAGCCAGCTACCTATCCAAACATACACTTCTCTGCTGTCTACTCAGAGCTTGGGGGAGACTAGACAAGACTGTAATGTGGCTCAACTGTGCTCTGAGGATTCCATGCTTTCATGGAAAAATTTCACTGTATTTGCAGACTGTGGTAACTCTTGTTTCTATTTTGTTCCATCAGGTACAATCTTGTTTATGGGACAAATAAACAAACCTTGAATGTGGAAGACTTTCTTCAAGAAGTAAACAGATTCATGTGACACACCCCTATTCTGTTAAATATTTTGTATGCTACTCTGACTTCACTCAAGAACTAGTGTTAACCACTGACTAGGTTTTGAAATGAGAGTCAACGTAGTTCTGGCTTTGTGGGGAAAAATACAGATTGAAAACTACAGTATGTCTTTGAAATGTCTAAAAGATTCTCTGAACTACTGAATGGTTACCCATGCTAACAAACTTTTGAGCTTTTTCTGTATCTACTAAGAATTTTATGTATGGCTTTTGTGAGAGGATTTTAACAAAGGATGTTAAACATTTCTATTAATGTTGGTTTCTTCTTGTGTGTGGAAAAGGTCTGACTTGTAGATCCCCTTATCAAGATTACTTCTGATTCTTGAGTATCTTGATACTTGGGTGTTCTTGGTAGAAATAGATTAAAAGTTCTAGCAGTTTTTATTTTATATAGTGCATGTATCACTGAGAGTTTTAAAACTAATGTGATGTTAGATACACATCGCGTTGTCCTGTCTTAATGTAATGTAAACTTGTCATTGCTAGATTGCTAGTATACACTTTCTATTGGATTTAAATTTTATATTTGTTTTTGTACAAAGGAAAAAAAAAATAAAACTGCATTATGAACAGTCAATGCTGTGAATTGTGGATGTGATGAAAGGCATTTGAGTCCAGATCCCACTGAAGCTGTTGTTTAAAACTTCCTTCTGAAATGAAAGCCAGATTGTTCTGTTCTGGTGGGTTTTCTTATGGCATATGCTTCACCCTTTCTACCTCTGTCATCCTGCTGTGAATTATACAGAGGTTCAGTGCCTGAAAAGTAAACTCCCTGTATTTACCACATCCAAGTTACTGTTGAAATTGTCACATGAGGACACCTCAGTGCTCCCTTTGAGTCTTTCCTCCTACTTATGATGTAGGTTATATGTGCACTTGCATGTCTTCAGTACTTGCATGGGTGCAAAACTCATAAAAACAGCAGTAAATGACTGGCCTACAACAACAGTCATAGATGGTTCTTTGCATGAGAGTATGCTGTGCTGCTGTTGCAGCAAACTAGGGATTTGGATGGAAAAGCTAATATCTGATGTAAGCTGTTTCTTCAAAGGGTACTTTCCCAGTAAGAGATAACTGTCTTACAGTTGTCTTGAGGGAGAAATCCCTGCAGTGTTTCACAGGCTCAGTACTGGTTTAAGGTGATTGCACATCTGCACAAACTGGAGGATGGAAGTGTTGATCCCTATTTGACAGGTGAGAATACAGGGTCAGGTGAACAAACTTTTAACAGAATGTACTCAGCTGTATTATGGGTTACCAGTGATAACATGAAAACCAGAATGAGATTTCATAATGTACTGCTGCATGTAAAACACAGGTACCAACTTCAGAGCAAGTGAGAGAGGAAGAAGCTCTGTAAGGAGAATGTCTGGTTCTAACTGCTGTTTTTTTGTTTTGTTTTTTTTTCCTGTTTGCAATAATCAAGTAAATAGTTCTGACTTATGTGTTTTGTTACTTTTTTTTAAATGGGATGTATTAGCTGACTCAGTTTGCATAAGCTGGGAGATAAATGCTGCTTCCACACACTACTAGTGTGGCAGTGCCTGCACAGAACTGTCTCCTGCACTCCACTTGAAAGAGGCAAATGAAAAATATTACATGATCTAGTTCTCTTCCTATCTTGTTTAAGTGAAAGCAAGCCATGCAGGCAGCAAGGAAAGGCTCTAGATGTGAGACTGTAATTACAAATTCTAGTACTGAGTTAGGAAAACTCAGCTTAACTGTGCTTGCTTTCAATTCCTTATGTCCTATGGAGCTAAGGAAAGAGTAATAACAAAAGACTTAAGTGTTGCATAAGAAGTGTCACTCCATATTGGTTTGTGTCATCTCGTGGTTAGCTCAGGTATGATTTCTCCTGCAAAAATTGACAAATGATGTCTCAAACTATATAGCTAGGAACTGGGGTTCACAAAGCTTGATGTATGTCTTTCCCTGAGTAAGAAGCATCATTTTTCTAGCAGAGTAGGATTGTATTTCAGGATAGCAGCACTGTTGTTCTGAAAATTGGGAGAATTAATTTTCCAGTTGCTTCTAGTTGATATTTCTAGTAAGAATTCAAACATTAAGAGGCTAGTGCTCAAACTGAACTCCCACAGTGCCTGCACACAGAGGCCATATGTGTTCTGTGCAGCAGGCAGACTTGGAATATAGACTTGGGCTAGAAAAACGCAATGAACTTGGTTTTAAGGCTTGCCTCACCACAGGTTCTCTGTAAAGAACTTCTAGTCCTTTCTGTTAGTCTAGAAATAGCTTGTGAAATGAGATGATTGCTTACAACACTGAACAAAGAGTAACTGGATATTTTCAATTTTCTCCCAATCAGGCTAAAACTGGTTGCTGAAGAACATATCTTTAAGAGTGAGTGGGCTTACTCAGCTTGATGGGGCCTCAACTGCCTGAACAAACAGGTGGGGAATGTCCCATGCACCAGTTACTTGGGAGCTTTAAGGCTCTGCGGTGTGTGGGTGAAATGTTTCACAGCTCAGAAAAAGGCTTTTTAGCTCTGCTGTTACTGACACTCAAGTATTTTTATTTTTTTTAAAGTGCTGGGAAAGAAAAGTTTAACAAGCAAATTCAAATTCATGCTCTGATCTTTGCCTGTGGTCGGGATGGTGGAGGTCAGGATGAGGGGATCTGGATGACACGGCTGGGAGGGAAGGTGTTAGGTTAGCCCTTTAAAGCTTGCTTCTTTTTAGTGCTATAAAAATACTATCTAAGCTCTTCAGTTCCTTGAATTATTTCATATTAATTTCCAGCCCTGCTGGAACTATTTCAGTGTTGTGCTTGTGTGCTGGCTGTAGTTTTATTAACTCTTCCTGTAACAATTATCTGCTTCTGAAAGGTTTTTGGGAATTTCCCTTCAGACATCAGTGTCTAATTTTTTTCTTTGTCTCCAGGAATGTAAAGCCTAATATGAATGCTCGTGCTGCTTGGGCCTACTTCTGTTTCTGCTTGTATTATTCCCAACTGCTTCACAGCTGAACTTTATCTTCCCTGAAAGCCTGGTCACACGTGTCTGTGAGTCCCAGCGGCCCTGCACACTGCCTGAGAACAGGAGCCATCCACGAAGCACAGGCAGAGGGATGTTCTTAGCACTGAACGTGCTGGACTTGGGGCAAGAAGAGTCCTCAAGGAGGTACAGAAATGGTGAGAGTTTGAATGTGCAAAGCTCATAATTTAACGCTGTGCAGGTAATTCAGGAAGGGATATAATATGATGAAAGGAGTAACTTCACGGAAAGAGCTTTACAATCTCATTCTGTATCTGCTGCTGGCTTGCTGTAACTGGCTACGTTCCCTAGATATGCCTCCACCTCACTGCTATTAAAAGTGGAGGTAATTCATCTGTTGTAAACTCAAGTGAGATAGAAAGCCCAACATGTGTTTCCTAAGCCAGATCTGACATAAAGAAAGTAGTTATTTATAAAGTAATTAGAAAAAAATAGTTGAGTAGGAATCTGCTAAACTATTTCAATTTTGCATTCATTACTTCATAAAGCTCTAAAAAGGCTGCTTTTCTTTTACAGCTTTCCCTTTTCATTTACACTTTGTTGTTCTCAAATCCTGTGTCCTGGACAGAGTGGGCAGGGTACTATGCAAGGATAACTGCTGTTACTTCTCTGGTATCACAATGAACACCCTGCTGGAAGCCCTCTTCTCACACGGCTGCCTTGCTTCCCAGCAGCACAGCAGGTTAATAAAGATGAAAAAGAAAAGAAATTCAAATGCCTCTTTGTAAGAAACATTCCAAATACTCTCTCTTGTGCTTCAAAGAAAAGGAAACCCTTTGGTTTTAAGTCTAGCTCCATCATTTCAAACTATATTATTTATTAGTAATGCTACTAAGAAGTGCAACCCATACTAGTTAAAACCTGTCCGGCAATGGTAATTTATATTATTACTGTGGTGCTGGGTGATAGTCTCTGGTATGGGATGTGACACTCAGGAGGAGACGAGCCCTTCTAAAAGCAGTAAGGGTGATGGAGTCTTCCCATCTCTCTGGGAGGCTGCTGCTGAAGATGGTGACAGAATGTGGATTTCCTTGCTGTTTGCTGGGCATACTGCTTCAGCCAGATGGGCACCAGTCACTTAATAGACAATTTTTGACTAATGATGCTTTTTTACATGCTGCAGACATGGAGCCCCGTCAAGTGGATGCAGCCATGCTACTGTGAGCTAACAATCTTAGTGCTGCCCTGTCCTTGAGCTTTTGTCTGTCAGATTGTACAGAAGCTCCATGAATGCTATTCTTACCTTCAGGGCCATGGTAGGATAACTGCCACTGTAATTTGCAAGGCCTTGTCTGGGGGTGTATGTAATGTGCATGTATGAGGGTTGCTCTGAAAGTAATGCCTCCTTTTTATTATGTTGGCCCACGATGTCAGGGGTAGATGGTGGTATGGTAGCAGAGGTTAAACCTTCTGTTACATTTTTTTGTTGCTGTGTGGCAGCAGAGGGGCAGTCTGACAAAATGGTGTCTGACATGGAAATGGATATTGGAGCAAAGAGATGAGATTGAATTCCTCCCTGTGGAAAAAAAAAACCAAACGTGAGGTGGTGCATGGGGTGACAGCGGGTCGCCTCTGCTGGTGCAGGCTGTTCTGGTCACTGCTGGTGAAAATGCATAGCTGGTGGTGTGAACGTTGAAAACAGCTGTTTTGTAGCTGAGAATTCGCTGTGTTGCACAGCGTTGCTGTGCTCCTTACAGCTGATGTCGTTTTTAGGGTAATAAATAGGAGGTTTTTCAGAGCAACCTGTGTGCATTAGCTCACTAACGTTTCCATTCCACCATACCTTTCCAATTCACGATTAGCCCCAAGGCAAGGATCGCCTTCCCTGAGCTTTTTCTGGCTGCTACGCTCTGTTAAATGTTTCACCCGGGCTTCTCATGCACCAGAATCGCTCTAATTAAAGAGTACCAGCTCTGGAAAGGTGCTTGTGCAACGCGGGGCTGAATCAGCCGCTTTTCCTTAGGGTCACTGTGAGCACCAGCTAATTACAAAGGGCAGACCCGCGCACCCCGCCGCACCAGGCCGGCCGAGGGGAGGAGATGGCCGCCCCGCTGCGGGCCGGCCGCTTTCCCTCAGCCCGGCACAGGCTGAAGCGGAGGCCTGTCTCTCAGCGCCCTCTGGCGGCCGCGCTGCGGCACGGCACGTCTCGACGGAAGGCCTCGCTCCCTCAGCGCGGGCGGCCGGCGGCAGAGGCGCGCTCGCTCCTCTACTCGAGAGCGTACGGCCGCTGCGTCAGCGCGGGGCGTTGCGCCGCTACTCGGCACAGCTCGGCCGGGCGGGGCGGCGCGGCGCCGGGCGGTCCTCGCGCCGTCAGCTGAGGGGCGCCGCGCCAACATGGCGGCGGAGATTCACTCGCGGCCGCAGAGCAGCCGGCCCGTGCTGCTCAGCAAGGTGGAGGGGCACCAGGACGTGGTGAGCGCCGCGCTCCTCATCCCCAAGGAGGACGGCGTTATTACGGCCAGCGAGGACAGGTAGGACGCGGTCCGGCGCGCTCAGGCCCCGCGCGGGGCAGCGGGAGGCCGGGGCCGCTCCGGCGGGCGGGCGGCGGCCGAGGCGGGGGACGGGGACGGGGACGGGGAGGCCGCTGTCCGGGCAGCGCCCCGCACCGTGCCGGAGGCGCCCGGCCGTGAGTCCTCGTCAAATCACTGCAACTGCGCTCTGCCGGCGGCACGGCGCCCTGCCGGGGGACCTGCTGGGGCTGGAGGTTGTGAGGGCGTTAAGGAGAGCGGGAGGCTCCTTGTGAGTGAAACCGTCAGGTACCTGTGTTAAGGTTAACTAGGCTGTATCGTTAGGTTCGGAAGAACGACAGGAACGGCTGAGCAGCAGCGCAGCCTGATTTCGTTACCTTACTGTTAGCCAGGGCATCCAGGCAGGAGCGGGACAGGGTGAGTGCTGACTTGGCCTGGTTTAAATGAAATTCATCATTCCTCTGGTATTAAAGCAACAAACTGTGTACAGGACTCGTTACAACACACCTGCATGGATAATCGAAGCCCTGCCGTGCTCCTGATGTTCTCGGTCACCTGACTACGTGTATCTGCTATTAAAGAATGGGAAGCCACCGCAGTGTTTATTGAAACTGATTATCAGCATTTCTGAGAAATCTGAGTGCTGGTCTGTCTCCACATCTCTGAAGGTGGTGAGAATGTATTGTTCAGTGGCATGCTTGGAATTACTTGCTCACAAGTGCCAGCTGAGCTTTCTGGAAAGCAAGTACTTAGAAGTAGTTAAATTTGGCAAAAGGCAGACATAACAAGTAGCTTCTGCTTTTGGTTTCTATTTATTGTTTATGGAAAATAAAACCAAATCACAGTTCTCAAAGGGACTAGTTTAATTTATTTCCCTCTGTCTTTTTAATTTTCTTTACCCCATGAAGATCAGCACGTTTCATTCTTAAATGAGCTATCAATCACTGGGAGTGGAGTAAAAGCTCATTGTTGCATGCTAAAAGCTCGTGAGTTTGGGATAACTCAAGCTAAAGGTGTCCTTACATCATCTAAAGGCTATTTGATGTACTTGAAGTTAGGCTTCTGTTCCCAAAGAATATTATTTTGCAGATTGGGTGCCTGTTGTGATAGGCCTTCATAGATGTGCTCTGAAGCGGTAACTTCTGGTCCTGAGGGAATACCAGCATTAGGGTTATACCATCATCTTCTTAGTCTTCTTTCCCAAGCTTCCAGGGTGCTGGAAGCACTCAGCACAGCATTAGCAGGGTCTGAGGATTAAAGGCATGTGTGCTTCTCGAATTGTTCAATTGAATATTGAAATGTTATATGTTTTCATCATCTTAAACTGCAGAGTGTCATACTGCGCAAAGATGTAAGGGAAACATTGAGATTTGTGATCCTTCAGGAATGCAGGGAGCAGCACCTGCCTTCTCAGAGTTTGATTCTGCAGCTTAGTAGGGCTTCATAGGGTTCCAAATGCAATTTCCAGCCTGTAAAGAGGTAAACAGCTTTCTGCACTCGATAATCTCTATGTAAATTCATCAGGATTTAAATTCTGACTGTCTAAAGCAACAGTACACATTGCTATGGTTCAACAAAAGGCAGTCATTGCACCTTATTTGCAGCAAGCAGAGATGTTTGCATGCACTGAGTGGTTCTGGCTTTGGCTGAAAGATGGACTTGGTGTCTGCCCTTCTCACAGAAAAAAACTGTAATCTGCCTTAGACAGTAGGTTTGGGATGAGACCGAGCGATTTCTTCTTTATTCAACCTGTATGTACATGGGGTAGTTGGCTTTTGAGTGCTTAGATTACACTGATAAGGGCTGAGAATGCAGCTGCATCTTTATCTGGGCACGTTTTGATGTCAGTTAAGAGCTGTGTGAAGAGAGGCTGCTGTCTGCTTTGGCGTGCGTTAATTTCTGAGAGAAGTTTTGCACTTCTGAAGTTAAATTCTTTCAGTGAGGGAGCTTGCCAAGATCTTTAAGCTTTCAGACGCTGTTGTGCTGTATTGCCTTAATCAGAGGTACCTCCCACAGTACATCAAAGCCTACTCACTCACCTATCTTTCACCTGCAGTTTAGTGTATTACCAAATTTTTTACTCTTCTGTTTGTTCCATAAAAATGGGGCGTAGGTGTTAATGCTGCAGAACAGGCACTGTGAGCAAATACAGAGTTCAGGAAGCAAAGAGTTGCTATGTACAACCCCTTTGAGCTGTATACCAAAACGGTAGGGCCCAAGTATTTTTGATTAAACCTTAATAAGCTAAGGCTGGCAAGCATTTCAGAATACCAGTCGCAGGAATGTGCTTACAAGTTAGATAGTGAGGAAAACATCCTCTGTGCACGTTGTGGATTACCTTCATTAGAAGTGTTGGCGTTCTTTCTATTTCAGGTGTTATTTTCTACATTAAGAAATAATGGTTCTATTTTTATTCGATGATACAAAAAATACTGTAGCAGGTCTGTGAATACCAATAAAAATCCAGTCTGCTCTGAAGCCCAAAAAGAGGCAGGTATACCTGCAGGATTATCTTTGTTTTCAGTCGGGGAACTTACCATCTGTGAAGCTTTCTCAGAAGGTTCCTGTTAAGGACAATTACCTCAAGGCTCCTGCAGATATCTTGCCTGCCCCCAGCTCCCAGGCTGCCCCTGGAGCTGCTGGCAGCACGTTTCTCAGCCTGCTGTGGGTGAGGTCGTTGCTCACAGCTGGCTTGTGTGGCTTCTCAGGTCTGAGAAGGAGCGTGGGCTGCGTGGCTGTGGTGGTCAGATCTCTGCACTTGACCTTCATGTCCTTGTTCTCAGCAAACAAATGGCAGGATGTGTGTTTCCCAGCTGTAGCTGGGGATGCTGAGGGATAATAAGGTAATGTAGGGGCTCCTCGGTGAAGGTGAAGCTTCTGTATTGATAGCAATCTAACAGGCTCTGTAGAAATTCTAGCATACCTCAGTACTGGTGCTCTGTGACAGTCAGCAGCTGCCGTTGGATTGGAATTGCTGCTTAAATTGCTGCTTTTCTAGTGGGATTTGAATGTTGGTCAAAACTAATGCTTTAATGAGCAGAAATTGACAAAAAGCATCAGCTGCCTGCTTTGTCCTTGAACTGGCATTGCACTGTGGTTATACTAGATTCCTTATGCTGTTTTGGGAACACAGTCAATAGCAGTCTACATACTTTTATTTTATTTTGTCTGCCAGAAAAATGCAATCTTCTGTTCCTGCCAGAAAACCAACTGTTAGTGATTGATCTCAGGTAGAAAAGCAGTTGTTAGTGATATGGACGTCTTTGAAAGATGGGACTAGTGTAGTGGCATGGTACTTGTACAACCACTGTACAGCTGTTTGTACTGGGGCAAGTTGGGATTTGCCTGCTGATCTTTCACCACTTCTTTTTCCCTGACGTGCATTTGGCTTTAGAGGGCTGCATAAGTTGAATGTGCCACAAATGCTGTAGTAAAGCTGAAGGATTTTCTTCTCCCTGATCAACCCCCAGACGTTTTCTCCATCATTGTCAGGTGCTTATTTGTTCTGTTAATGAAACATTGGGAAGTAGAAAATCACTAGAAGTTGGTAAGGCCACATTTTGGCATTGCTTCAAGATGCTTTTGTGTTTTGCATTACTACGAAGCAAGCAAACAAAACCCCTTTGAATTGCTCTTTTATGAATAATATTCAATGTTAGGGGAGTTTACGGGCCTTAAAAAAAGAAAAATTCTTCCCATCACTCGCAAATATCCAAGTTTGTTGTAATTTAAAAGGTGTGTGTTTGTCTCTGACTGATCCTTAATGCATTTTGACGTTTTTACATCCATATTGAAACTACCTTCAAACAAACCTGTGTCTTTCTAGCCCTTAATAAGGAGCGCATGTAGAAAAGTGAGTAGCAGCCAGCTCTTTTCTGGTACTGAGCACAGGGCCCGTTCATAAAATAAAAACCAAGTTCTGGGCAGAGTGCTTAAGACTTGAATGACACCATGGTTCTCGTGTTAAAACAGTTTCATGGTAGAAGGAGGCTGTGAAAGTGGTATTACTGGGGAACTTGCTTAGTTCTTTAAGCTAGAACTGCTATTTCACAAATGAATTCTCCCAAGGAAAAGGAGACAGGCCCTAGCTATGGACCTGTAGGAGACAGAACTGAGAAGTGGGATCTTGACATGGGCTGTTAGTGAGCTGCTGTGAGGCAATCTCTTCAGATTTTGCTGAGAGCTTTATGTAATTAGATAGAAAGCTATCTAACTGCTTATCTTTGCAGGCATGAATTTAGTGAAATCTAAAATCTTACTTAAACTGAAGTAAGAAGCTTTCAGAAGTTAATTTTGCTGGCTTTGGCAACTGTTTGCTTAGACTCTTTAGGAAGCAACTGTATCATTAATTATAACTGTGGAAATCATGCTTCTCAGAAATGTGTTTAGAAAAAGCATATCCTTGCTTCCTTTGTGTGAATTCCAGGTCCAGTGCAATTGACCACAACACTGGGAGGAAACAAAGCTTACTGTGGAAAAATCAACAATGCATTATGTCAGTTGCTATAGTAACTCTTAGTCTGTTTAGTCTGTTTACAGCAAAAATAATTACTTGATTTTTGCTAGAAGTGGCAGGGTTGAATTAGAATGAGTGTAAGTTACCATCTGAGATGTTCAGAACAGTTCAGTTTGAGTATGGTAAAGCTGTTTAACTGCTTGAGAAAGCTGACCTCTGCTATAGCTGGCATTGGCAGGATGGATTGGTAAGGATGAGGTGGATGCACATTGCTGGGAAGTGGTGGCTGAAGTGTTAGCTTGTTGACTGTGAGGTAAATCCATAGCATGAGAGTGTGAATTAGAATAAGGAGGAAATGATAGTTTTTAAGAGACAATGTTAATGCAAAGTATTAAATGAACTGGAATAATATACATTTGTCACTGAAGATGGTGGAAAAGTGTATTTTCAAAAGCTGAAAATCTTAATTGTTTTGAGGCAATGTGTACTCAGCTGCAAAGATTTAATCTTTTAGAAGAGGGAAGTAGTACATTAAGGATGTAGGCATTGTCTGCTTTATTTTATGAGTAGTTTTTTAAAGGACAGCTCTTACAGGAATTACAAAATTAGAGTGCTACTTTTGCATCTTCAACCTGTTCTGAAAAGTTCTAGTCCTGATGCAAGATACTTGTTGTCTTCTACACTCTTGTTAAACTCTTACTAATGATCCAGTGTGGTTTAGCAAATCCATCCCTGATTTGAAGTCTCTTGAAATGGTTTTCAGGTACCTCTGTTTACACATATCTTAGTCTTCCATTTAGGAGTGGAAAAGTTGGATTTAAATAGTTACAAAGAAGACACAGTAGTTTGGAGAGGAAGTCTCGAAGTCTCAAGTAGACCTATAATAACTTTAACACTGTCTACATGCGTGCTCTTAATTTCTTAACGTAAATTCCCTTCAGGTGTGTCTGTTGTAGCATTGTGTTTAATTGATGATAACTTTCTACTTCATTGCTGATTCTCTTGTATCCCTGGAGCTGATATTTAAGTAACAAAGTAGTTCAGATGCAAGAGATGATGCACATACAACTGTCTTCTCCTCGCCCTTTCCACAACACAGAACAATACGAGTATGGCTGAAGAGAGACAGTGGACAATACTGGCCCAGCATCTATCACACCATGTCATGTAAGTAAAATGTTGGAGATGGTAAGTGATGGCCAAGTGTAGCATACTTCTTTCCTCAAGCACTGGATTCACTTGGTGACCTTTAATCTGGGAGCTTTGCAACAGCTCACTTTCAGACTTTAATTTGAAACTAGCTGTGTTCTGTTGTGAACCAGATCCTTCACCAGGTAAATTGCTGTGTGGATCTGCTGCTGAAGATGTCTCAAATGCTGGCAAATAGCTCACCAGCTGAATAGGTAAACTTTTCAAACTATTAATTGAAAGAATATTCTCTGCTCCCCAAGGTATATGTTTTTTATTACTTTTAAACATTTAGATAATTAAGAAAGTAGTATTGAGTAGCTGCTTCAGATCTTGAGTGTCAGTACTAGCATCTCACCTAGCATGAATGTTTCACTACAGGCTCTTTAACGTAGAATTCCTGCCTATGTACCTATCGTATATATAAAAAGACAGAATACAGTGATGAAGTAAATCATCAGTAAAATCAAAGATAGTCTTTGGAATGACAATTTCTGAACTAATTTGTATTCAAATATTAAATGAAGACCAAAGAATTGGTCTCCTTGATGTTCCGTGTCTTTTCAGCTGTAGACTGAGTAGCTTAGGATCTGGATTCTAAATGCCAACTGTAATCTTTTTGTTTTCCCGTTGGTCTGAACTACAGCAACTGTTCCATTTGTCAGTTCTCAAAATAGACTCTTCAGATTGAGCTCTAGAAAGGTTTTTACAGAATAAAGCATGTCTGTAGTAATGAATTTGTCCCAGATCACTGCAGTGTTCCAGAATGTCCTGTAGCTTTAAAACTCTAAATAAACTTCAGACAGTGTTTTCTGAGGATGTGAGAAGAAACGGTATTGGTTTAGAACCCTGTATTCCTCTTATAATTTTCAAGTTAAGCAACTTCAAGGGGCTTCTTTTTTTTTTTGACAGCTCCGTGTTCAGCCATGGCTTATCATCATGACAGCAGGCGAATATTTGTAGGCCAAGATAATGGAGCCATCATGGTAAGTTGCTTGACTTCTTTTCACTATGTGGATCAGAATTGCTTAACCACTCATCAGAATTGTCCGGGAGCATCAAGTGTTGCTGGCAGCTGATAATATGTTTTCTTTCCCTTCTTTTTGGAATGCAGTTACTAATAAATGGCTAAACTCCTTGACAGTTCACCTGAGTAGCATATTGGAGGATTGCAAAGAAGGATTTACCTGTCTAGATGTGAGCTAGCTAGCCTCAAGAAATCATTGAGGTATTAGTGTAGCGATGAGCCTGGATTATTATGCTTTGTGGGGAATTATTTCAAGGAATGTATTAAGTTGGGTCAAGTGCCCTGGGGGTACACTAACAGGGATTGTATGCAGCTAGCTTGCATCTGTTCAGAAGTATTGATCTCCCAGTATCTAGTCGCATGTGTCTCTGAACTGACTTACTGCAGGCATTTTCATCATGTTGAAATTTCAACTCTAGTCCTGCAGTAGGAGAGGCAGGGTTAGGTTCAGTGCATTATCTCTTTCATGCACAGAGAAAAGTATGTCTTTCTCTTAGAGAAGTAGTCTTTCTGGTTTGCTGTACACCAGTTGTAATTTCTTTTCTGCTCCTGGAGAGTGGGTACATACAGCAGAATAGAAAGCAAGTTTTTATTCTTCTCATCTTTCTTGGCAAAGGAGGGGAAGTCCCATGACTTTCAGATGTTTTAGTGGTTCCTCTTTGAAGATAAGGTCAAAAGAATAAGCGTTCTATAGGGAGACAGGGAATTAAATGAATATCAGAAATACAAATAGTTAACTATCACTAAGCTAAAACTTTAAAAATTTTGTATATTCTAATGGATCAAATAGAGAATACTCTCACTTAAATTTGTCTCTTTGTTATGAAGTCTCAGATCTTTAAGTCAAAAATACAGCAAGATGGAGTTCTGTTTGTTTCTGCTAGGGGCTAATGAGGTCTCATCTCATCCTATAGTATTTCCTCAGAAAATATTCTGTGGTAAAAATACATGTTAGTATAGTAACTGTAATTTGCAGCTGGCATATCAATGTGTTGTGCTTCGGCCTGAGGTAACTGCTGCGATGCAAATTCTGCTCTGTGAGATTATTGCTCTTTTTTTGTGTACCACTCATTCCAATGTCATTGCAACATCTTTGCTAAGAGTTCCACTTTGATTTTAGGAGTTTCATATTTCAGAGGACTTCAATAAGATGAACTTTGTGAAGACCTATCCAGGTAAACTGTTAACCAGTGTCTACAATAATGTACGTATGAAGGAGGGGCTTCTAAAATGCTTGAGAAACTGGGCAGCGTCAGAGATTTATGAAGTTCAAATACTCTTCCAGTTGTCACTTAGTTGGGAGTAACTACCATAAGATAAACATTGTTATTGAGTAATCTTCAGTCAGCTGAGTCTGAATTGCAGTCATTACCAGAGCTCAATGCATCATTAGCTTGCACATGTAATGAACCAGATCTAACGAGTTCAGATTTTACTCTTGAAGTGATGTAGCTGTACTGCATCAATGTGCAGGGTAAGAGCTTTCTAAAGGTGTGCGTTGATATTTGCAAGTTCCATTCTGTAAATACTGGACTAAATTACTACTAGCTAAAGGTGAGAGTCTCTGCCTTCTCTGTCCTTTGGGAGATCAGTAGGGGTGAAAAAGACCTTTTCACGTGGGAAATAGGAATTATTTTAGGGTTTATGAAGAGTAAATTTTCAGCATTTGTGCATCCTTAAAAGAAATATAAAACATGATTGCGGGTTAAAATTGGAATAATAATGTGGAGGGCCTGATGAAATTCTTTAAGAGCTGCAGATTATGTAGTGGTACAAAGTACAGTGTGTCTTATGACTCCCTGACACCAATAGAAGCAATGTTCTTGCATACAAGAACAAGGCCTTGTTCTTAAAGCAACAAGTCTCCCTTTATCCTAAAGTAGATGGCTTGTAAACTCATTCAATAGAATAGTTACATCTTAGAGGTCAGGAGAGAGTTCTTTCTAAAGCTCATCTAACTTCTTGCTTTGTGGTAGCATTCTAAACAAAACCAGTGGGATTTGGTTTGGGATTGGGTACCAGTTTGAATGCTATGGATTAGAGAGACTTTCAGGTGCTTAAAAGAATGAGTCTGAGTATAGATCCCCTGGGATCAGGTAAGAGGCACTTAAAACATTTAAGCTTTTTAGATGTACTACAGTATTCCCAATGAGTCCTTGCTTCCTAACTAGAGGAAGCTGGGGGTTTACCTGCTACTTAATCAGAGTATCTCAGGTATCTGGGTTGAACTCAACTCTTCCCTCTGTGGGAGAAAGGCTTAAGTCAGCTGACAAGCAAGTTTGATTCACTTAAGCTATTTATAAGGCATATACTGAACAGGACAATTCTAGCCTTTTAAATTAGCCTGTAGGCTATTATAACGTGATGCTATAACGTTGCTCAGATATCACCTTTGACCTCTGTCTGTCTGCAAAGAACGTGTCAATTTCTAGGAAAAACTAGCCAGAATCTTTTTCTTCCCACAGCTCATCAGAATCGAGTGTCTGCTATTACCTTCTGCCTGACATCAGAGTGGGTTATCAGCACTGGTCATGACAAGTGCATCAGCTGGATGTGTACCAGGAGTGGGAGTATGCTGGGGAGGCATTACTTCACCTCATGGGCTTCATGTCTACAGTATCCTTTGTAAATGATTGGTGCCCAGAAACTTGAAAACTACTGTTTGTTTAGCTCAATTTGTTCCTTCCTTTTTATCTAAAAAGCTGTTGTTGAAATCTCTTGCAAGTCTGCAAACCTTTACTTGATTTGATGTGATGTTAAATACTGCTGCTTCTGTGCTTCTGTTAGCTTTTGTTAGATTGTAGAGGGGATGTTGTGACCTTGAATTGTAGAAACGTTAATGTGTAGTAGTTCCTGATTTTGAGATGTTGGTTGCAGTGTTTTGTGGAAATGACTAGTAACTGTCTCTGCAGCTTGGCCTGTGTTCTTTCTGGTCATGTCACTCAGGACACCAATGCACGCTAGCGTCTGTTGAACAATCTGTAACCTACAAGTCAGATTGATACTTTATTCATTACTAATAGTAATTTGTCTGTGCAGTTTGCTTTTCTGCAAATTGCTTTTAACTGCAACGTTTGTAGCTTAAAAATTCTTACTGTCTTTTCAGCTGTGAGTACTTCAGGGTATTCTTTATGTAAAAGACACAGAAAACTAATAGTTCATATGTCAAAACTTCTGAACGTGGGTTTAAATTCCATGAATCCTAAAACTGTGCAGAGCCTGCTTTACTGACTGAAGAGCTGACAAAGCTGTGTTGTAGTTGTTTTGTTCGTTGTTGCTGTCTTTATTCCAGAAGTCAGGGTTTTATGTCCTGCAAACACACTGCTTGTCTTGGCCAAGTGTAACACAGAATTGGGTTAATACTGGTGTGTGTACTGTGTGACTAGCTCACAGAACACAGTCTGATGCTTCAGAGCCTCGCTGAATGCCATGGGTTTTCTGGTTAACACTACTGTAAATATTGGAACAGTTTATTATGAAGAGAAAAGCATATGACCTTTTCTATCAGGATCAAAGTAAATTTCCACTGAAGACTGTGGCATTTGAAAATACATTCAAATTGATCATGCCTTTAACTTTAGTTTGGAAGAACTGGCTTTCTGATGTGTATGCTAGTTGCTTGATTTAGATCTATTTTGATCTATCAGGAGAATCCCTGGTATTCATTTGTTAACAATCCTATATGTAAGCTTCTGAAAAACACAGCAGAGTGCCTCTTCTTTACTGGATTAACAGGGATTATGCTAGCATGAACTTCCAAGATGAGGAAAGAATCACACATTTGGGAACTTAATGGATTTGTTGAAAGTGACTCATTTGTCTCAAGATTTCAGTGGGCTTAAGTGATTTCAGAATGTTACTAGATTGCAAAACCTCTCCTTTTTTGCTTATGGTGGACTTCTTGGTACTCCGATTTCTTAAAATTAGTATTTTCTGTTATGGAGAATAGGCTACATTGCTAGCAGCTGCTTGTGGGTTTTTTTGTGTGTGGCTCCAAAAGCACAGGTGAGTTAATACACCACTCTTGGGTTATGTGGAATCAGATGTATGGGGTTTTTCTTAGTTTTTCTTTCCTGAATAGTGTACTTCTTCTAGATGTGGAAAACAGTTTGGTTCCATCCAGCTTCCTATCCTGTAGTTTTTGGAGACATTAGTTGCATAATAAGAAGAATGGAATATCTGAAAACTGTTGTGCTGCAAAGCATGTGACCCTCTTAACAGGTTCTATTAGGATGTATTATGGCTTTTGTGACAGTGTTTCATGGCAGAACCCCTTCTGAAATACTTTTCAGTCTTCAGTAGTGTGTTCAAGGACCTGCATCAGAAAGCTTGAAAGTGGAGAGCAGAGAACAAAATTAGACGATCTCTTATTTTCAGTAGCTAGAACAATGGGAATATGCTTCTACTTGTAAGGTAAACTAGCTGTGGATGGTCAACATCCTTGAATTTAGTTTTTCTGTTCTGGGGGTGCTAGCAGTGTAACATACTGGGAAACTGAGATTTTATAGGGGCAATTAGTAGGTCTAAATCTGAATAGCGCCCAGTGATCATTGGAATAATTCTGCTGGTAGCTCTGTAATACAACAAGTAGCCTAAAGCATCTCTTGTGGAAGATCACAAGTATCACATGTTCTGTAAACATGTGCTAGAACTGGTTTAAATCTACTTAGATTATCTTAAATGATGGGATGGATTACCTCATGGCTTCTCTAATAATGACTTATGTCATTTCCAGTACTAGTTACTTGCTTATGTATGGAAGGGTGAGAAGAGAGAAACGAAAAGTATTAAGCTAATGCAGCTTCCAGCCCTCTTAGATGTAGTTATGTAAATATTTATCCAGCGTACTAAAATGTTCTTTTCCAATTTGTTTTGACTTTGTAACTGATGCGTATGTTCTATGTTTCAATCTCTTAAAATACTTTTAAGAACAAATGAGGTTTCTCCTTGATTGATGTTCAGATATGATTATGAAACTCGGTATGCATTTGTTGGTGATTATTCTGGACAGATCACTCTCCTGAAGCTTGAGCAGAACACATGCTCGATTATCACAACACTCAAAGGGCATGAAGGTAAAGTAACTCTTTCTCTTGATTCCAAGTGACTCAGGTTATAATGCCTTATTGTAAATCAGGATGAGACATTTGGTTGGATATGCAGCTCCTAAGGATACATATTGCATGAACAACAGGAAATTTTCAAGGCTGCACAAGTTAACTACTTCTTAAAGAACAGATGCATCCTTGCTGTAGGGAAGTCTTAGTCCTGTATACATTTAGACGTACTTTCATTGTAGATGAGAAAATAAAGGTAAACATGCATTCAGTTAAATGCAACTTATCCACTAGATGGCCACCTTTAAAAACTTTAGTCTCCGTAATGCTGAAGAGAAAGAACTAGAATGTGTTGCTTTTTCTTTTTTTTTTTTCCCCTTTTTTTCCCCCTGCAGATCTAGTGTTAATATAATACTTAAAAGTAGCTTGAGCAAGCCCAAATCTAGATACTGAAAAGCTGTTTAATTCTTTCCAGTGAGGTCCCTCCTGCTCTGGTCATTCAATTATGAGATTTGAGTTTGTGGTTTCCTGTGTTCAGCAGAAGCTAAGTTATATGCAAGAGGTTTTGAGAGCCTTCTAGAGCTTGTCTAGTCAAAGACAAATGTCTCATCTTATGTAGTATAGCTGAAGCCCTTATCAGATGAAGAACATGAAGAACCAAATAGTCTGTAACATGATATGGAGCCATCATCTGCAGTAATGAGTAAGGCAAGAATGCAAACTTACAGAAGGAACATATAGTTTACTGACTTGCTGAGGGAAATAAGGCAGTAACTACTGTGATACTGACAACTTTCAGTATCAGCTGACTAACTTGCATTTGTGAAGGGGTGAATTTACATGGTCATGAGTATCTGGCCCATTTGAAAAGGCCATCTTTTCTAATAGCTGTAAGTATAGAGTAGATTTTGCTAAAGCTTTGTAGACTCCTGCTTTGCAGGTGACTGTGAAATGACAAAGTTGGCTTTGAGTAGGAAAGGCAAATTGGAATGTTTCAAATGATAAATGCGTCTTCTGCTGTCAGTTTCACTTGCTTCAGTTAAGTGCAAAATAATCCTCCTGGCCCTGCTTTACCTCCTCCGAATGTTTTGTAGCAGTCTGTATTCAAATGCACCTCCTTGATAGATGGTATTGTTAGTTTGGAAGCAGCATGTCTGGATGCCACAATGCTAATTCTGTCTGTTGAGCTGCAGTGAGCTTTTAAGCACTGTTTGCATGGCAGACAATTTTGACTTATATATAAATTACTTAAGAGTACTGTGGTCCTCAAAACTAAGAACTGATCTAGTATAAAAGCTGGTTAAACTAGAGAGACTGAAACAGGTTTTTCTTATGTTAACGTAATTTGAGCTCTTCCACTTTTTTCCTCCTTCTTAAAGCAAAACAGGTTGTGTAGCCTACTTCCCAGGTGTCTGTGTATTATCCCCTGGGCCAGGTAACTCTAAACCTGAGTGGCAGCTGGTTCTCTGAACTATGCGTGCTAGACTTCAGAGGTCTTACTTAGACTTGTTTCTTTTCCAGTGCTTGCTTTAACTGTGACTTTGTAAGCAAGCACTGTTTACTTTGCAATTTAAATGGCTTTAGAGTTTATCCCAAAAGACAACTTCCAGAATTGTCTGTACTCGATAGGCCACTCTGTGTAATGCTGAAAATAACATTTAAATTGCCTTGTATGGAACAGGTGGTCACTGTTCTCTGAGATAACTACTCCCAGATGGGTCAGTCTGAAAATGATAATGGTCCTAAGAGCGACAAGACAGTTCTCTTGCTGCAGAGAGCTGAAAGGAAATGTTTTGGGCTATAATTACTTTTCATCTTGCTATCAGACTAACAAGACTTGATAACAACTGAGCAATGGAAGAGTGCTTTAGTTAAAGAGAAGGATGTCTGTAAGTGGGGAAAAAAAAGTTCCCGCAACCGCAAAAGTGTAGGTGGCGTTAGTGACAAAATTACTACTTCTGTCTCCTACCATATTACTGTGCATATCGGATTTAGTTTGACTTGTGTGGCTGGATGACTGAATTGTTCATCTGAATAAGGAGAGGTACAATCAGGTTGGGCCTTCTGAAAGTGGTTTTGTAGTTCAGTACAGTGTCCGAATTTGCTGACAGACTCCCACTGAAGCGGTCACTTAGTTTCTTATTCCAACTATTTTCAAAAGTAGTTATGTAAAGGGCTTGGTTTACCTATAAATATTGTGCACTGAGTCTGTAACTACTCAGTGAGCACCTTACTCTATTCTGGGTACTATTTTCTGCTAGGAAAGCTTTAACACTTCTCACCTTTCAGAGACCACATAACAACCTGCCAGCTCTTAAAACCATGCAGACAAATACAAGGGACAGAAAACTGATAACTCTCAAACTTTCTGAAATATGCTTTGCTTCTAACATTTTTCTTCAGAATGGTTTTGTTCTGTCATCAGTCTTTGCCTCTCTAGCAAGACTACATCTTGCATGCTGACCTTTGCCTTAAGGCTTTCAATATTTGCTACTGTACTAAGGGAGAATGTCAGGTTTCACTTTAATAGCACTTATTCCCTTAGACCTAACTTCAGAATGTTCTTTCATAGGAAGTATTACTTCCCTGTGGTGGGATCCTGTTCAACGACTGCTCTTCTCGGGTGCCTCTGATCACAGCATTATCATGTGGGATATTGGTGGAAGGAAAGGAAGAACGTTGCTGCTCCAGGGCCATCAGTATGTAATGGTGTTTTGTCTCTTCTGAATGTTCTGTAACAAACAAACAGTGGTAGGAAGACTAAATAGCATGGCAAAATATTTAAATCTTTGTGAATAACAAAGAGAACTTTTTGCATAACTGAAGATATCCAAGGGAAAGAAGGATAACCAGTACTAGGAAAGCGCTTACTGATAACATTTTTTTTGTCAGGCTTGGTGCTTCTAAACCATGGATAATAAGAATGTGATAGAAAAGTAGTCTTCAATCACATTGCTTGAACTTTTACATAAAGTTGTATGCTTCTGTATTGTAAACACTTAACTGAGTTACTTGTGAGGATCTGTAAGGTGATAAACTAAATTACTGGAGTGGATCTCTAGATTTCATAAAAGCATGTCTCCACTGTTCTGTGGCTTATGTAATTGCCTGTATTTAGTCAGTATTTTTAGAGGGACAACACTATCTAGCTGCTTGTCTTAAATCTAAGGCCTTAATTCAATCTGACAGGCAGTTCGCCATTGAAGATATGTTCTACTTAGAAATGCAGTGGTTATAGAGACCTTTATGTTTCAAGATGGTTTATGTTTCAAGATGTATTCGGATAGTGCATGTTCTCCTCTTGTGTATTTTGTAGATACCTCTGTCCACCTTTGATCAAGACTCTAGGCCTTAGTCCTAGAACTGTTGTTAAATCTTGAGGATTTAGTTTTATGACTAAAGAACTGATAATAGAGTATTGGTTACAAAAGTGTAACTGGCGTCAGTGACTGGAGGACTTTATACTGCTGTTACTGCTGCGTCATGTATCCTGGTGAAGACTAATAACATTATTAGTTTCTCATTTAGCATCTCACTTAGCATCAAACTTCATACTGAATGGGAAAGTAATTGCACTCTGCTCACTGTCAGTGCTTTCTGCCAGCAAATGTTAATTATGGAGCTGTACCTCTGGTATTCTGGTCAAGCCTGTAACAACACTGTTCTCGTGAACATCCTGATGCTAGAGTAGTGCTTATGTGGCAGCATCAATTCACTCATCAGCATAGCTCTATGTAGACTTAGCAAAAAGTGTTTGGAAATCAGTTTTGGCTTTCTAGGTAAATTTACAATGATAAATCAGGCTTTTCTGGGAAACTAAGCTTGATTTAAATGCCTACGGATGTGCTCTGTTTCAGTGACAAGGTGCAGGCCATCTGTTACATTCAGCTGACACGGCAGCTAGTATCTTGCTCAGCTGATGGAGGAATTGCGGTTTGGAACATGGATATCAGCCGAGAAGAGGTAAGATATGCTCTAGGTAAAAGACATATTTTGGTTTTTCCTCTTTGGAGGCTGACATGGCTTTTCTTAATCTGTTACCCTGTCTGTTTTCCTTGTGCTGCCTGAAACTTTCAGACTGAACAATGTTTTTAAAACCTGCTCAGTTTTAGTGGCTGTCATACTACGTTGTAATGGGTAGATGTGCAGGACAGGCTTGGGACTGCTCAGTTTCCCATATCAATGAGACATGTTGAGCCTGGAATGGCTACAGCCCTTACTGCTGTAACACTCTAAAGTAGGCAGGCCCTTTGCAGTATAGAAACAAATGGACTGTACTTCAGAAGTCTTGAACTAAGTTCTCAGCTGATGTCAAAGCATATAAAGAAATGATGTTGATTTTGAGATGCAAGTCAAAATGTAGAGATTAAGTCCAGAGTGTGTGTGTTTGTTTATTAAAGACCTCAGAGCACGCCAACTGAACCTGCCATCCACATTCTCTCTACTTCAATTCATGTTCATCATAGGAACTGAAAAGATACATGTTACTGCTACCTTTCATTACCATATGAGTTAGTGTTGGTTGTTCCCATAAGGTGTATTTAAGGTTCAGCCTTCCCTATCCTGTTGCTTTTTTGATCTACACTGGCACACTGAATGCTGTATGTGATGGTGCTGACATTTTTAGCATAAAAATGTCTCTTCAGAACTTCTAGAGTATTAGTGACTTCATGCATGTTTATGATTACAAGCAATTGACTTATTATACAATTAGGAAAACGAGATGCGGCCATTTCTCTTCTGGATTAAGACAGCTCCTAACAATAGACAATTTTAACACAATTAAAAGAATGCAGTTACCTTAGAACAGCTGTGATGTTTCAGAACTCGTTGGAAAAACATAACCAAGCCTAATCCAAAAGCAAAGAAATGAAATGTTTGTAGGATGCTGAATGTGCTGCCTTTAAAGGATTAGCTGATGAGTCATGTTATGTGGTATCTTTAAATATGCAGTAGGGCACATCAGATTAAAAGACAAAGTTTTTTGTTCAGAAGGAATGGTAACTCCACTGCCAGCTGTACCTATTGATCTTGGGCAGTTCTAACTGTATGTTAGTAGTAGTGATCACAGTCTTGTGGCCTACTTAGTGCCTGAAAATAAAATAAGAAGAATAAGAAGAGATCCTGCCCTTCTGTTGCAGAGAGCTAGGAAGTTAAACTGGTATCTTTTTAAAAACAGCATTAATTGAAAACAGCTATTGTAAGTAACAGAAGCAATGTGAAAATTTCCCTTGGTGGAGTGAGAATTTATTTCCTCTGTTTTCCTTCCTACCCCCCAGTTCCCACACTGGACATTTTACCATCCTTTACAGTATTTTCCACTAGCATGGTGAAAGGGCAGGGATGCAGTCAAGGTTGAAGGTCTACAAACTGGACATTTGGTATTAATAAATGTTTATGGTGAGATGGTGCAGCTGACAGTGTTACTGTTTTATTACTATTAGTAATGGATGTAAGTGAACTGAAGATAGATGGTCATGTTTGTTCCAGCTTTCTTGCTGTCCGGTTTCAGGGAGAGTTCCCCCATTGGGTGCTTAAAGTTGTACGTGTTATACATGTTCCAGTTCAAGTGCTAGAAAAATTCTTGACTCTCATTCTATCCCTTAAAGTACCCAAGTGTGTTGAAATGTGTGAAAGCCCTGTTTTCATTTGGCATAGTTCATTTATGTCAAGAAAATTATGTGCTGGTAGGAGAAATGCTTAATAAAAATGTGGACAGGATGGCAAATGCATATGATTTCATAATTATTTTAAACTCTGAACCTAAGGAAGCAAAAAAGATCACTGCTTCAAGAATTTACTTCTGGAATTCCCTGTAGGGAGGAGCATGACAGCCTTGTAGCTGTTAGAACTTAGATTACACAAGGCATTGGAAATTGTCTAAGCAGCCAAAGCTGCAGTCTTTGAGTGTTTGAATTTATTTTTTTATCGCATGCAGCTTTGGGATTAAAAAGTGTAGGAGATGTGTAACTCTTGGTAACAAACTGTAGGACTTAAGATTCTGTTTGTGTTTTGTACTAACTTCCTTGTACTGTACTCAAGGTAATCTACTGTGTTAGTATCCAGAGCTGAGATGGCACTTTTCCAAGTAAAACTTCGCTGTGGGTTCTTAAAACAAACTTCCTTGGCTGAGAGAATTCTGATTGCTTTCATGTCTTTTGTTTTATAGGCTCCTCAGTGGCTAGAAAGTGATTCCTGTCAGAAGTGTGAACAACCGTTCTTCTGGAATATAAAGCAAATGTGGGACACAAAGACATTAGGGTTGAGACAGGTGAGATCACTCATTTGAGTGTTTAGCTGTACTTTAACACTTAAGCAAAAAGCAAACAGAAAATCACTAACACAGTTAGATCTTGGTATTTTTGGTATTTTTGCTGCTTTGAAGTGAGTGTTTATTGAGAGCTCACAGCTTCTGGGTAATGCTAAGAAATTTTCTAATTCTATGAGAAGTGTTGCATCAAACTTGTAGCACTGGTCAAAGAAGGCTGTGCTGGGAGTCCTTAATTGGGTTTCTCTGAATTATTCAGTTCACTGGAGCTGTGGACAGATATTAAGTGTTGTGTAAAGTAACACACAGTTCCCCATAACTGAGCAAACTGCAACCTATTATGTTGTGGAGTACCCAGTTCAGTGAAGCAGTGGTGGCCCTTCTCTTACTGGACAACAGTGTGAAACATATCCAGATAGCTTTGTATCTGGAGGGTCTAGACAGACATTGAGGCACTGTGTTTCTGGCTTTCTTGGACTTGTATTTCCTTGGATGGCAGTCCGACCCTTTCTCCTCTGCTCTCATAAGATTGTGAAAGAAGAGATGAGCAGGAAAGATGCAGAGGTAAACCTACTGGTGGCAAGAAAGCCATTTAGAACTCCAGAGTGCTTGGTTTGAGCTTAAAAGAACTGAAGGCTTCCTTACATGTTGTTACTCAACAAACATTCGATAAAATGATCAAGTGGTACAATGCAATGATTTTTTGGTTTGTCTTTTGTTTTCTTCCGTGAAGCATCACTGCAGAAAATGTGGGCAAGCAGTATGTGGCAAGTGCAGTACCAAACGGTCAAGTTACCCAATCATGGGATTTGAGTTCCAGGTCCGTGTCTGTGATTCCTGTTTTGAGTCAATCAAGGATGAAGAGTGAGTATTAAGGAGTAATAATTCAAGTGATGCTGCTGAGGTGCTGAAACTATTGTGCTTGCTATCCATCTTCACATAGTGTTATGCAAATATGCTAAGATGACTCTCTACTAATAGGCTGCCTTTGCTTTGGGCACTCAAAGCAGTATAATGGCAGAGATTCCTCAAGTATCTTTGCAAGTGGAGTTAGACCAGATGTGGTATTAAAGCTCTTATATCCAGATTATTCTTATTCATGAGCTCAGATCTAGGGTTGAAACAAATTCATCTCTATTTCTTTGTAGATAAGGGCTATTGATTGCACTTAAAATTGCTAAATGGGTGGTTGATAATGCATCACAGATGCCAGACTGTGTATGCATCAGTTTATGTATACTTATTGAAAAGTGTTTCTTCAACAGTGTTTTCACAGCCTAACATTATTTTCCTATGCTAGCAAATTGGGTTAGACATCATTTACTGTCTCATTAGGCAGAGTTGTGAAGGAGCGCTCTTTTTATCTTGTTAAAATTTTTGAAAAGGAGATGCTGTGCCCTACCTTACTCACAGTAGTCAGCGGCTAAAAATGTAATGAGAAAGAATACTGTTTACTTAAGTTATTTCCCACTTCTGCTCTAGCATTTTTAACAGTCAGGCAGGGAAAGTCAGGAATTGTCACACCCGTATAACTAATTATACAAGCAGTGCTTTAACATGACTCAGTGATTCAATTCTGTCCCCTTTAATATGGCACTGCAGTTCTCTGGACTTAAAGATTTTTCTTGGAAGTTCATTTTCCAGTTCTGTAATGGTGCCATTAGACTTCATCTCATGGCTCAGGTTTGTTTGAACTGTTCTGTTGCAGCCGTACTTCCCTGGCAACCTTTCATGAAGGAAAGCACAACATTTCACACATGTCCATGGACATCTCCAGAGGACTAATGGTCACTTGTGGGAGTGATCGGATTGTGAAGGTATTCAAGTCCCTCTTTCCTCCATCCATTAGAGAAATTTAGTAGAGAACTGACGTTTGTATTTACATTTTTCTTTCCAATGACTGTTGCTATAAAGCTAACTGTTCTGTGTAGCAAGAATCAGATTTGCTGCAGGCTGTCCTTTGTGCAACCGAACAAGGAAATTAAAAGTCCACTGTATAGAGTCTAGCTGTCAGAAATGTTTAACACTGGTGTCTTCTGGACAACAAAGCAGGTGTCAGCAGTAGCAGAATCTGCTAGTGGTCTTAAAGATGTAGACGTGATAAAAAGTGCAAGCTCTGAGCTTCCTGGCTTCTTTCTTGGAGCGTTGCCACTAAAAGCCCTGTTTATGAAACAGTGACTTGGAAATCAGACTGATGTAGAATCTTGTTATGTTTAAATTATGCATCCCCCATGCTAGCCAGAACCCAAGACTCTTCCAGGTTGTCCCTGTTGTTTTCTAAGTATGTTTATATCAAACTGCATAGCGCAGTTTTTTTAGACCAGACCTCCAGAGAACTGCTAGAAGATAGATTTTTCTGAGACTGAAGTTTGGCAGTTGGTTTGTAAGGGTGGTATACCTCCTTGTCCTCCTCAAATCCAATTTAAACAGGATTTACTGTCTCATGTCCAGAGAAGTCTTTGTCTGCTTCTGTGCCTGTTAGAGAAATATCTTTTAGGTCTTATTGTTGCTATATAATTCTCCACGTTATTTTCTTCTAGATCTGGGACATGACGCCAGTAGTTGGTTGCAGCCTTGCAACTGGCTTCTCTTCACGTTGATCTAATACCTGACAGGTTTATGCACCTTATGTACAGCAATATGCATCCAATGAGTGGAATCCTTCTTAAGAATATTACCGCAAACACTGGTTGCTTGATTCTTCTCCTGCTGCTGTTCCAGGACGGACAGTCACCTCTATAGAGCACAGCTTTTCTGTTGGGCTCACCAGGAAATCTCCTTGGTGCGGAAGTGCAGTTTCACAACCTCTTGGACTAATGTAAAATGGCTTACCTGCAATATGACACCTTGATGAAAGGACCTGTTGTTACTTGATTTATATGTAGTGTTAACAATGTGCTATCTCTGCTGATATATCTTGTACAGATACTTTGTAGCTTAAACTTATCAGAGTAAAATGAGTATAGTACATTCAGTTTGTTCAAGTAGTAAAATAACTTATTCTCTCTTCCAAAAAGCAATTCTGTATAAATACTTTTGAGCAGTCACTGTTTATACTGCCTCCAAAAGGTATGTTGGTTATTCCTATGGAAGGAGGAAATACTTCAAAGTGGCAGGTAGCTTCTTTCAGATGAGATAGTAAGAGAACCTTTGAGCATACAAGATTTCCTTTGTTGACTTCCTTGTAGTGTTTGTCTTCAAATTCAGTCACCAGTGAAATCACTTCTGTGGGACAGCTGTTTAGGTAGTTGGTAATTCTTCAAACACTTCTAGGTTCTTAAGTAGAGTTTTAGCATAGCTAACAAACTTCTGTAGGTCTTACTAAAATGTGCAGCCCAGCTACTCTACTTTAAAGACAGGCCACTGGGATGAGCCGTATGCTTTGACAATTCTGTAATGCTGTTAGAATGGGAAGCTAAGTAAATCTGCCTTGTTAAATGTTATGGCTAAGAAAAAATGGCCAGCTAAGTCTTAGAGACTTTTTCCTGTGGAAAGGCTGATTTTTCTTTAATGGTAGGTAGCCTGTCTCTGCTAAAATGCAGCATACATTTAAATACTGCCTTGGTGTTGCCTAAAACTGATAAATACTGAGACTTTCCAAAGCAGTAGGTACTGAGATACAGAACGGCTGCTGTTTTTTGCCCTGCACCCGAGTCTGTTAATTCTAAGATCTGTATCGATCGTTCCTGATGTTAAAGCCGAGAAGTATGAAGAGGAACTGGGAGGCTTTAAAAACTGTATTTGGCATATACAGGAAGTAACTGAGATTAGTAATAAATTGGTCTGTCAATAGTATTAATTTCCTACTTCTGAGTACTGAAAAGAGAACTTTAGAAGCTTGGATCACATATCAGAGTTCAAAGATTAGAGCTGTTTAGATTTCTCTGAAAATAGGTGCATATTTGTGAAGACAAAATGTGGGTAGGTCAGCTGGCCCAGAGTAGATAGCATTGTACAGCTGTCAAAAGAAGCTGGCAATTTTTGGCAGAGGACTAGAAGGTTAGATTGACTTTAATGCAGCAATGATCAAGTGGTGCTATGAGTGTTAGTGAACTCAAGTCCTGGTTGTCTAACTTGATGCTAATAATCTGCATCGGACCATGCTATAGGCTAAAGTATATGAAGATCATGGTGTAAGTAATAAACCATGATTCTCTTCTGTTTTAAGCCTGAAATGCTGATAGTCTTCAAAAGGGCATTAAAATCCAGAATATGGTAGTTACTGTTATCTTGGATCTGGCTTTGTCTACCTTTCCCTGGCCCTTCTCCAGAAGTTTTGCTAGCAGTCATTTAATTTGCCAGGTGTGTTAAGCCAATGAAAAATAAACAATTCTGTCTTTTGTGTCAATCCCCAAAATTATCTTGCCTTCAATTTAGGATTTAGCACTTGTCAAACTGATCTAATTCATCCCTTGATACATGCTGTATAGCTTACATTTTTTGGTAAAGGTTTATTTCTTCTTATTGAGAGTAAAGTGGCTTGTACTAGAAAAAATTACAGCTTTCTGCTATGAAGGCCTTCACCCTTGTAACTCAGGAAGAAAGCTGAGTGTTTGAAGGGAGTAAGTAAGCCCCAGTAACACTCTGCATTCACTTTCAGACTTCTTCCTATCTGATTTTGGAAGAGAATGGCAGTCTTCTTCCTTGCAGGGTGTAAGGCAGAACATTGATTAATGGATAGAGTTGTTTAAGATTCTACCGTGCTGTGGTAAGGAGGATCTAGGGTTGTGTGCTAAGCTGGAAGCTTAGTGTAGATGTGGGATGAATAGGGTTTTTTTTGTTTTCTTTTTAAACCAAGCATTCTGAAACTCTTACACCAATTATACTGAAGTGTAATAACTCCTTTGCAGCCAATACTCCTGAGCTTCAGCTTTTTTTAGTTCTGATTAGTCAACATTTCCCAAATCAGCATGCAGCTCCCTCCTCTTTTTTGTGAATACTTCCACTTCTTGACAACCACTTATCTTACATTAAGGTTTTGACACTAGATAATATATTCTCTACTACTTATTCTTAAACCTAAGGAATCTATTTTCTATAATTGATATACTTAAATATAGTGTCAGTTCAGATATAGCAAGACAATTATGGCTGCTAAGTCATTAGTCATTTAAATATACTCTTGGTGTTAAACAAATAATGCTTACAAACCACTAAAGAGATGGTGTTTTGGTTTATAAACAAATCTTTTGAATACACATACTCTCTCATGAAACTGAACATACTTCCAACTATGTCAGCTCAAGTGTGCAATTACTGAAAAAGCTTGATTTGAAGCTTTACTAATATTGCTTGTATAACCTCTTTCATTGGGGGCAGGGAAGGGGAGCAAAGGATATTAGTATGTGCTCAGTCTTTACTAGTTGTATTTCTGTACTCTGCATATTTAAGCAATGCTAGATAAATCCGTCCCTTGCTCCTTCTTGTCTGTTTTTTAAAACTTTGATTACATGTACAATAAAATATTTCTTGATATTCACGTAGTCTATTTGGATGATCCATCTTTTCTTTCATTGTATGAATGAACAACACCCATTCTACACTGTTTGCTTCATACAGCCCACATTCAAATTCTGGGTTGGAGGGATGGCTTGTCAGATGTGCTGCACTGGAGCTGAATGAGCCACAATCAGTAAGCCTAGAGACAAACAGCTGCTGAATGGTCATGTACATTCTATCTTGTGTCCTTGCCAGCTTGTACAGACCTTTACTCTGGTTCATCTCATTCTTCAGATGTATGCAAAGGTTATTACAACACAGTACTAGAGGATCAACCCATTTCCTGGGGTCCCTTGGACCTGCCTGAGGTGTTAATAGAAATTCCAATTTATGTTAGATGGAGAAGTAGTCTCTACTTAAACTTAGATGGTTTAAGTAGAGTCTACAACGTGATAGATACAGAGGACACCAACTACAGACGATCTGGTTATGGTTGTTTCAAGATAGTTCTTCACAGAAGAAGGATGTGGACAAGCAGGGAAGCATCTTTATGTCTCACAGTTGTTCACAGCCTCGAATATGTCACTGGTTGCTTTGTAACACAGTGCCTTAATGTTGGCGTGTATGATGTAGCTCAGTGCTCCCCAGAATATACGAAAGCAAGAGAAGGAATCTGAAAGCGTTTGACAAGCTCTTTCCACCTCTAAAAAGTACTTGAATGGCTTATGTGGAATAATACTGTATAAGATGTCTCATTTTGACTTACCCTGTTCTCTAGCTGCAACAAAAACTTGACCAGAAACAAGCAATCCATTACTGATCTCTAGTCAAGAAAGCTTGTTTGTAGATCTCTGTGGACTGTTGCATAATAGGTTGTAAATAATACATCTGAACTCTAGGTTGGTTGAGTATTAAACTATTTGAGAACGGCAAATGAGGTCTTTGTAGTGAAAATGATAAAATACATGTATTGGTTTTGCAAGTGAGAATGCTAAATACTTTCCACAGTCTTTATGCGATTTGCAACAATATAAGCTTTGGATATGCTGTGTGGCAAGCCTAGCAATGGCATTTTTTGATGGTGTTCACTTTACACAATGGACAGATTGCATAATAAGCTGGGTTTGGGAAGGATGTGATATTTTTTCTTTTAACATTGATCAGATTAATGTCTGTGTACTAGAATGAAGGCTCTGTAAGGCTTTTTAGTTTGAATAGACTTGAAGTCCCAAGTTCTGAATGACTTGGCAACAGTGAAATCCCGCAATCACACTCATATGAAAATGATGAACTTCTGCCAGCTTAGTTTATTTAAATATTATCATTGATCATCAACTACTTTCAATGGGTTGAAACTTGCTTTTTGAAGCTTTACCTGTTCCTTGTACAATTACCCAAAGCAGCAACCCATCTAAGTGATCTCTTAAGTAACTGGAACCAAATGATCCTGCATTTTTTGCCCCTTTGGAGAAAGTAAAGCTGTAGTCTCTAGGTAGCTGTGTGGGCTACTCAGCTATCAATATGCAAAAGCTGATAGTTGAACAAATTCAGAGATGGTGTTAATGGTTTTATAATTTATGCCATTGAAGAAAATATTAACATAATACCAGTAATAAAGTAAACATATGTATTTTCATAATTTAATCAAATAACAAATATATGAAGTCATTAGAACCTTTGCTTTTTGGCACAGAGTTTGGAACTTGATCATACTTGAGGTCCCTTCCAACCCAAGCCATTCTATGATTTTGCTTACCTAGCAGGAGGTTTTTTATCCCTTAGTGTCGCTAGAGTTGCCAGACTGATTGATGTCCAGCATACTTGTGTACTCAGGCTGCAGTAAGATCTCTTACTGATTTTGCTCTATAACTGCACGTGCACAGAGAAGACAGATCAGATTTTTTGATTTACACTTTATATGATTGTACTAACTTGGGTGAGACTGTCTGGCTTGTCTGCAGAATATTTAATATGTTCGTCTTTGAGTTGCTATTTGTCACACAGATACTATGGGTTACCTTACATCTACTCAAATAACTGAATTATTTAGTCCTGTTAATTTTGTTTAGAGAGATCCTGGTGTGCTAAGAATCATATTTTGTGTAAGACATCCAGAGGCTTAGGATCTCTTAGCACTTACCCAGTCCAAAACCGGTTGAATTTATGTAGAAATACAAGTTAATTCTAGAATTTTTCATCTGTGTTTTTAATGCCATTTTTCCCTTCTTACTCTGAAATGCTTTATGGCAAATGTTATGGAGTTGTACTCTTTCCTTTCCTTTACCCTGTTCATAGGGAAAGATACAGAATAGGGTTAAAACTTCTCCTAACTTTGCTTTCATGGCTGCTTTTCAAGTAAAAATAGCTCCACGATCCCCACATATCTATACTGCTCTTTCTTTTCTGAAGCCTGTTCTTCTTATGCTTTTGTCTAGCCTTAAGATCTATGTGTATGTATCTGTCAAAGGACTTTAAAATATTCATGAACTGAAGTGCATCTTCTGATCAGGAGTGGGCACTGTTTGCCAGGGTTCCTTGACATACTGCTGCTAAGCTATACCTATTTTTCTATTCTAGTCACTGTCTTTTGTCTTTTCTCTGTTCTCATTACATTTCTCCTTCTTTCTCTCTTAGTTTGTGGCTGCTTCTCCAGGTTTCTTCTGCAGCAGCATGTATCTGTTGGATTTTGGCTCCTTAAGATGAATGATGTGAGCACTGAAAGCATGACCAAACTGCTTGCCTGAGCCTTCTGATCTGTAAGAGAGAGCTGGTCTTGCAGTGGCTGAATTAAGGCAGCAGATGTGAAAGGTGAGCGTCTTTAGGAATTGACCTGTTACCTTATCCTCATTTATAAGATCCCAACTCATTTGGCACTCACAGCAATGCAGTCATTTATCATTGCTCTTCTGTTTGCAACAGCTCTTGCAGGTTGGAAAAAGTATTGTAAAAAATATTACCTCTCATACCTCTGACAGTGTGGTGTCTGTCCCAGCTGTCTGGGACACTTTGTTTTTCAGTGCTGATGATCAGTAGGGAAGAACTGAGGTCCATAGGATGATCCATAGTACTTACTGGGTTTGGAGAATGTCAGGATGTTTTCTGTAAGGACAGAGAAATGAATGTTGGGATGTTTTCTGTTAAGGGTAGAAGAAATATTGCACATCTGATTGGTATTTGTGGGATGTTCAGTTTAAAACTTAATCTCTTAAACGTAATCTAAAATAAGGAAACGCAGCTGTTAAACTGTGTTCATTGTGGCCCTTTTGTGGAAGAGAAATGCTGGGGATATAAATATGCTTATAGGCAGTGAAGGATGTTTTAATCTTACTGCTTCTCCAGAACAGTGGTTCTCTTGTTTTGCTATGCGAGAATATCAGCTGAGCACTGCTGTTGTAGAGCATGGTGCGGCTGTACCTACATTTTACAATTGGAGTGGAAAGAGAAAAACATGAGAGAAACTGAAGGGAGTTGGAAAGGGCAAAAAATCAAATAGCAGCATGGCTAGAGCATGCAAAGGCATTCAAACCTTCCAGTTAAAGGGATGTAAGGAAGGAGACTGTAAACAGTATAACTCAACTGAATGCAACAGGGCTACAAAAACACTTTTTCTTCATAGCAGTAGAATTCTGTATAGAGCTTTATTAATGCCTGCCTACCTTACGGCCTGCTCTCAGTTTTACACATCTGGGAAATGGACTAAAATACTACTTGGTACTCTGTAAGTTCTTGTGTACCCCTATAACTTCACTGCAGGCTGTAACAAGTTGAGACTGCTATTTTTAACACTTTACTAGTACCTTAAACTCCTTAAATGGCAGAACTACATACTGAACATATTATTTCTACTGATAAGGTGCCAAAATCTATGGCACAGATAAATGATTCTATATGTTCTTTAAGGATATTAGTGCTTTTTCTGATGTTAAATTGTGGAAAATGCAGATCTTGTGAGCAAATGAGGAAAAGGGCACATATGAAAAGTAGGAGAGAATTTTCTGGAAAAGTACAAACCCCTGCTTAGAAACACAAGGAAGTGTTAAATTGCTTCTTTATTGATCCAAAGTGCAATTAAAAGCTGCCTCCTGCAGCTGAATTTAGATTGGGCTTTTAAATTGTTTCTTTCCTCTATGGATCTAGTATCAAGTGGAAAAAACCTACACAGCGGGACTCCTGAAAAGTCACCACGGAGCGTTCATCAGTCTGAACCTCTTGGTTGACAAAGTGCTGCTTTACCTGAAGTAGTTTGTGGCTCTGTTTGCCTGCCAGAAGCTCAGTTTAGGTGTTGAAGAATTGAGGCTGTGGAGTGCGGTGGCTAGAATCATGTCAAAGGTTAGTGTTCTGCTTCACTGGCTGTGGTACTCCATGTCAGCAAAAAGGCTTCTCCCTGCCATGAAATGGTGTTTTGTTTTCAGGACTTTTGCAGGATTTTAGGAGGAAATTAGAAGTTGTATATTGTTCCCTTCCTAATACAAAGCGTGCTGTAGGTCCAGGACTTCATCAGTTCAGAACATCCGACTTTTTTAGCAGTTACTTATTTTCAAATAAATAACATTGAAACTCACCAAAAGTTACACTTGGGAGCTAGAAAATGCCTCATCAGCAGTTCTCCGGGCACAAGCCTCGTTGTAGCCACTGTAACCTGATCTGAAGATTTTCTGCTTCTGAATGTGATAGGCTGCTCGAAGAGTGGAATGCGGGCTAGGAGAATGCAACACCCAGCGGCAATCAAAAAAACAGCACTGTCTGCCTTCCTTAAAAGCCTCGTCAAAGGGCCTTAAGAAAGGAACATGAGCATTTTTTTCCAGGCAGACAGAAGCTGAAAGAGAAAAGCCTCAGAGTCTTTTGCAGCCTATTTTGAGTTAGAGGAATACATTTGCATTTCTTTGCACGCTTTTATGTTCAAATGAATTCACTGGGCCTAAGGGAAGAACCCTGAGGAGTCTGCGGTATGCATTTGTTTGGCTTGTGGTCACTCCACCGGTGCAGCTGACACAGCCCTGTGCCTCAGCTGCTTCCCCCACTTCCACTGCTGTGCAGCACTGATCGTCGTCAGTAGTTGCTACTTTGGAAGTTTGAGCTATCTTTCTTATCAAAACATTACACAAGCACACTGTGCTAGTGGTGGGGAAGCAAGAGGGAGGGGAAGAATTACGACTCTCTCTTCCAGTTGGTCATTAAGTAGACACTAGGCTTTCTGCTCTGGAAAGCATCTAATTTAGGCAAGATCCTAATATGCAGCCTTATTTCTGTAGGGTAGCAAAATTCATCTCTTTGCTAACCTGTAAAATTGGCGTTAACACGTTGAAACTGACCACTACAGTAACACATCCTGTAAGCATGATGTGTTGTTGCAGCTTTTTTCTGATGTACTTGCAAAACCACAAAAGCAGCGGGTTAGATTTCTTGAGTTCATAGGCCTGTTTAGGATAGGTCTTTGCATAGGAAGGTAAGATTATTGGCAAAACGCTAAGCAAAAAAAAAAAAAAAAATTACTGTCCATCACTGGATTAAACAACATAACTAGGTGAGAGGTAGGCTGCAGAAGAGAGTTGGTTTTTTAAACTTTTTTTTTTGGGGGGGTGGGGGGTGGGGGGGGAGGGATGAGCAGGGAAGAAATGTTCAACCCTTAATTTCTAATTCATTTTGGAGATGAAAGTGTTGATACTTGCAGATCCAGCACAACTGCACTGTGGTATTATATTCTTGCATGTTAGGTAAAGCCAACTGCAAGTGCATGTTCCTGGCATAGCAGCTGGTTTTTGGAGATTTAGGAATTCTACAGTGGTGCCTATAGACATTCTCGATCAGCAGCACTGAGGAACATCTGGCTTCTGACTGCAGAGCTCTCTGCTGTTCTGCACATGCCAAAGCAGGGAGGGCTGGTGGCTTAATGGGAAGAAGCATGATTCTGTGGTTGTGGGGAACCTAAATGTTGACCTCCTAGGGAAGGCACTATGCCTGCCTGTCAGCATGGCAGTTTCTGTAGCCTACTGACTCATCCCAGCTACCTTCAGAGACTCTAGGAACAGGTTTTGGTCTACTTTGTCAGATGCTGATAATAACAAGTGTTTATTTGGCAGGCCCACTGATGGCAGGAGAGTGCCCCAGCAAAATCAGTGTGTCTGGTGCTGTGTGGCACCACGGCTGTGGTGTGAAAGGAGAGCATTTTCATGTGGTCTGTTGATATAGAGCTGAGTTATAGGCCCAGAGTGTGTTCTCACAAAGTTAGAGAGGCCAGAGGCAAGCAAATGAAACACTGGTGAGGTCTGCAGAGAGCTGGGACTCGTGCTTCTTGTGTTGTGCACTACAGAAACAAAACCAGAGCACTCATCAGCCTGCAGCAACTGAGGGCAGTGCTCACCCCTATATATAAAGAGAAACAAGAACTGAACAAACAGAAACAGAGGTTTTAATGAATGTTTCCAGGTCAGATCATAGGTTACAGGGGGCAGGGGTCATGCATGCTGAGGGAAGTATGGAAACCACAACTCTACATGAGCATAAGGACCACATCCCTGCATATCCCAGTGTGTATTCTTTACAGTTAAGAGGATACAGTTGAATGAGAGATTTAGGCATAGGCTGACACATAGGTGCATGCCTAGAAACTTGTCACAGTGATAATGTTTTCTCTCTGTAAAATCTTATTTTGTTGTTTTTTGGCATCCCCTCCTAGCTCAGCCTGTGTTAGTTATAAGGCTTCATTCTTCCTGCATTTCTCTTTAAACAGCATCAATTCTTCCATTTTTGCAGGGAGAAAACTAGGAATGTTTCTGACACTTAGGCAGCCTCCCTTCTCCCTCTGTTCTTGCAAATATTTCCAACCATGAACAGTCTTCACCCCATTGTTGTCTCCACTGTGGAGTCACAATTGCTTTTGTCCAAGGGATGTTCCCCCTTTGCTGAAGCCAGAGGCTTAGAAAGGGATTCCCCAGTGGCAGCCATTGGAATCCTTCAGATTTCTCTATTTTGCTGATGACTTAACAGGTCCAGCACTGTGTGCAGGAGAGGGCATGGCTCTCCCTGTATTGCTGAGAACTGTATCCCGAATCCAGAGCTGTGTGTGCAGCTAGATGCACACTATGCTTGGGGAAACATCTCTCCTGACTGCATATGTGGGAGTTCAACACCCTAACTTCCCATTTTCTGTCGTTGTGGTATCTTGTCCATGGATCAGTCTCTGAGTAAGAGCTTCAGCAGCCTCAGGCCCGGATTTAGAGCTTCTGATGGAACGCTGAGTCTGTGGAAGTTGCATATTCTTTTGGCATCTGCTATTTATCAGCAAATCCCTGCCAGAGGTTACAGGGCTTTGCTGCTCAGCTGGCAGAGCTGTTCGCATCCCGCTCTCTCATCCAGCTCAGGCTCGAAGCGCGGCGTAGCAAAGCCCAGACATGTAAGGTACTCAAACAGGAGCTAGGCACGCTCCGGTCCCCGCATCGCAGCGCTGGAGGCCGTGCCCGACAGCTGCCTTCTGCGGGCCGCACCCCGGCCCGGCCGGGCAGAACCGTCCCGTCCGCGGGCTCCCCGCCGGGCTCGGCGCCCGGGGCGGCGGCAGGTGCGGGAGGAGTTTCCTTTCGGGGCATTGTGGGAAGGCGCGATGCGGCCGGGGCCTCACCTGGCGCGCCGCGGGCAGGCAGGGCGGGAGGCAGCCGGCAGCCAGCCGGGCCGGGCCGGCTTCAGCCCGCCGCCGCGGCACCATGGTAAGTGCACGGCCTGCCCGCCTCCGCGCGCTGCTGCGGCACGGGGAGGTCGGGAAGGTCGGCGTCCGGCTGCGCCGTCCCGGAGCGCTGGGCAGCGGGCAGGGAGCGGAGCGCAGACCTCGGTCTCGGAGCAAAAGCAATTGGGGTTGTGAGTGAGTATCCCTGCGGGAATGAATGGCCCCAGGTGCCTTTAAGCGGAGGTAACGTGTGTTTGTTAGCAGGTAGGTGGAGGGCTGTCCCAGCTCTTCCGAGGAGCGGGAATGCAGCTTCCAGGAGAGCCTGGGCAAGGACTGCACCTGTGCTGGGACGCGAGCGTTGCGTTTCTCCTTCTGTTTCCTCCCTTCTGCCGGCGGGGTGAGCCTGGGTCACACGCACGGCCTTTCGTAGCCAAGCAGGAAAATGGGGCTGCTCCGCAGAGACCTGATTAAGTCTACCAGTAACACGAGGAGCTGAGGCTCGAGTCAGCTCGGTGCCTGCAGGAATGTCGGGTTTGGTTTCACGTGGGTCCTGGTGGAGCCCGAGCAGCGGCTTTCCGGGGCAGCACGTGTGGAAGGGCCCTTTCCCTGGGTTGGCTGCATCCGCTGTAGGAGCTGACTGAGCCGTGGTGCTGTCGTGTGCCAAGCGTGGCTGAAGTTGTTTCGTCAGGCTCAGAAATGATCACGGTGCCAGTGCGTGCAGTTAGGTGAGCCCTGGTTTGGTGGGCTCTGAGATGAACTACAGCCACTCAGGTAGGGGGCAATTCGCAGCAAAGCGACGAGGTGTAACATGTCTGTTTAACAGGGAGCACATGAGCCTGGTTCTGCTCCTTGCTGCGTGCCGGCAGCCATGGCATTGCGGCATGGTCAGGTAGTGGTGGCTGCTCGGGGTGGGCAGCCTTTGGGTTATGGGCATCCTGCTAGGGCAGCCCCTGGGGCGTTCAGGCTGCTCGCAGAGGCTCCGGTGGTTGTTTGCTGGGATCGGGAGAGGTTGCTTGGTTATTATTCTCTTTTGTTAAGCACAGTGGCCAGCATCCCTGGATTACATCCCTGGAATAATGGCTGGACTTTCCCCAAGAAGACTGTGGGCTGTCGAGCAATAAGATGGTCAGCAATGCCATGCAATTGAGAAACCATCTCGCAGTGATTATCAGAGCTGGGGCAGGTTCTGCGATCATGCCCAGAGCTCCTGTTGTGCACAGTTTTCCTGTTGTGTGCATCTGTGCTCTCAGTGACGGCAGTGCAGCTGCACCGAGTCGCAGCACTTTCATCACGGGCTGAATTTTGACGTGTGGCTCTATCCTCAGAAGTGGAGCTGAATTGTTTTATTTCCAATGGTTTAGCAGAATGCACCCCCTCGTGTGTTAGTCTAATTTTGTGTCTTCGGAAAGATGTGCCTGCCGTTCAGATTTGCATGTAAAATCTGTGCAGTAATGAGTTTACAGATGGCAATGCAGTCTCCATACCTCAAGTCCCAGTATACATACATAGATATATGCAACCTTTCCAGTTACCTCTTGACACAGCTCTCCATATCCATTTCCTGATGTAACGCTTATGTAAATAACCGGAGTTCATACTGTGCCCTTGAAGGTCAGTAAATATGGGAGGTGATTTCGGGGAAGCTGATCTCAGATCTCTCCGTGGTGCGTGCACTAAACAAATGCTAGTTCTCAAAGCACTCACGATGGTCCCAAGGGAGTGGTGCTCACAATGGTGCTACTTATTAGCAGGATTGTCTGCTGTTTGATGACTATAATTTAGTAAAGTGAGCGTGTATTCTTATTCCTTTGCTGAGCTCATAGTGCAAACACTTGCTGGCATTGTTACACCAAGCAGTGCTGTCAGCCTTACCCTGTTCTCCTGTTGTAGATCCAGTGCCCATGAAAGGGTGCTTTTGTCGAAGTACTCGTGCTTAAAATTTCTCTGCCTGTCCTCCAGAAAGGGTCGTTGTGCTGGGTTGCTGTCAAGAATTAAGGATTATTGGGTTACAGACTAAGAATAAACCTTATTCGGGCTGACAACTGAAGAACTTTCAGCAGGTCATTTAAAAGCTCTCCTTAGATCCGTTTCTCCTGTTTAGCGTGAGGGGGTTGTGCTTGCCACCAGTGTTAAATGCTAGGAGATTGGAATGGAAGGTCGTCCTGAAAATGGGACCGTGTCTCAGCAGGAGCGTTGTTGCCATTGTTTGCTCTGCTGCAAATTTCCAGGCTGGTTTCAGGGGAGCCCTTTAGACAAGCTTCATGTCCTGCTGAGAATGGCTGTGTTACTGCCCAGCTGCTACCTTGTGACTGCAGAACAAAGGATTTTTAGAAAAAAAGACTGCATTCTGTTCTCTGACAGGGTATGGGTGCAGCAGAGAAACATGGCCAGAAGGGTTGCTGTCTCAACAGATCAGAAAGTGAAAGCCAGGAATGGACAGAGAAATTATTTCTTTCCCCAGGGACACGTGTTGCTGCAGTCTTTCATGCCTGTGAGTGTTGCAACACCACAATCCCACAGCCACCTCGCCATTATCAGTATTATCAAGTTTTCTATTTGCACAATTCTGAGTACAGAACTGGTGCCTGCAGAGTAAAATGTCCTGCTTCCCTCCTGCCTCTGCTGCTCATCAGTACAATGTGAAGCATCAGTACCTGTTGGCATGACCTGAAGCCCTGGAGAAAGATCAAAAGAAGCCCCTGTTGAGCAGAAGGCTCTGAAGACATACTTTGTGTGCTTGGGAAGGAGCTGGCAGGCGGTGTTTCCATGTAGCGAGGCATGTGATACTCATCACGGATCTAGAGGCTTGGCTGGAAATGTTGGTTGAGGTGAGTGCAGGTGGTGACACCTGCCTGGTGTTTGTAAATCTTGGCTTTTCTGAATAGTGACTTTCCCAACATTCTCAGTGCCCTTAACTGCTAAAATAAACACAGGCCTGTAAAAGATATTTTTAGTGTTGTGCAGAACTTACTGTCAATGATTTGAAGAAGAACGTGCTCTAAACCTTGCATGTTTTTCCCCCCCTCAGTGACACAGCTGTGTATCAGCCTAGCAGAGGCGATGAATCTCGCCTCTAGGAATTTAACTTGGAAGGATGTGAAGGGCAGCAGATAAAAATAGATGGGAAAAGAAGAGAAAACTACAAATAAATGAATCTTGTTGTTGGAGGCAGTGTTATACATCATGGTGTGGGGGGGAGTACGTGTCATGTTTGTCATGTAGAGAACAATATGTATGGAAGTGGGTAATAGTAATGGAGTAGCATTCGCTAGAGAAGATCCTGATAGATGGAGACTTTTCAGCTTGGAAGTAGGTACTATAGGGGAAAGAACAGGAATGTGTGAAATCATAAATGCTGTAAAGAATGCCTCCTAACAGTTGCAATTTGGAAATTTTTAGACATTAAATGTAAAGAAAAGGGAATATTTTTTTTCATGGTGAGACTTTAATCCACTGTACAGTGGGTGTGCTGGTAGTCAAGCCATGCAGTTTGTAGAAGATGGGTCCACAGGTGGGTTGTCTGGATCCAGTTTCTGGCCCTAAACATGAAACCCTGTGTTTCCTGGAGAATGAAGGGTACCAGAAGAATGATTTTATGCATGCTCTGCTTCTTATAGCCTGCTGTCCTGGGAAACGCGCAGATCAGAGCAGGGCTTGAGGGGAATCCATGATTTGATATTCAGTTACCACTTTATTATTTAGCTGGACTTGTGAATACAATTCTGTGAGATTTACTTGGAAAAAATGTTTATTAGGATTAGATTCTTCTCAGGAAATCTGTAATCTCTGGCTGTTGATGTGATTCTCTTTAGTTTTGGATAATCTCTCTCATGTACTTGCTCGTTACAGAGTATCGCTGTTCTGGACTCACTGGCTAAGCAGGAATTGTGATTCATCCTTTACAGTCTCTGGGTAGTACGCTTAGTGCATGGACCATGTGAAAATGTTTGTGCCTTTGCAGCTTTTCTGTATCTTTCCTCTAATTACTAAAGAATCTTGTGCTTTACAAACCATGCTGTAGACCTTCTGAAGGCCTTAGTTGTATGCCAGAGGGCAAAATGATGGAGGCACAGAGGAAACCAGTGGGCCAGAGAGGGCGGATAGAGCAGCTCTTGCTGCAATGCTTAGAGGATTTATGTTTCAGCATTTGGCATGTATATCAGGCATTTATGCAAGCCAGTTGTATTCTTTCCAATGATGCCTAAATTAAAATGATACTGCTGCTGTAAAAATAATTCTTTCTATATCACCCATGCATATCTACTAATTAAACTTTCTTCCCATTTGTTTCCCTGCTGCCCTATTCCAGCAGGCTGTCATCTGCCTTTGCTTGGCTGCTTTGAGTGGAGCTCTTTTGAGCGGCCAGCCTTGGGCCTTATTCTATTTGCAGACATTGCAGTATTTGTGCAGTTGTGCACAAATGGTGTTTCATTTGCAAGTAGGAATGTAAGTATGTGGAGTCTGTGGGCTAGAACTGGGAACTAAAATTTACATTTGCATGTTTGAAGGCAAGAATGATGTGTCTTTCTGGCCAGACGCGTATTCCTGGTCTAATGTGTCCTGGATTTCTGCTTCTCAATATGACAGATGTAACAACAGGTACTCTGCAGCAGTCTTTTTTCTTCCCTGACTTACTGGGTTTGTGTAAGATGTCTGTCTGCTATTTTCATTCCAGGCCTGAGAAGAAAAAAGAGGGCATTAAAAGACTGCAGCATCCAGTAAATGTGGTTGCCTTGCTGTTTGCAGGTAGATTTGCTCAGAAGCCTGCAGTTTCTGTTCACCAGCGCAGGGATTCCTGCATGGTCATCACCTTCTGCTTTGTCCCCTGAGGCAGGCAATAGACATGAGGCACAAGGAAATAAGAAATGGAATATTTTTGTTTGTTGGTAAGCTTCTGCATTTTCATGTTGTGCCTTACGTCTTGCATCATGTGTTCAGAGAGTGGTTGTCTGCTTGGAGCTCTAGAAATGCCATGGGAATTGTTGCATGACCTACAATGAAATACTCAGACCTGACAGCTCCCATGCTGAGGAGCTGGAAAGTCTCATGGAAGATTAAAGCGGAAGATGGAGCATGTCTCTACTGAAAATGCCTCAGTGGAGTGTTTCAGTGTTTCCAGAAAATTACTTCCATACTCTTTCAAAGTTATCCACAAACACCATCCAAACTCACATCTGTCTTCGTTGCCTCTGAGCTCCGGTTCCCAGTGAGTCTCTGTTGAGACAAATGGAAGGCAGAGGGGTAGGTGTGGGGCTGCTGCAAGGCCCTTGGTGCTGTGTCCCCACCAGGCACTGCTGTCCCTGGGCACCAGTGCTGTTCCTCACTGGCTGGCATGCTGGGGAACACCCTCCACCTGCTATGTGCCCTGCTCTAGGGCAGAGCCTTCCTCCTTTACTCCTGAGAGGTCAGAGGCAAGGGAAGAGCACTACAGTATGCGCAGCAGGGCTCTGCAAATATCTGATAAGACAGAGTGGAAATGGGAGTAACAGAGGCCGCACCTTTTGTCAGAGTCCAGTGGGTTAGATTTTAGCTCTGTTTCTTTGCCAGGTGTTTGAGAACCAGACTGGGATTTTTTTTTCTTCATTTACTTTTTGTGACTGTAAAACTCACTGGGGCTGAGATAAATCACCAGCTTCAACTTCTTGTAATGAAAGGAATAATGAAAGCAAACCACGGCCAGCCTTGGCACTGCCCTGCTTTCTGCCGAGTCAGGTCACTGGGGCAGTGCTGCAGGTGAGGCCTCCTGCCTCATCTCCTCCTCAGAGCAGCTCACCTTCACCCACGTTTTCTTGACCAGCAGCGTGGCTGCAGTTTGTAATTGCTCTAACCATCGTGTCAGCTAGTTCTATTGTTTTGGGGGCAAGTACAAGCACTCCAGTGCACCAGAATGAGATACTGCTTTGAACACTACTTTCCCATCCTTGGTTAGGGCCAGAAGTGGGTTTGGCTCAGAGCTTGAGCTCAGCTACACTGTCTCAATTATAGTTTATTTAATTGTAGTGAGGCTATCAGGGAGGAGGTTGGCTGGATCAGTACAACATGAGTGCCTATCCTTTCAGTGCTAGCATGCTGGTCAGTTGAAACTCTTCAGTAATAAAATAGGGTTGACTTCTTCATCTTGAAAAGAATAAAATCAGTGTGTAAATATGGTCACGTGTGCCTGTAATGATCTGGCACAGGTTTTATTGCATGGACTTTGGATGCATTGTTTAGAGGAAATTGTGCAGAAATGCTCCTAATGAAGATTAAGCTGGAAGGAGTTCTGTTCCAGTTGGGCAACAATACATTGCTGCTTTCTCACTTATTTTCCTTTTCCTACTTGCTTACATCAGAGAGACTCTGTATTTTAAATGTTAAAGCTAAGATTGTACAGTATTTAATATAAAAGGATTGGCTTTTGTGATACTGTGAATAAAAGTTGTAGTAGCAGTAACAAGGATTCCATTATGCTGCATTTCATTTCCTTGCATTCCACTGCATGGCTTTTGTCTTAGGCTTAGGGTTGCATTGTATTCTTCTGCATTTCATTGGATTGCATTTAGCTTCATTTCACTGGATTGCGCTTCTTTTTATTGCATTTCATTCTGTTGTTTACTAATTACAATGCACAAAGGAAACTGGTATCTTTACTAAAGTCGCTTTTTTCGTATTTTGCACCTTAGCTCTAAAAGTCCTTTTGACCTCAGTGTATATGTATTAAAGACCAGTGACGAGTTGAGGAGTTTGTGCAGCAGGAGTTTGTTAGTGTGTTAGGTGATTAGGTGTCCGTTCAGTCCATCTTTCTTGTCATACCTTAACAACCTGACTTTCTAAACAGTGTGTGTGCTCACAGTTAGCTATACGTTTTTCATGGACATTCATCCTTTATTAAAATAAACCTTTTAATGTCAGTAGTTTGTTTTGTTTTTTAATTTCCAGATGCTTTGCAAAAACCCGCACTAACAAATGCAAGTTCTGGATGCCTATCTATGTTGAGAAGGAAATTTTCATATCAGAGGTAGGACTGAAAAATCGTAGAAGTTGTGCAGAGGATGAACCCAGCTAGACAAAAGCAATAAAGAAGGATAAAGAAGGATAAAGCAGACTTCAAGGAAATAAGTTAAAAGGGAGCTTTATGACAGAAAGTTGCTTTCTTTCAACCAGGTACAGCCGGTCAGTCTGGCTTTCCCCAGGCTGCTGTTAGTGGTGGTTGTCATATCAGCAGCCAAAGGTGTGGCTTTTTTTCATTCCATTGCCCTTTCTTTTTATGTGGTCTGTGAGCTTCTCTTCATTAGAGTGTCATATATCGCCTCTGCTGGCAACAGCAGCCTTAAACTTACAGGTTTTGAATGGAACTGAAGAGTTTCTGAGTTCTGCCAAGCCATCCATTTTAGGATGGTAATTCCTAATTCACCATTACTAGTTACTCGTTCAGGAGCCTTTCTGTTTGATAAAGGTGACTTTGATTAGGGAGAAGTCCTGCAGAATCTAAATACTGTGCTGCTTGAGTAGCAAAGCTGCCTCACGGAGCAACTCCTTGCCAAAGCAAAGCACCAGCAGAGATGGACCTGCCTCGCTTTGCAGCCTTCCAGTTCCTGCCTTCCCTCCCTGGCTACTTGGGTTCTTCCCACTATGGGACCTGGAGCAGCCAGGTGCAATGGGACAGGTTTTAAACCCATTGGCAAATGCTGTCTGTAAGCTGATTCATGGGAGGAGGAGAAAGCACTGTTAGCATGGGTTCTTCTTGCAGTTGGATGAGTGAGATCCCTGCAGCACAGACCCCTTGAACTCACTTTGCAGGAAGAAACGTGGCATCTCTTAAGTGTTTATAACATTGGGCAGCAAACTGGGAAAGCAACCCTGGGAGTCAAGAAAACCCATGCAGGTGATGACCATGCAGGAATCCCTGCGCTGGTGGACAGAAACTGCAGGCCTCTGAGCAAATCTACCTGCAAACAGCAAGGCAACCATATTTAGTAGATGCTGCAGAAGGCTTTTGAAACCTGCTTTGTCTTTTCACTGTAATGTTTTTCACTGATGTCCTTGTGGATGATTTGCTCTGTATGTAGTACAGCGTAGTCTGCAGTCCTTTAGACAGTCTTACTGAATGCTGCAGTGCATATTTGTGTGTTTTGAAATCTCTGTAAATGCCACAAGTGACTTAAGTTTGCAACCAGCAAGCCAAGTGTGAAGTGTTTGGTTATCCTAGGGTGTAAACCTTCTGTATTTGGTGTTTTTGATGTCTGTTCTATTTACTCTGTAATTATTTTGTGTCAAAAGCCTACTGTCTGATTTTCCAGTAGCCTTGGAACTAAGTGTGTGTTATCCCAACAAGGCTTGTAGATCTCAATAAAACAGAAGGCCTGTAACTTTTTGACCAGCTGTATAACATAGCTACAGCTGACTCAGGGAAGGGAACAGTTCAGGTTTAGAAATCTGGTTTGAATCCTCAATTAAAAAAAAATATATATCTGTTTTCTCCAATCAGAAAACAATGGTCTGCTAATACAGCTTGCATTCTTTTGGCTACTTACAGATATTTAGGGAGCTCATTTGGCACCGTGCAGTAAGTGGTTGGGTCTGATTCTGTAAAACTAGCTAATAAAATTAGTCTCAACTCCCAGACTGAAGGCTGTCTCATCTGGACTCCACGTTTGAAGACAGCTGATGCTCTGGTAGGAACTGCACATATCATCCTGACCTACTCCAGTGCGGACCTCAAAATGCCCTCTGGCATTGCCTGCGTGTCCTGTGGTTGTTAGTCATAGCCAGCACACCCTGCTATTGTCCAAAAGGAAACCGAGCACTCTGCTTTGGGGGTACTTGGTTTGAAACAAACTTTCTGTCTTCGCTGTCCTCTGGATTTTGAACTAAAATCAGTAAAATGTTGCAGGATAATATACCTCTATTTCTAGCTTGGCTGCTGAAAACCAACCCAAAGTTCCTTAATCAACATCCATCTTATTAGTGGCACAATGGAAAAGGAAGCATGTTTTCACAGTCAAAGAGCAAGAAACAGATGAGCTGTTAGATTTGTGTTTACGCAGTACTTGAACATTTCCAGGTGTACTGATGCATCACAATCTTTCCAGTGAGCTGTAATCATCAGGGCAATGAGATTGAAAAATGTGTTGTATCGTGTCAGTGTGGCTGGGCAATTTGATGTTTACACTTAGAGGAATTAAGCCATTCAACCTCTTGAGAATGTAATATTGCTTACCTAGAGAGTTCTCCAGGTTGAATAGAATTTAGAAGTTGGAAAAAGGCGGAAGAGTGAAAAGAGGGGGGAAAAAGTCTGTATTTTTCTTCTAAATGTTTGCAGTTTGGGGTGTGCTGTCTTTCTGCAGACTGTAAAACTAGAAATGGAGTACAGCAGAGGCTATTAGCTATTTGCCTGCTGTAAATACTTCCATAAGAGTGAAATTGATCTTCAGGGTTTGCACTTACATTTTGCATATAAAATAGAGCATGGTATGGGAGACCAATACGTGGGAGTTTTGAAGCTTGTGTATGAATCTTGATGCATTGGTGAGAGTCCGTAGATATTTCCTGTTTGCAAAGAACAGTAGCCCTAACTTTACTCATGAAAGAGCTGGTGAAACATCAGCTGCATCTGTACAAGAAACAGTGTGGTTTTCAAAGTAATTTGAAATGGGGGGCAGCTCACTTTTCTATGGGTAAAGCACAACATGCTGAAGTATGCTAGTCAGGAGAAAATGGCAATAATACCGAGTTCCCTGGCTTATTGATAGTTAGCCTTTTAAAGGCACAGAGTTGCTCTCCTGGAAAGACATGTTCATTAATTACAGGATCTCAGATGTAAGGGCCATTAAGTCCAACGACTGAAACTAGACCTGAATACCTTTTAATTATCTTCCCCTGTTAAAGCACTCTAAGTAGGTATTTCTTCTTGAAGATGTTAGAAACTTGTCTAAAACAGCGTGACCTTGTTATGCTGAACACGCTGTCAGCTTTTGCTAGGGATTCATTGTCTGATGCTGTGCCTTTTCAGTCAAATATGATCATCCTCTCCCATCTGTTTCAACATATTTTGAAATTTGTTTATCAAATAGCTGCTACCTGTGCCTGATTGCTTTTAAATGGACACCTGCAGATTTGCTGCTCTTATCTTAAAACCTATATTTTGCTTTTCAGAATGCACTCCCCTTTTCAAAGGCTCTGGAGTGAATGTGCTGTGCAGCAAGCAAGAGTCTTTCATTCAGCTCGTCTCTGGACAAAGCATATAGACAATAAGCACTGTCCCTTCATCTGCTGCAAAGGGGTAACCCTGACAGCTGGAATATTACCACGTCAAAAAGCAGCTGGCAGTATGGATGGAGAAAAGGAAGAACATGGTGCTTTGATCTTCACTGTAATCAAGCCATGTGTATTGCCAGTAGCATAATTGCTTTATTTAGCAAACACATCTGGAAATTACTGTAGTGCTCAACACAAGGCAGCTAGAAAATCCTTGTAATTCTATCAAGCACATTAGGCTAACGACAGTGAGAGCCACGTTTCTAATAGTAGGTCCTGCCACAGGCAGATATGAATGAAAGTGTCCACCCTTACAATGCTCCCGTATTTGAAGTCTTTCCCAATAGTCAGAACTCTTATCTTCAGATTACCCAACTGCTATGAGAATGGTTATGAACTATGATTTGTATGAAATCTAGCTGCTATTTTTTTTCCTTCTTTTAAGCAGAAACTTCTCTGGTGAAATCCTCTGCTGAGATTTTGCTAGCACGTGGAATTATTTTTTCTTCACAGATATCTGCATCGTAATCTTGACAGTAATTGTAAACTTCAACTTCAGACCTTACTGGATATGTGAAGTAACGGGAGCACAGGCACAGCAATGGAAAAAGCAGGAGGGAGCAGGGCGAGGGTGTAGGCTGCCGCTGCAGGGAGGGCTGGATTTGGGCTAATGGAAATGGGGACGTGGCCAGGGGCCTGCCAGTCCTGGGCTCCCTTCTGCTGAGAGCTTACAGACATTGCAGGTGAGGAAGAGGAGGCTCCTGTGCTTCTTCCTCCTCCCAGTGCCGGCCATGCAGGTCTGGCTGCAGCGTGGTGCAGAGGAGCTGTGCCTATGGCTGGCACAGGCACAGCAGCTCATGTTCTCCCTTGCCACCATCTTGAACCCCGCTGGGTTCTGTTGTTTATCAAGGGGCATCCTGTTGAGAAGAATGTCATCCTAAGATAGATTTCCTGCACTCTTAAAGCCATTTCTGTGATGTGGGTAAATGACTTAACTGTGCTGCCTAAAGGCCTATTGTGGTCAGTTCTTTAATCAGCTTATGGAAGTGTTTGTGTATTTGTGGATTGATACATTTCTCCCAGAGTCTCTCCAGCATTTAAAATGTAGCACTTGTGTATCTCAAAACACTGGTGATACTAAGCGTGCAAAAATCATGGATCAAATCATGTAAAATTCTGACTGGCTTTGAAATTTGAAATTTCAGACCTGTACATGTAGTGCTTTTTGTAGAGTAACATTGTAGGTCGCTCTTGTGTCATCAGACTCCTCTGTGTTTCAAAATCCAGGGATTTCTTTGGTAAAATCTAATTGAGCTCCCTTCCCAAAGTAGCTGGCTTCTTTCTTCTGCTCCTAGTAGCTCCCTGTAGGAACACAGTGATCAGTGAGTGCACTTAGTGCACTACCAGAACCTGGTGATGGGCCATCACTACCAGGCGTTATGTTCTCATCCCGTTCCATGCTCTGTATCTGTGATCTCTCTAGCCCTGCTCTTCATCCCCTTTGCTAACATGTAATCTTGCTGGAGGTAGGGCTGGGCCCTTCTCACTATCATAAGATGGTGATGTAGCAGAATAGAAAGCACGGTGACCAGTCATACATGGTAAAGAAGTGCGGTGGGAGAGGTTATGCAGGGAGGGGAGGTCTGCCAGGGATGGCACAGGAGACAGAGGGGAAGGGGCTCAGCTTCCATGCTCAGCCAGTCCTCAGTCCTCCCCATCAGAGGACAGTCGGAGACCTGTGCTGACCCTGAGGGTCCTGGCAGGCACAGGGATGCCTCCTGCACTGCCTGGGGCTGAGGCCGTGCCCCAGCGTTAACCATGTCACTTTGTTTGCTCTAGATACACTTTATACTGCTGTTCAGTCGACAGGGGAAATTAAGGCTTCAGAAATGGTATACGACACTACCTGAGAAAGAGAAGAAAAAGATCGTTCGAGAAATTGTTCAGATTGTTTTGTCTCGCAATCAAAAAACAAGTAGTTTTGTTGACTGGAAAGACCTCAAGCTTGTTTACAAAAGGTGTGAGTAATTTTATGAGAACATATAATTACTATTCATGTAAATTATGTGCTACAAGTGGGAAAACAAAGGCTCACTTTAGCACTTGGGGCTTGTTGGTTTTTGTTTTAAAGAGTAAAGATGTTGGGAACCTGCCATTGTGAGTCTAATGGCACAATGGCCCTGGATAAATAAGCAGGGTAAATTCTGGGGTAAAAAAACTATTTGCACTATTTGTCAAATAAGACAAATGTAATAACTATTAGAGGCTGAAATACTATGAAGAGGCTTTTGACTTTGCTCCCCCTTGGCATTCTTCAGGGTGGTCTGCTGACTTGTGTTAGTAGGCTTCATCAGACTCTGAGAAAAGGTACAAGAAGAGTTCTGAGGCACTTTCAGCACTTTGTCTAATTTTATTTTTGAAATATTTGTTGGAAAGTGTTAGTTGTCATTTCCTTTTCCAAACAAATCATTGGCCCCCATTTACACAAAGCGAAGCAATAACTGACTTCTAGTTCTTGCAAAGAGGTAAGTAGTAAACAGTAGTCTTCAAAGAGGTTGAAGACACAGCACACCATACTAAGTGACGTCTCCCATTAAGCAAAAATAGCTTTTCTTGCTGTGAAGTGTTGGATGTAAATGTCTGATCAGAGCTGCTCCAGCCACAGCACCAGAGAGTTGAGGTAGAATCTCATCTTGGGTTGATTTAAATAGAAAGTTTTGGTGCAAGTAAAAGATTGATTGGGCTAACTCGTTTTTTTTTTTGTTTTCTGGCCCCAAATGAAATGCAGTCAGTCCTTTGACATCCAGCAGGGTTAGTGAGATGTAATGCCTTCCACTTTCATTTTTTCCCATATTTTTATTTTGTTAATAAACAGCAGTGACACATTCTATAGTTTAATGAACCCCACTTACTGTAGTGCTATTGCAGGAGGTGAGGGAGATCTCTGGAGTGCTACTGACTTGCTGCTCATTTTATTCAGACCAGCGTTGTAGGTATTCTGCTTTGACAAGAGTTGGAATTTGCTTTTCTAACTACATTAATGATTTGTTTAAATTGTCAAATCTTCTTCAGGGTTCTCCAGGACACTGTGAGAATGAAAGAAAATGATTATTTTAGAAACAAGGTAGTCATTAACTATCACCTGTGTAACTTCTAAGAGCAGAGCACTGAGCGTGCAGCTGTTCGCTTTCATGTTTTTGTCTTTATTTTCCTAGATATGCCAGTTTATATTTCTGTTGTGCAATAGAAGACCAGGATAACGAGCTCCTGACGCTAGAGATCGTTCATCGATACGTAGAACTCCTGGACAGATACTTTGGAAATGTAAGTTTCATTCTCCAACATTGTGTTTCTGGCTGGATGATAAACAGACATCAATAACTTCTTTGTTTTGTGTTTTTTTCTACACTAATTGCCCCATACTCTTCCTCAGTCCAGAGGGAAGTTAATAATTAGAGTATTTCATAAAATAGTGCCGAAAATTACACAAGATCAATTTTACATCCTTTCTCCCAAAACAAAGTTAATATTGATACCTTATATGTGTTTCTGGGAATAGAATTTAAGCGGAAAGCTTGAGAAGAAGTGTTTTTAAAAAAATAACAAAACTGGTAGTTTTAATTCTCCCTCCTCGTATCTTCAGTTATAAGAACAGTGAGTGGTTCCATAGTATTGGGTAAGATGAGAAGAATAAAGTGGAGTTGCTTTTTGGTGGTTTTTTCAAAGAAAAGACCTAAAAAAGGATAGAAATTTATATTTGAAAAAGTCTTCAAAAAGTATAAATGACCTGTCTTTTCTATGAATACTTTTAAAATTGTTCCTACTACTTTAATTCTTCTCTTATCTAAATCACTGCGCCTTGACTCACATTTGTACTCTGTCAAAATAAAAAACAAAACAAAACAGTTGGTGACTGTAAGGTCACTGGGACAGGGTGTTTGTCTCCTTCTGTGAATGTGTGTGAGCATATGTAACTCGTATTACATGTTCTGTAAAAGGCCTTTTGTAAGGCTAGTGGGCTAGGGCAGCAGCTTTGTTCTCTGAAACCCCGCATGTAGGTAGTGCATTATACAAAATATAGTAAGTAGAATATCCTTGCTATATGCAGAAGCTGCAATAAAATGCAGTGTCCTTCACCTAGCTACCTGCCACAAGAGTGCATGTATTGAATACTTTTGACTATTAAAAAAATTTTTGGTCCAATAATGCTTAGAATGCTTTTAAAATAATTTAGATGTGGAATATTTTTTCTTCTGCCAGGTGTGTGAGCTGGATATTATCTTTAACTTTGAAAAAGCTTATTTTATTCTTGATGAGTTTATAATTGGTGGAGAAGTACAAGACACTTCAAAGAGGTCTGCGGTGAAAGCCATAGAAGACTCTGACATGTTGCAGGAGGTAAGGCTGAAGAAGATTAAAGGCAAGCACTTCATCTTCCTACATCTTCTTTGTTGGATAGGAGTTTAAAATACAGCTAAATGCTACTGGTACATAACTGGCCCAGTATATCTTAAGTTCAATTTTAATAGTGTAACAATGCAATTAATGTAGCAGTTTGGGAAGCTTTAAGCTTTTCAGCATTCTTGCATTTTAAATGCTATCATTTTTTTGAAGTAGATGATGGTATGCCTAAGTTATTTAATCATATATGTAAGTCATCTAAGATTATATTTCATGTCTAGGTATGTATACGTCAGTACAGAAAAATCCATTCTGTTTCACTAATACATTGGAAACAAATGACCTACAGTTAATGTTTAAAATAGGAAAGAGCATATGCTGGAAAACTCCATTTTTATTCTTAAACACCTGCACAGCTTTTTTACGAGGCATAGATATGTAACACTCATTGAAAACTGCTGCAATTTTCTTCTGTAACATGTACCATTGAGTTAGCAATTGCAGGAGAAATTGAATATGATGTGTTGACTTCATTTTTCTGAGTACTGAAGGGAACAGTACACTGGTAGATTTGGCTAGGGAGTTTCCCAGTTTTTTAAGTTGGGCTGGCACTAGCATATGAAACCAGACAAGCTAGGCACAGTGGCCACCTAGGCATGATGAGTTTAGCCACAGTTGTGTTATGTGTTATTTGAAGGTCAGATTCTGAAAGGCTGTTAATATTTTAAAAGTAGCATGATATCTACATTAATCTGGTTTAATTCCATGCAAAACTACAACTGTCCTCAAGAAAGATGAGGGTTTGGTTCAATGATTTTATACTACTCTACTGCTTGATAACGTGTCAATTGTTTCTTTTTTCTCCAGACGGTGGAAGAGTACATGAACAAACCTGCATTTTAATGTTAAAACTACCTGGAAAGAGAACTGCTGTATGCACCTGCAAAATGCATTTGCTGAAATTGCTTCCCAATGTGCCAGAGAAAAACCAAAACCAATAACTAAAAGGGTTTGTTTGTATAAAAAAGATGAAGGTCAGCTAATGTAGCACAGGGTTCAACAATTCTGTATTTGCGTTACTCTGCGTGCAAGTTTCTCAGAATTGTTTTTACCCTTGCTCTAGTTTCTCTTTTCCTTGCTGGACTGAACACTTGTTTTGTATCACATCTTTTAGCTACGGGTTTTGTCATCATAAAATGTTCATCTACCAGTACATGGAAGAGGTATTTCAACTACTTTTGGTCCACTGCTGACCATATGACTCTACTTTTGTACAAATGTCAATTATTTTGAATGTAATGATTATTCTGCTGTAATAATAAGTTTTTTCTAAAAGATGTATTGTTGTGGGCTCTGATTTAATAAGTCTGTTTTAGAAAGATTAACCCAGCTAGTGTAAAAAGAAACTTATTTCTCTTTGATTCACCCACTTTCTTCTAGTTATGCTATGTTCCTTCTGTCTTGTGCTCCACTCTGCCAGTATGGCAGTTCTCCAGCTGCTGTGCTGCTGTTTGATCCAGAAGACTGTTCTGACTAGAGACTGACTTTTTCCAGGTCTCACAAATCCTTTTTGCCACTGCAGGTGGATGGCCTGTTTCTGTCTTCCTGGATCCCCTGGTCTTGGAGAAAGGCTACAGCTGTTGGAAACATTACAGCTTGACAGCAGGAAATATCCTGAAGAGGAGAAAATAGTTTGGGGGATTTTGGGGTCAAGGATCTCATGTATCTTTTGATTAGGTTTCCCCCAATAACTGTCTTTGTCAAGAGAGTTTTCCATTCCCCAATTCTGACACCTAATATGATGAACTGGCTTTCTAGTCGTTGAACGTGGGCTTTTTTTCTGAAAACTGATCAATTTAATTTACCTTTTATAACTTCATAAGCTCCACAAATGGAAAATGAGTAAAACAGAGAAGAATTGGTTGGGCTGTATGCTCTATTATGTGTTACAACACATTGGAGTTATAAGATGTTGTAAATGTGTATGCAGGGAACCAGGTGGGTAAACTTGCCTATCTGCTGTCAGTGCAGTTTGAACTCTATAAACTGTTTGACCTGGCATCCTTGCAGAGATTAATTTTGTCTTTAACGGACTTCAAAGTTGAGATAAATTCTCTTTATCTTGTCCCATTACTTGTAGTTACTTATTTTTTTTCTGTCAAGTCATGAGATTGCCTTACACAAAACTCGGGTAAGTTATCAGACAAATATGCCTGAATGATCCAAGCATTGATTTGCATTACTCTTCATCATTTATTTTCTTGGATTTCTAGAATCTACAGTCAGTATTTTCCTTCAGGGATTTTTCTAATCTTTAAATGTGCATGGTTATTGCATGGTTATTCAGTTTTTTTTCATTGTACCTTCCTTCCCAGTCTGTTTGTATCTTCCTAGGGAGTTTTTTTTTCCTTTTTATTGGTGAGTGGGAGCACTTTGACACAAAATAGTAGCTTTGCAAGTTGTCAGCTCACTTTTCTTCCTGTCTTGTCTCTTAGTGAAACTGTAGTAAGTTGGTTCATAGCATCATGCTGCGCTTTTTATAATTACTTTATCCATCTGTTTTCTCTGTGTTGATGTCAAAGACACACTTTCAGTTTTGAAAAAGTAGTGAAATTGCTGAAGGGCTTTTAATAGCTCTGAAGATGCATATTTTTTAATAGTAAATTAATGAAATTGTAGGAGTTGTGTATTGTTTCCTTCCGATTTAAATTGAAGTTTAGAGTGTTTAATTGATTAAGAAACCACTTATTGTGGTTTCTTATGTGCTCTTTCCAAATCTAGCTCTTTACTTTTATAAGTGTCTTCTGTTCAATGAAATCATTGGTAGTTTCATTTCCCTTCACTCTTTTCTTGAGCCAAACTGTTATTCTTACTCTTACAACTGTTAAATTTATTGAGTTTTCAAGTGTATCAAAATAGAAGTTCAAAAAGACTTGCTGGTGTAAATAAGAATATCTTAAATGTGTCTGTCCAGTCATTTTAAAAAGAACAGTAGGATTTCTTTCTCTTTTAACATGAACACAAAGCTTATATTCATGTTTTTTACAGCCTCCACTGAGAAAGGGGGTCACTCACGTAAGCGATGTTACTGGAGCATTCAGATCAACCCAACTCTCACTTAGTATGTTGCTTCTTCAGAGAGAAAAGGCCCAGATGAAGCTCAGTTATTGTCAGATTGCCTGTATATCAGTGTCAATACATCTGTGCCTCTGTCTTCATGGAAGTTTGTTGCCATCCATAGGACTGTGCAATGACTACTGCACTCTGGAGTACAGTTCATCAGAAGCTTCACATTTCTCTTGATATTTCACTTGATTTTTCGTAATGCAGGCCGTTGTGTATGTTCTCAAATCTCTTTCAAGTGTTGCCACCCATTTCATCTGTTTGCTACTGCTGTTTCCCTTTTCAATCTGACTTTCCTGGGACATGCTCAAAAGCTTTCTGAGCTTATTACTTAGTGAAATGATTATTTAAAATAAAAAAAAAAGCAACAGAAAATGGATTTCTTAAGTCTTCCCAATTTCACTAACATCTTTTGCAGTTATCTAAACTCTTATCTTGCTGACAAGTTTCAAGCACGTCCTACTCTGCAAAATAGCATTTACTAAAATAACCTTGAATCATGGTCATGTTAGCCTAGATACCCGTTCTTGCTTTTGCCAGCTCCATTTCACAAAAAGCTTTTTCATTTTCTTGTTAACATCTCTGCCTGGAGGATCCTTACTGTGATCTTACCACTTACCAGTTGTGACAGGACTGGTTCTCGGTCATGCGACTAATTGCAACTCATGAGTTGTGACATCTTTGAACGTATCCTGACAATTGAAGAGAGAGACGCACGTTAGACTGAGATAAAAATAAGTGCAATAGTGGCAGAAGGAATATTACAAAGTATGACAAATCATCATGAGATAGGAGCAGGAGTGTCAGGATCTTACAGGATTCATGAGTTCTTAGCATTTCTGTTACTTTTTTCATTGTACATTTCTAATTGCTGTGGCTTATTGAAAGGTGTCAGCTCTCAAAAATAACTCAAGGGCAACTGGCGTTTGGGTTTCTCGCTTATCAGCCTTTGTTTAACAAAAAGCCATTGAAAGTGAATCTTCAAAAACCTTTCTTTTCCTCCTCCTACAAAAAGAAAAACTTTGTTTTCAGAAACCTGTAGGAAACTTATTTTGAAGTTTAGATACAATTCTGTGTCTATATTTATGTTGGCAGAATAATGCTGTGTTTGTGAAAGGAGTCTTTCGTTTATTTCACATTCCTTCCAATAGATTACACATTTGTTTGCTGTTTTTATCCTCTGCTTAACACTGTGCTGCACTGGAGTAATACAGCATGCAGTAATGGTACTTTAGGGGTCAGGAGGGGTTTACAAGGAAGGATTAGAGGAGTTTAACAGTGTGAGTGAGGCTTTCAAAGATACCTAGAGACACTAAATCAACAGTCCCATCAAAATAACAAGACTTGATGCATATCCTAAAGAGAGAAAACTCCTACCTGTACTTGTTAATGATGTTCTACTCCACTAAAAATGTGTTTGATATGCTTTTGTTAGCACAGCCTCTGTGTGAGAGGGAAATGTTGTTTTCACAGTGTGTAAAATGTCTACAAGCAGAGGTCTCAATTGTGCAGACAGTCACTGGTGGGGTTTTCATTAACGTTATGAGCAGGGACTCTGCATCATCATTTTACATAAAGATATTTTTTTTTGTTTTAAATAGCTGCCAAGATCTGGTGAGCTCAGAGCAGGTAAGAGCATCTTTTTGGAGAATGTGACGACATTCCTACAGAATTCAATGAAGGGCATGTTCCTTTGCAAGGTCGTAGTAGGAATAAAATACAGTTGACTCAGGATATCTATTAGGATTATTCAGGATGTTTTTTCATGAAGTTAGCAGGTCTAGGTTGAGGTGTAGCAGTGAAAGCTTAGCGTTTAGAGCAGGAACAAAGGGCTGTGCTGCAGGATACTTAATGTTTGCTGTCATGGAAACCTGTTGCCTTGGAACATGACTAATGAGACCCAGGTTAAAGGAAAGGAAGAAGCTATTCTTGAAATTACTCTCCAGCAAACCCTCATGAAGACCAGCAGTATATATTACCAAAACCTACAGTTATTTCAGGTTCAGTTGGCTGATTCATTTAACCTTGTCCTTTTATTTACTTAGCAGCTCTAGTAACAAAGAGTTTTAATAAAAAGACTGCTATGAAATACTTTAAAGCTCATCTCTAGACCTTCTAGAAATAACTAGCTTCTTATTTATGTAATTCTTTCCTAGCGTGATACAGTATTTGTCCAAATTCTATGGCAGGGTCGTGTTGAAAACAAACTGGCAGATGTGAGATGCTGCAGCATGCTGGGAATTCCTACCCAGCAGTTTAGATGAGCTGAGGGAGTTTGGCTTTGGTTGTAGTCGTTCATTTTAAAGAATAGCTCAGATATATGAGCGAGGGTACATATTCTGTGTACGTATTCCTACAGAAAAGGCTGGAGGGGTTCCTTAAAGTTTACTTCCCCTTTCTGTCACCTCCTTTTTCAAGTTCTGCTGAGAATTCTCTTCCAGAGCTCCTTGCTCCAAAACCAGTGTGTATCATTACACAGCAGATTCTGTAACAGAGAGCAGAAATACAGAAGTCTTCTGGGAGCTGACGTTTTTCCTCCTGCAAAGGTGAATTTTGTATGTCTGATTATGAGACCTAATTGTGCAAAACAATGCAGGGTTTGGAATCCCTAGGCACACAGAGTGACAAATCTGTTATGGTTCGTCACGGTTCTCAGCTGCTCTCTGGACCAGGATCTTGCATGAGTAAATGGCCAGCAGCTGTGTGAGCCTCACAGCCTTGCAGAGATCATGCTTCAGGGTCCTCTGGAAGCTGACGGTGAGAAGCCAGCTGTAGCTGAGCAGAGCTGATAACGGCAAATCAGAGCAGAACATCTTTAAAGAAGTTTCAGGTGAAATGATACGTTCTTTCTTTATTTCTTAGTGGACTTGGGATATGCTTGGGGTGAGCTGGAGAACTGTATTGAAAGAACAATCTGACAAGGTGGCAAGAAAGGAATATTCTACAAAAAACAACAAAATGGGACTTGGCTGGGTTTGCAAGGTGGCAGCTGCATTTGGGGTAAAAGAGGATTTTTTTCTGGTGTGTATTGTCAGTGATAAGGTGGTCCAAGTCCTTAAAAAATAGCTTGGGTGATTGGTTTCTGTTTGGCAGGATTAACACAAATTGGTAATGTTCTGCAGGCAAAAGAGGGAATGCAGAGGGCAATGAAATATTAGAAGTTATTTTAAATGTAATAATGAAATGTTGATACATTCTGACATCCCCATCAGGTCAATATGGGGAAAACCCCAACATTTAACATGACAGTTCTGTCTGAAACGATGGAAATAAGCAGAGTGTCAAAAATGTTACACAGGAATGCATACTCCAGTATTCATGTTTAAACCTGGCATAAAAGACTGGACCTCAAGAAATCATTTTGTTCACCCTTCAGTCCCAGGCAGGATCAGCTGTCCTTCAGTTGTATCTGGGTGATATTTTTCTGACTTCTCCCAGTCAGCCTGTGGTGGAGATCCTAAAATGTTCCTGGATAGCCTGTCCAGGAGATGAACTACCTGCCAGAGGGAACCCTTTCCAATGCCCCACCTCCCCCCAGCTTCCTTTCCCGTAAGATGAGCCCAGCACTTCTTGTGATAGCAAGCATGGACAAAGAAATCTTATTGCATTTCTCTGCGCAGCACGCTTTGAAAGGACTTTGCTTTGCTGCCTGCAACTTCCAGGTAACACTTACAGAACAATGAGGTGAGTGGGCAGCTGTGCCTCCAGGCTGTTGTACCGGGTGTTTTTAACCTCAGCTCCCATGTGTGAGCCATGTTCAGCTGTGGCTCATGGTTGCTTGTCAGAAAATTGAAATAGGAACTGCACTGATGGGAAGTGAATGTTAGTTGGGACCCAAGGATGACATTATGAGGTGTGTGCAAACTTCAGTCCCACTAGGATTTCTTTGCTAAATGATTCTAGGAGGATGCACAGCAGAAGAGATGACAGTGATTGTGGAGTGCTCTGCTGCCTGGGCTTCAGACAGGCCAGTTTTGTTGTGAATTTTCTAAAGTAATGTAAAAGTAATATTGATCTTTACTTACTGTTTATTTATTTGTATAGTTCTACATAGAAAAGCGTTGGGTCTCTAGCAATCTGTCTGTAATGCTGCTTTTTGTAGAATTATCACAGAATAGTTTGAGATAGAAGGGACCTTTAATTAAAGGCCATCTGGTCCAACTCCTCTGCAGTGAACAGGGATACCTACAGTTCCATCAGGTGCTCAGAGCCTGGTGCAGTCTGACCTTGGGTGTCTCCAGGGGCAGAGCATCCACCACCTCCATGGGCAACCTGTGCTGATGCTTTGCCACCTTTACTGTAAAAAAAAAAAAACTTCTTCTTTATATACAATCTAAATCTCTTTTAGTTTGAAACCATTTCCCCTTGTCCTGTCACAATAGACCCTGCTAAAGAGTGTATCCCCTCCCTTCCAACAGCCCCTCTTTAGGCACTGAGACCTGAGCAGTCTCAGGTCTCCCCAGAGTCTTCTGTTCTCCAGGCTGCGCAGCCCCAGCTCTCAGCCTTTCCTTATAGAGGAGATTTTCCATCACTTTCTGCACTCCCTGATCATTCAGCCTGTTTGTGTGTGCCTGGTCACTTGCTTTGTTCATCCTCAGGCTTTCATGCCCAGCACTGGGGCTTGAGCCAGCAAGCAGGAAAAAGTGCAATGTGGGAGCAGGGCTGTACTGAGGCAGCATTCCCCAGCCCTGGCACTGCATGAGCTGTGCCCTAACAGAGTGCCGGTGGGGAAGAGGCTTGGTGAGAGCAGCAGCAGCAGGCTGGGGATCTTGGCATTGCTGGCTGCGAGCGGTGCTGCCCTGCAGCAGCCAGGAGCTGAGCTGTGTGTCTGCTGCCCGCTGCAGGCCAAGAGTGCTCCTGATCAGGCATGCCACTGCAGCCTGCACTGGGCCCTGGGTGCAGAGCTAGCACAGTGCCTGGGTGGCAGTGGAGAGCATTACCTGGGCAGCTGCAAGAACTGTGCATCTGAGTGTACTTTGAGCACCTGGGGACAGACCCAGCCCTGCTGGTGATGTTCTGGAAGCACTGTCAGGTTCTAGCAGGAGGCATTACGCTGTTGGTTTTGTTTTGAGTCGGGGTCTAATGGACCAGCTTGCACGAGGAGGCACGCTCGACGTGTTGAAGAAAAACAGAGGTTGACCATCGGAGGGAGCAGTCTGTGAGCACTGCTTCAGGCAAAGCAGCAGAGATGACCCCTGGCCAAACTGTGTGCTTGGGAGGAAGCTCAGGCTGTTATGTTGATACCTTTTTTTATCTTTTTAATGAAACCTCCTTCCTGCCATTTCAGAGGAGTGGAGGGTTTGACGTCATGTGCTGATGAGTCACTGCTTTTAACAGGCCAGCAAGCAGGGACTGAGAGAGCTGTCTGGAGCAGCTGCTCTGTTAATCATTCACAAAAAGCCCAGAGAAAGCTCAAGGGGAATGCTTGTGAATAATTAAATTTCTGTTTTCATTATGAAGACTCAGTTGATTTACCTGGATCTGCTAGAATCCAGGTACTGGGGAGCGAGGGGGGAGGACAGTGATCTCACTGATGTGTTGAAATCCTTGTAAATAGCCTTTGGAGTCCTCGGTGTCAATCAGGCATGTCTATGATTTAACAGTTCCATGCAAAGCTTATGTAACACAGCTCTCATCACCAGCTACTCTGTATCTATCTCCGTAGCTGCAACCTGTTTGACAATATCTGTGTGTTCTAGAGGAAGCAAGTGCCTTAGACAGGGCAAGGTGTGTATTTTACAGAAAGTCTGAAGATCTGCCATATCTCACAGCCTGATGCTATCCACCATATGCATTCCCAAAGGAAGCAGAGCTGCTCAGGTTTGTTCACTAATGCTTCTGCTCACCTATGTCTTTCTTCAGGGAGTTGTTTGGGAGGCAACAGTCCATCATTTGAAGTTAATGCTGATTCAGTATCTTGGGAAGATGTGTTGTACTCATCATTGCCATGATGAGCTTAAACTCCAGTTGCAGCGATCAGAGAGTTTATTAGGTTCAGCTTCAGAAGAGTAGGACTTATCTCCATCAGGGTCCAGGCTGGATACATTCCTGTACGGTGAATTACTGTTCAGCTCATCTCCATTGTTCAAGTGCTTTAGGCAATAGTTGCTGTCTTTTACCCAGGGATAGAGTTAGATGAGCACTCTTACTCCCAAAGTAATCCCATTACCGAAGTGCACAGTAAAACTAGGAACACAAAGTGTTAGATTAACTTCACCTACGCAGTGGGACTGCTGGGGCACTTAGGGCAGTGAGGTTGCTTGTGGATATCCGCTTCAATCGCCTACGAGGATGTGAGCGGAAAGTTGCTCTTCTGGCTGACATTGGAAGAATGGAAAAAAAAGTATACTATGAAACCACTTGAGTCTGAAAAACCTTTCTGCCTTTGGGCATTGTTTTCATGGATTTATGATATCCCACTGATGTGTAGGCAGAAGCTGTTTTCAAGCTCCTATTCATTTTAAGCTCTGGAAAAGCTGAAATACTGAAGGATGTATTTCTAATAGATTAATGATGTTATATCTAGCTTTATGAATAACCAGAGATATTACGAGATTCAAAGCACCACAAGCCAGTGAGTCTGGGACATGGAATAGAGCCCTGCTTGAATATCACAGCTTAAGGTGGTTATTTATGCTAGCAGGGGAAACTGTATCAGCAAATCAAATCTTGCTTGTGGATAGAGCACATTTCGTATAGCATATGATAATAATGAAAGTCATATTTCAGAGCAAAGTTGGTATTGAAATGCTGTGGAACACTGAAAATAGAAGGAATCAAACAGGAACTTTTGAAGCGTGGGAATAAAACAAAATCAAAAGGAGAAAATCAGTTAAAATCTAGAAAGAACACAGTTTCTGAGGCCTCGTGTCAAATGCCGCGCGGCAGTTGACTCTACAAAAGATGCTTTTTTGATTTGCTTATTAAAGGGACCTACTGAAGAGTCATTGTTCCTGAGAAATCAGATGTGTTGCATAGTTAAGAATCATATTAAAAAATAAAAGTATCTCTATAAGATGTAGAGGCAAGAAAGCAATAAAGCCTGAAGAGGTTATTAAACGCCTCCCAGAAAAATTGCCCATGTGAAACATATTGCAAAACTGAGCAGCAGTTAGCAACAAGAAATCTTCAGAGATGCTGAAGCCTGACTGTGTGATGCTGAGTTCCTTGGAGGCTCTCTGTGTGGACGAAGGCACCTGCAGGCTTTGCTCTGGCTTATCAAGGCTGGAAGTATTCTCTTTGCAAAGGGCAGGCAGGTTTACAAACAAGCTTGAAAACTTTCTCCAGACACATTTTTCTCTTCTAATTACGAAGCAAGTATAGTCTATTTTAAAAATAACCGATTCAGCCAGCCATGTAATCCTTTGCTCTCTGTACCCAGCAACAAAGTTTGAATTTGTCTGGAAAAATAATAACTGGAGAATGATTAGCAAGCTCTATCGTCGGGATGCAGGCCTGCCTGCTGCAGCTCTGCTTACTGGTCAGAGTGGGTGCTGCAGGAAAAAGCACGGTGCCTCATGGCCACCTCACTTCTAGCCTCTTAGTTTTTGCTTAGGAGAGCTTGTCCAGACTCCTCAAACCTCTTGCCTCTCCGAGGCTGCAGTCAGTGCCTTACTCACACAGCAGATCTTTAGGGGTTCTTGTAATGCCATAGTTTGTGTTATATTTGTCATTAATAATTGATGGATTACTCAAAGTTTGCATTGTGACATTTCTATTCGTTGTTTCCTCCATAAGAACAGTTTTGTAAGTTAAATTAAACAAGTTAAAAACTCTGACGAGATGTTTCTCCAATGCCTTAGGATTTCTTCTGAGCCAGGACTGAGTTTCTTTTCCAGTGTCCATTCTTGGTGTGACACCACCCCACGTGATTTACAAAGAACTATATATCATGTGTCATCCAAGACATCAGATGACTCCAACGTGCCAGCTGTGAGCCAGCATCACGGTAAGGCACCAAAGGTCTGCCCTTGGTGCAATTGCTGCCTAATCTTTGTTTCCCAAAGCTCAGAGTCAGTCATGGTTCCAGCCATGTCTCTGTGCCCATGAAGATGGGGCACCCTGTTGCAGAGCATGGGCTGATGTGCGCAGTGCAGGGGCAGAGCTGGTGCTGGCCAGGGCAGCAGGGGCTCTTGGCCAGCAGTGGCAGTGTGGCTGTGATCCTGCTCCCTGCCCTGTGCCAGGAGTCTAGTCACTGTGGAGCACACCTTGAGCCTTTAACAAGACTAAAATTAGCTTTTTTGAGCACCCCCTGCTTTGTCAGCCTGATCCTTGCATGCCACAAGCACTGCTTCCCTATGCTTTATTACAGGAACTCTGCATGTTCCCATGAAGCTGTTCTGCATTTTGAGTGTGATAGTGTGTCTCTGAAGAGAGGCAAGGACGTGTCTGTCTTTTAGCTCCAAGCCTCCTAGAAAACAAGGTCAACCTGATTGTTTTTAGAACAGATGGCTTCCTTCCATGTAGTGGCATTTCCCTGGCTAAGTGGAGTCTGACTACACATAAATATCAAATGCGGCTATATGTAGATTTATGAGAATAGTAGAAAATTACAAGGTTGGGAGAATTCAGAGCTGCTGAAAAATATGACCATATGTATATTTTCAGCCAGCACTTTAAATAACTACTTTTCTTTGTCTCCAATAGGCATCTTTAAACTAAGCTAACTGAGCAGATGACAGGTTATCCCATTCCCTCCTGGGAGAGGATTTCAATGGAAGATGGCTGGAAGCAACTGCACGAGAAGAGCTTGATATATTCTGAGTCGTGTCCCCCAGTGGGGGCAGGTTTCTGAGGCAGTGTGAGCTCAAAAAGATCTAATCTGGATACTACAACAAGAGAATGGCTGTGGTGCATGGGTAATGAGACTAGAAAGAATGCAGGTGGATTAATTGAACACCAAGATTAATTTGCTGTTCCTGAGTAACCGCATGCTGCTGTCAGTTTTGCTTGATATTTTTTCAAGAATTTATAGCCTTGGCTTATACTGTGGTTAGTGGCTGTAATAGGAAATGATGGTGCCCCAAATTCATGTCTCTCTGTATTACGACATGCTCGCAGAGAAGTGGGGAGTGACCTACATGCTTTATGCAGGAGAGGGTTGTTTCAGATTTGCTTTGTTTGTCAGGGTATTTCTGTGCTTTTCCACATCCCATAGAAATAATTCAGGTTGTATTAATCAGTTCTTTCAAATAATATTATGCAGGAGGGAGGAAGACCGCTTGACCTTCAGAGGCCCATTCCTGTTCTATTTTCTGTAAGAATGTGGGTTGCATCAGCTGGGACTGTGATTGATGGAAGGTGTAATGGACACTTTCTGTGTAATGGAGAGAAACAGTACCCCTGGTACGCTGTGGGGAGCCCTGTCTCTGCAGGGCTGGAGTCCCGAGCCCTTCCCTCCAGCTTTATTTCATTAACTCCTTTCAGAGAATGCAGCAGGAGCACAATCCAAACACTTTGGAGTTTGGAGGAACTGGCGCAGGGTAGGACACCCCAGCTCAGTAAGGAGAGATGCTGCTCTGTGACTCATTTCCTGCAGCCAGCACTGAGTCACTTCCGCATTTATTGCTAAGAACTACGTGAAGACTTCTGAATGGATTCCTGGGAACTGGTGTTCCATCGAACTGCAGATACAGAAGGAGGCACTTAAAGACAAAGGGGGGGGATGTTGCCTCCTCCAAAAGCAGGAACTTTGTTGAAGTAGGTAGAGATGTAGCAGCAGTTAGCTTAACAGTGTGCAGTTTTCTTTGGCCTGCAGGCCACAGTAAAAAGAAGGACTGAAATACAAATACAAGTAGTTCAGAGGGGCTGAAGTATGAGCTAGAGGTGAAATTCTGTATCACAGCTTGGGCTTGTTAATCAAAGAAATAGAGAATTAGAAAGAAGAAATAGAGAATTTTCTGAAACAATTTGTGCTTAAGGATTTTTTCTTTCTTTTTTTCAATCCAAGACTCTTTTAAGCTTTACCAGTATTAAAGTAATTTCATTTAAAGGAATACAGGTTTTTGTTTTGAGATGAAAACTAATTGAACTCAGTAAACCCCTGCATTCTTATCAAAATGGCTCTTTTGTTTGAAGCCATTCATAAATCCCAGGGAAAAAATACCAAAATAAGGTATGACAAGACTAAAGTGAAGCTAGATGCATTATTTATCTTTCAATAACTTAGGATAGCCAGCCTCAAAATATTGTATATTTTCATCTTTCTTCTTGTGAATTAGTTGTCTAATGCCATCTTTATATACTGATGCAATATGGTGTAATATTCCTTTACCCAAATATAGTATTATGCCAAAAGACTTGCTTAGATTGACCTGCCAGAAGGCAAACATCATGCACAGACCTACTTTTATGTAGGCATCCTTTCTGCTTCCAAGTAGAAGTGATTCTGGTCATGAGAGTTGTTGACCACATACCTGGCAGTATTCATCAGTCCACCTGTTAGAGCAAAATATTTCTTTTGATTTTCTTGACATCTAGTAAACAGAGTGATCAGAGATCACCACTCCAGAGTAGCGGGCCAGTTCTGTTAGCCAAATTGACAAAAAAGTCATAAATAGAATATAGGGCTTACTTTGAGTCCATTCATCCCACAGTTCTTGCGTGGTGAATTCAGCCAGTGCTCCCAGTGGGGTCAGCAGTGACACACCATTCCTGGGCTGAATCCTGGGCTGCTTATGATCCAGCCTTGCATGGCAGTAGTTGGTGCTATGGCAGAAAGCAGGACTGCCTTGTCCTGTTCTGGATGCCTTAGCAGGGAGAAGGATCTGGTGCAGAGCTGGTGGCTTCATGCTGCTGTGCTTCTGGTGCTTGTGTTTCTGCTCCTGCACAGCTGTGGCCATCACAGAAGCCAGGAGCTCGGACAGTTCATACATCCTCCCCTGTACGAAACACACAGACCAGAATATTTAATGCCCTAAGTAGGCCATTATGTGAGACAGCTAAGAAATTAGGGAAAAACAAAGCAAAAGCTGGCTCCAGAAAAATCTGATTAGTAGTCTTTTTTTTTTCCTTTTTTTTTTTTTCCACTGGAAAGTGCTGGCAGCAGAAATATTTTGTTTTTGTTGATTCACAGAGATTAGCTGACACTAAATGACTGAAGCTGAGCTGGGACTGACGTGTATGTCTGATCTCCATGTGCTCTGTCTGAAACAATCTTCATTTTTTTCCTGTGTGAGTTTCAGTGTTCAGAGGCAAGTCCCTGAAACTTAACTTCCCAAGGAACACATGAGTGGTTTGTCTGGATTTGCTCATTATAGAGTGGATCCTTCTTTCCCAATTTGGATGCTTATGAAGAACATATGGTCAGATAACTGGAGAGAACTGAGATTGGTTAACTAATGTGTTACCAGCCCTCAGTAACCCATGGTGACTGATGCACTCTTAGTGTAGTTTGGCTTGTCTTTCCTGTGCAGCTGCTTGCAGCTGTCTGTACCCTCATTATGGCTGCCCTTCCTGAGGACAAGAGACCAGTCCTGAAGCTTGAAAGTAGCTTCTGAATTTCTGCACTCTTACATTTGCTTTTGTTTGTTGTATTTGGGATATGTTACTGAAGTAATTTCCTAGTAGATATTGAATATTGCTGAATGCTGGGGTTTCTTTCTTTTTTTTGAGCTACGCTTTAATTAGTCCTCTTTTTTATCATTTAAATCATATTACAATACTATGAATCAATGTTTATTTTGGAAGAGAAAACTAAATCTATCAAAGCAATTAGAAAACTAGAGGCTTTTCAGAGCTGGTGAGCAGCCTTGGGAGGGGGGAAAAGGGGGGGGTTGTTGCTGTTGCTGCAAACAAGTTTTTAGAAAAGTCTCTGGGTAAGATGCAGAGAGGTTGTATCATTGCCACAGCCCTCGCTGACAAAACATGCCGTAAAAGCAGAATCCCGTTGCTTAGCGACTTACAAGAGATGATTAACCCTTGGTATCACGGACAGTCATTCTCCTATAGGATGACGTGCAATTATCACAAGGGCAGGATCATACAGTGACAGTAAAGATGGAGTAAAAAGTGACTAAAAATAACCTGAGGTTATGATATTTAAAAGTACTGCCAGTATTTTTTCATATGACCTCAAGCATTTCTAGAATTTCTGCTTGGTTTAAAGACTGACTCTGTCTTGATACTGCCCATGCACAGAGAGTGGTAGTGACAGTAGGTAGGGAAGTTCCTCACCTCTCATCTCCTTCCAGTGCAACAGGGAAATTCTGAAGACCATTTCAGGCTAAAAGCTCTCCTTTTAATTAAAAGTGGTACTAATCTCTGAGGTTGACAGGCTGAAAAATCTCAATTTCCTTCTTTGAAGAGGGCCTAGAATTCAGTAAGAGTGGGTAAGCAGGAATGTGTGGGTGTGGTGGTTGTGCACTGCGGTGCAGAAGATTTCTATATGTTGTCACTAAGATGTTCCAGCACTTGAGTCGATGACTTCTCCAGATGTGATCACTTGGACAGTATTCATCTCATCCAGCTTGAGCTGTCTTAAAAATGAAGCGTGGAGCCTAGACATCCGTAGGCAGAGCGAAGGGAGCGGTGGCGCTGGGTAATTCATGACGTCTCTTCTCAGCACGTCCTGGGGTGGGCTGGGCTGCCCTGGTTTGCCCCTTTGGAAAGCAATGTAGAAAGACCAGTTTGTGTTGTGGCCTGTGGGGAGTGCTGGGTGAGAGGAACACAAGCCTGTGATTTTAGCAGTATCTTGTGTGGCATTATTTCCACAAGGATGATTTGCTAGCGTTCGGTATGCTGCTTAATAACAGCGAAAGTGAAACAGGGTTTTCAACTGCAGCTGTGGAAAAACACTCATATGGGAACAAAGGTCAAGGCACAGACAGAGGATTTTAAATTGCAAAGGCCTCCCTTTGTGAAATTAACTAGTAATAAAGTCGAGAATTGCCCTGAAGCAAGAAACACTCTGAGTTTCACCTCTCCCCCTTGTAATTTTGCAGCCGTAGCAATTAATTTCTGTAACTATTGGCCCCAGTTCTGGTAGCTGCAGAGCAGATTGGGGCTGTTGGCTGCTGAGAACAGTTGCTGCATACACATTATGCATATATGTGATTGATGGACTTTGTGCATCATCATCCCCAGCACCTTTGTGTATTTGCTGCCATTAATGGAGAAAATTATCTTAGCTAGAAACAATTTGTATTTGGTAGTGCGAAGATTGCGTGCTCCTCTTGTTTGCTGAAGGGTTAATTGTGACCTTAACGGAGATGTGGAATCAATCCAGATGACAAATTGCTGTGAACACAGCCTTTCCTGTGGCACATCTGAATGCCATCCCTGTGCTTCTCTGTCTTTGGTCAGTATGACTTTGTATGATCCTAGCAGGGCAAACACAGAAATGGCTGGAGAGCTTGTTATCTTGTTTCACAAACGTGTTCACTCGATGCATTTAAGGCTTTCAGCTTCAGAAGGCACCCAGTGTGACAAACAAGCCGAGTGCAGGCCACTTGGTGTTTTGCACTGCAGCTTTTCTTATGAATCTCCGTGCCACTGCAAGATCTCTAGGGAGATTAACACTGCAACAGGGGCACAAACGGATGCAGATATTTCTGAGTTGTTAGCCAGATTTTTTACTGCTGTTTTGAACATACTCTCTTAACTCACCAGCAGCAAAAAGAAACTTCTACCTCTGATGCTGAGCTATTTTCCTTTAGCTACCGTGAGTAAGGAGACGTAGCTTGCAAATTGGGATGTTGTGGCATTTCACTAGAATGGATGGATTCAGCCTGTCTGAAATGCAATTTCTCTTGGAGCCTATCAAGAGGAAATACCCATCTATCTTCCCTTTGTGCTTGCTGCTGTGTCACACAGAGGCACAGAATGCATTATTAGCCCAGCCTTGTACCACTCCTTGCAGGAGTCAGTCATGTGAGTTATAGTTCTTCGGTTATGAGCTGGTAATCCTAGGCTCATGTATGTTTGTTTTAGGGCAGAGAAGAGCCAAGGGAAGTGTGAAATAAATGCCTATGTGCAAAAAGTCCAACAACCTGTTTGTTCCAGAGGAGAGACAAGAGTTAAAATAGGGGATTAGGAGGGGAAAGGCCATAGTGCTCACACTCTCTGGTGAGGGAACAGCACCTGCAGCCCTGCTCCTCTCTCTCCCTCTCCCTCCAGTCACTGAGACTGGAAATGGGATCACCAACTGGTGGGTGTGCTGGGGGGTAGCAGGCATTCAGACCCTGTGCTCGTATTTAGTGAGGATCTCAATTTGCATCATCTTATGTGTGTTTGTAGGGGGAGGTTTTCATAGAGTTGAAGTCCTGGAACTTAAGTTTTGAAGGGAAGCAAACTTAAGAGGGGTTTTTTGTGGTCAGTAGGACTATCAGAAAGCAATGTGTGCGGTTGAGTCTTGTTGCCTTTGGGGAAATGCTTGGGATGTTTTCTACCTGCCGGACTCAGATACAGTAAGCAGCTGAAAGCTTCCTGGTTTTTGTGGTTCTCCTCTCTGCAGGAGAATCTGCACTTCTGCGAGGTTGCAACATACTTTGTGCTAAAACACAGCATAAGTGATGCATCCTGGGAGTTACGTGGGTCTCGAGGGCTCTCAAAGCTGAGATGCTGTGTGCCAGAGGAGCCTTGGAGCAGCCTTGGTGCCTCAGGCTTGGAGTCTATGGAGCTGGAGCCATTTGTCATGTGCTGGCCTCTCCCCTCCTACACAGGAGGAGAGGTATAGGGCAGAGGAAGCTGGAGTGCCCTGACAGGACTTGCCCTACCTCTGTAGGGTCCAGGCCAGGTAGGCCTGAGTCAGCTGTGTGCTGGCCCTGCACCAGGTCTGCTTATTGGCAAACACGTGCCTGCATCTAGGGAATTAGTTCACTAATTCCCAATTTAGAGGGAAAAGTGCAGATATTCTTCAGGTCCAGGGGTGCTTCAGCCACCTGAATTTTGAATAAATACCCAATGCATTAAATTCTAGTCATGGGAATGGGGAAATAAAAGTCAACTAATCAAGAAATTATTGATTTTTTTTTTTTTTTTTAATTTGTTCTTGGTTAACATGTAACCATCCCTTGCCATGCTTGAATACACTTGCAAACACAAAATGTGAGACAGGCAGTAAGGAGTGACTGAACTCATTTTCACATTCTTTAATTGCAGCAGAAAATAGTCTGTCGACCATATCTGAGTGGAAGGTCTGCATGCCCAGGTGTTCACCACGAGGGATGGTTATGTGATTCCAGGTGAAGCTGTTGCTTTCAGTGCTGTCAACAGTGAGCCCTGGGGAGCTTGCTCTTTCAGTCAGATGACAGCTAGTGACAGATTTCTTAATATTTGTTACAGCGTTGATGCCTTTAACTGTATGGCACATCAGGAGAAAAAGATTCACTGTTCTGATTTAGCTGTGCCTGGCCTTTTTGTTCTCACCATTTTAGCTTAATGGGGTAGCTTTTAAATGTAAAGCCAGTGACATGAGATTATTTAATTAAAATGTAAGCAGCTGTATTTTGAATTCATCACTCTTCAGAGCTAAAATGAACTTTAATGCCATGATGCCACAGAACACAGCAATTTTTACAAATAACTTCAGTACAAAATCACAGAAAGCTTAGCTGTCCTCAGGCACAGCACAGGGGGCTATTCTGCCACATTTCTCAAATTTCTATGCTTTATTTTGTGCAGTTTTCTACCCTTTAAGTTGTTTTCCCACCTACCTGCTCAGAACCTAATGAAAATGTTATGCTATTTTTTGATAGTAAAGAAGCCTCCCAGTCTTGAATGCTTAACCCTGTGATGGGAGTAGAAACTTTTACTCTTCTGCAGAGAAGGAAACCAGGCACTGGGAGGCCTACTGATCTGAAGGGGTCCCTCACAGACATCCACAGCAGACTGAGGGAGGCACGTTTGTGGTTGCCCTGCTGACAGGCCTCGAAGCCTTGCTCTCAGATTCGCTTTTTGAACTTGCATGTAAGTTATCCCTCCTGCTGGAAGCACGGCTGCTACTGGGAATGTGCCCCATGTCCAATCAAAAGGCAACAAGTT